>NC_133136.1:25076344-25402221 GCF_048418815.1 Hemitrygon akajei | reverse complement strand
CCCGCTGTTATTTCCTCAAAGAATTCCAACAGATTTATCAGGCAAGATTAAGGAAACCATACTAATGTTGGCCTATTTTATCATGCACTTCACTATTAAAAACAGAGTCCAACATCTTCCCAACAACTAAAGTCAGGCTAACTAGCCTATAATTTCATTTCTTCTTCCATCTTAAAGAGTGGAGAGACATTTGCAATTGTTTAGTTCTCATGAACCATTCTAAAATCTTGCCACTCCTGAAAGATTATTACGAATACCTCAACAATCTTTTCAGCGACCTCTTTCAGAACCCTGGGGTGTAATCCATCTTGTCCATGTGACTTATCTACCTTCAAATCTTCAGCTGCCCAAACACTTTCTCCCTTTACATAGCAACAACACTTGTTTATGGTCCAAGACATACTCAATTTTTAGCCTACTGCTTCTGTCTGCCACAGTGAAGACAGACCCAAATTACTTATGTTTGTCTGCCATTTTTCTCCCCTATTACTACCTCTCCAGCATCATTTCCCAGTGGTCCTCTTGCCTCTCTTTTACTCTTTATATGTCTGAAAAAGCTTTTGATATCCTCTTCTATATTATTGGCTAGATTGCCTTCATATTTATCTTTGCTCTCCTTATGGCCTTTTTAGTTGTCTTTTGTTGATTTTTACCCAATCCTTTCCCCCAGTGGGCTCAACAGAAGCTACTTTAAAAAGCCATCTCCTAAACATTCTACAAATTCCCTCGCTTGGGATCCAGCACCAATTCAATTGTTCCAGTCTATCTGCCTATTGTAAACCCCCATCACTAACATAACATTACCCTTTGGACTTGCCTTTTCTATTTCCTGTTGTAAATTGTATGCCACATCCGAGCTACTATTTGGAGGCCTATATATAACGCCCATTAGGATCTTCCAATCCTTGCAGTTTCTCAACTCTACTCACAAGCATTCTACATCTTCTGAGCCCATGTCATCTTTCTCTAAGGATTTGATTTCATTTTTACCAACAGAGCCAGCCTCGCCCCTCTGCCTACCTGCCTGCCCTTTCAATACATGTGTATCCATGGATGATCTTCTTTCAGCCATGTCTCAGTGATACCCACAACATTGTACCTGCCAGTCTCTAACTGCGCTACAAGAACATTTTTCTATTCTATACACTGTGTATTCAAATATACCTTCACTCCTGTATTTTTCACCCTTTTTGATTTTGCTCCCATGTTACACTGTAACTCATCCCAATGACAGCAATTTTGTCCCATCACCTGCCTATTCATCCTTACAGTCTCACGGTACACTTCATCTACTTCTATACCAACTGCCCATATCTTTAGCCCTATCAATCCACTTCCCATCCCCATGCCAAATTAATTTAAACCCTCCCAACAGCTCTAGCAAACCCCTTCGGGTTCCGGTGTAAACAATTCTTTTTGATCTCTTGAACAATTAAGAAGAACTCTTGACTTCAGTCTACATTGCCATGACCTTTGCACCTTATTGCCGATGACACAAAGCTGGGTGGCAGTATAAAATGTCAGGAGGATGTTATGAGAATGCAGGGTGACTTAGACAGGTTGGGTGAGTGGGCAAATGTATGGCAGATGCAGTTTAATGTGGATAAATGTGAGGTTATCCACTTTGGTGGCAAGAACAGGAAGGTAGATTACTAACTAAACGGAGTCAAGTTAGGAAAAGGGGAAGTACAATGAGATCTAGGTGTTCTTGTACATCAGTCAATGAAAGCAAGCATGCAGGTACAACAGGCAGTGAAGAAAGTTAATGGCATGCTGGCCTTTATAACAAGAGGAATTGAGTATAGGAGTAAAGAGGTCCTTCTGCAGCTGTACAGGGCCCTGGTGAGACCCCACCTGGAGTATTGTGCGCAGTTTTGGTCTCCATATTTGAGGAAGGACATTCTTGCTATTGAGGGAGTGCAGCGCAGGTTCACAAGGTTAATTCCCGGAATGGCAGGACTGTCATATGTTGAAAGATTGGAGCGACTGGGCTTGTATACACTGGAATTTAGAAGGATGAGAGGGGATCTGATTGAAACATACAAGATTATTAAGGGATTGGACACACTGGAGGCAGGAAGCATGTTCCCGCTGATGGGCGAGTCCAGAACTAGAGGCCACAGTTTAAGAATAAGGGGTAGGCCATTTAGAACAGAGATGCAGAAAAACTTTTTCACCCAGAGAGTGGTAGATATGTGGAATGCTCTGCCCCAGAAGGCAGTGGAGGCCAAGTCTCTGGATACATTCAAGACAGAGTTAGACAGAGCTCTTATAGACAGCGGGGTCAAGGGATATGGGGAGGAGGGCAGGAACAGGGTACTGATTGTGTATGATCAGCCATGATCACAGTGAATGGCGGTGCTGGCTAGAAGGGCCGAATGGCCTACTCCTGCACCTACTGTCTATTGTCTATTATTGTCTGCAATTTTAACTACAACACTACATGCTGTAACACAAGAGATTCTACAGATACAGTAATCTTGTGCAGCACACAGAATGCTGGAGGAACTCAGCAGATCAGGCAGGCACATTTATGGATAGAAATGAAGAGTCAGTGTTTCAGGCCAAGTCTCTCCATCAGTGTCTCATGTCAAGACAAAAGAAAAACAAGAAGAGGAAGAAACTGAGCCAGAAACTGTGGAGCTAAAGCAAGAAATTATACAAGAGATTGTACAATTCTCGACTTGGCCTGAAATGCTGACTGTTTATTCCCCTTCATAGATGCTGCCTGGCCTGCTGAGTTCTTCCAGCATTTTGTGTGTATTATTGTGTATTCTGTTGTCACTTTGCCCCTTGTACTCCTTGATATATTTATGGTCTGTACGAAGGGCATGCAAAACAAAGCATCTCAGTACGTGAGACAATTTTCAACCAATTACCAAAATTAATAAGCCCTAGTGTTTTATTAATATATAATTAAGAGCTTATAATATTCAAATGTTCACAAAAATTGGTGCCTCTTTAAGCGTGTTGAAAATAGGCAAACTAAAAGCACTTGATGAATATCAACCTTCAGTGAGCTGATGATATGTTTTCTACTATCGTTGAAATCTGAACGTTAAGCTCAAAACTGCACAACAAAGTGCCTCAAGTTCTATCAGCAGGTTACTGACACAAAGGTGTGCGAAAGGTGCAGGGATCATCTCTTCCAGCCTGGAGAGCGAGCTGGGGCACACAGGGAAGGGTTCTGTATGGATCTAGAATGCCTTTCATTAATCACATTCTCTTGCTTCATAAATTTTAGTAACAAATCTACTGGATATTCATCTCAAGCAGACTAGAATATAAAAGCAAGGATCTAATGCTGAGGTTTTAGGCCTTTGTGGTGAACTACATATACCTGTCTGGACACGCATCCCCCCCCCCCCACTGACTGCTCCTGTGGCTCCTCCCACTGACCGTGGCTCCTCCCACAGACCCCGGTATGAAGGCAATTGGGGCCTGAGCCCTGTCCTCAGTCTCCAGGATGTAGTATGGTGGTCAGTTGCTGCTTGTTCTTTCTTCCAGTCAATAAAAGCCTATATCTCGCCTCATGTCTCAGAGAGTCATTGATGGTGCATCAGCCCTAAAGGAGGAGAAGATGGCGGCGCGACGCAGCACGCGCGGCCTCTCTGAAGAATAATATCTGTTACTTGTTAAGTAGGGATCCGTGCACAATCCTGATTTGATGGAGACAGACGTGAGAGCGTGGAGGAACATCTGGAGAAACTTCTGAAATGCCCGCTTCGCTGCCGCTGCTACTGCTGTGCAGTCCAGAATCTCCAGAGAAGGCCTCCGAGACCTCAGCTTTGCTTGCTTCGGCAGCCGGGACGAGGTTGAAGGCGCTCAGCAGAGGATGGAGCTCGGGAGGCTGTATCGGAGGCTCGAAGTTTTCGGACGGACTCAGAGTCTGTCTGCTGTGGTCGGGTGCTTCCAAGGCATCAGTTGTCAGAGCCTGGAAGGTTATGGCAGGGAAAGTTTCTCCCTTTTCGCTGCCTGAGATCGGGGACTACCGGATCGATCGGGACTTGAGACATTTTTTTTTTAAACCGTTCCCATGGTCTGCTTTTATCAAATTATGGTATTGTTTTGCACTGCTGTAACTATATGTTATAATTATGTGGTTTCTTGTCAGTGTGAGTCTTTGGTTTGTCCTTTTTTTTGTGATATCACTCTGGAGGAACATTGTATCATTTCTTAATGCATGTATGCATTTCTAAATGACAATAAATGAGGACTGAGTGTCCTCATAATCTAATCTATTTAAGAAAAGTTGTGCTGGCATTAGAGAGGATCTAAGGGAGGTACATGAGAATTATCCCAGAAATGAAAGGGTTAACATACAAGGACCATTTAAAAGAATGAAAGGGGATCTCCGTGAAACCCATTGAGTATTGAAAGACCTAGACACAGTGGACAGAGAGGATGTTTCCAATAGTCCAGGACCAGAGGGCACAGCACCAGAATACTGTACAAGGATGTCCCTTTAGAATAGTGATAGAGGAATTTCTTTAGCCAGAGGGTGGTGAATCTGTAAAATTCATTGCCACAGACCGCTGTGGTGCCCAAGTCATTAGGTATATTTAACGCAGAGGTTGATAGGTTCTCAATTAGTAAGGGTGTCAAAGGTTACAGGGAGAAGGCAAGCGAATGAGCTTGAGAGGGATAATTAATCAGCCATGATGGAATGGTGGAGCAGACTCGGTGGACTGAAGGGTTTAATTCTGCTTCTACGTCTTCTGATCTATTCAAATGTTGCAGGCAAATGGACATTATACAGGTAATACAAAACTGTAGCAAGCACATTGTAACAAAGGGTTTCTGCTGTAATAAAAATTACAGAAAATGGTAAAGACAATAAGAAAATTAATTTTATCTATAATCTCAAAATTTCAGACAACACCAGAGTTACATGGAAAATTTGTAATATATGCACCCACACACATACCGTCCCATGATCCTTTCCCTTCTCCAGCTCTGTATCACTTTCGCCAATCACCTTTCCAGCTCTTAGCTTCATCCCACCCCCTCCGGTCTTCTCCTATCATTTTGCATTTCCCCCTCCCCCCACTACTTTCAAATCTCTTACTATCTTTCCTTTCGGTTAGTCCTGACGAAGGGTCTCAGCCCGAAACGTCGATAGTGCTTCTCCCTATAGATGCTGCCTGGTCTGCTGTGTTCCACCAGCATTTTGTGTGTCTATCTTCCCACCTTGTATTTTCCCGTGAAGACTCAGAGATTACGATGTTTTATTAGGTGTAGATGCTAAAGTATATTTTCAACGCTAGTTGCTGCTGAGATAAAAAGGTGTTTGTCTTTACAGCAATAGACCTCAGCATCCTTCATTACCCAACCTGTAATCTATGCCACCTAGAAGGGCAAATGTAAATAGTGCATGCCACTATCTGAAAGTTCCCACCTAAGTCACACACCACACTTTCATGGAAACATCATTAAGCCTTCACCTTTACTGGATCAAAACATTGGAATCTCATGCTTTCAGCACTATGGACAAAGTCAGAAATACTCAAAACTCAGCTCACCAATACTGTACGTTTTCAAAGTAACATGCAATAAAATGCTGAAGAAACTATGGAAAGGAATAAATAGTCATTGTTTTGAACCAAGACCCTTTATTGGCACTGGCTTTCTGGATTTCCAGCATCCGTAGAAACTCTTGCAAATATGTTTCCAAAGGTAGTTAGGGTTGGTCTTTAAACGTCAGGCTCACCAACAATGCTCACATGAATAATCTTTAAAATAAGTTAGTCATTCATATTTTTTTTAATTCTGCTTAGGCAGTGGTGACCTTCCAGTACCTCAGATAATTGGGCAGTCTTCATGTTCAGTTATTTTGACAAAAGTCATTTAGTTCTTACAACTGGCACTCCACCCATATTTCTGGTATCTGTCACTGGACAGGGATCACAGATGTCAAATATTTATTCATCATTCTTCTTGGAAATTGAGCTCAACTGTAGCACCATACTGTTCTGTTAATTGTACTCATTGCGGCTTTAGGGAAAAAAAATCATCTCTGTGTTTTGTCCTTTCTGGGAAAAGTGTCCGGGTTAGTTCCATTCAATGTGAATTCCTAAGTGACCACAGCATTTCTGCTCATCTCTTAAAAAGAAAGCCCTTAAGTTCTTGAAATGCCTGCACTGCATTTGAGGATTACATTAGGCCTGCTTTAAGATCTCAGTATCAATTAATTTTTATAAATATAAATACATACATCAAAGCAGCCGTAATTGTGCGGTAGCATAGCGGTTAATGTGACACTATTACAGCTCAGCATGTTTCCAAATTCAGAGTTGAATTCTGGCACTGCTCTGTAAGGAGTCTCTGTACCTCCTCCCCATGGAATGTCTGGGTTTTCCAAGTGCTCCTGTTTTCTCCCACAGTCTGAACAGGCACTGGCTAAGTTAATTGGTCATTGTAAGTTGTCCTGTGATTGGGTTAAGGTTCATCGGGGTTGTGGGGTTGCTGGGGGCGACATGGCTCAAAGGGCCAGAGTGCTATATCACTAAACAAACAAACAACATCTTATTTAACACAATGAAAGTATGAGCTATGCAGACTTCCTGGAATACAGCTTCCCATTAAAAAACATAAAAGTGAAATAATAATGACTGTTGGAACAGAAGAGTCCAGCAGTGCCGCCAGCATCATCAAAGACACCTCCCACCCTTCCAACAACCGCTTTGACCTTCTGCCATCAAGCAGAAAGTACCGCAGGGCGAGGACCAGACTTCTTAACGCCAAGTACACCCTGCCTGAATGCCTCGCTGCCGCCCTCCCTCCCCCATTCCCCAGCTCACCGACACAGTCTCATCCTGCACTGGTCACTCTTCCCCTTTCATTGCTGCTGTTTTCACATATTTGTACAACTGCTCTGTTTTATTATAATAGTGCCAGTAATATTATTGTTTTACATAAACGTGCACCTTGCACTTTATGTCAAACTGTCAGTCTTCAAGCCATGCCACTCAGGGACTTGTGCTAGGAATATGTTGTGACTGTATGTGCTGGGTGGTAACTACATTCAGATTCAGTTTATTGTCATTTAGAAACCACAAATGCAATGCAGTTAAAAAATGAGACAACATTCCCCCAGAATGATATCAACAAAAGCACATGACAAAACAGACTACACCAGAAAATCCACATAACGTTTGGCAATCCCCAATCCAGAGTCCGGAGAGGCTGTTGCGTATCAATATCGTGCTACGGTCTTAGCGCGTTCCCTGAAAAGGAGCTCCAAATCCACCAGACAAACAAGATCAAAAACTAGAGCTACAAGACCTGCACAAAACCACATAGTTACAACATATAGTTACAACAGTGCAAACAATAGCATAATTGATAAAAAAAACAGACTATGGGCACAGTAAAAATAGTCCAAAGATGTTAAAGGACTATAAGTTCAAAAGAAATCACCACACAGTTTCCACAAGTCCCCAGGGTCCCAACAGACTCGCCATCCCACGCCAGCGGCAGAAGGGAATACCCCCACTATGGACTTCCACGGTGCCGCCTGACTCAGCCTCACAGACGTAGCACACAACAAAAGCGACCTGACCACAGCGGACTCCGAGTCCGTCGAACCTCCAAGCCGACGACCATCCCCTCCGGCACAGCTTCTCCAAGCCCCATCCTCTGCCGAGTGTATTAAGATGGCCCCATCAACAGCAACGTGACCCCAAGGACTAGGGGCCTGGTCTTCCCAGCAGAGTCCTGGACCTCACAGCAGCAACGAAGAAGGTTTTCCTGGAGATTTCCCGACGTTCCTCCGTGCTCCCACGTCCGTTTTCAATCGATTATGATTGCGCACGGCACCCCGCTTCACAAATAACACATAATCAGCTCCGGAGTGGCCGCTGCAAACTGCGTCGCGCCGCCATCTTGGAATAAACTGCCTGAGATCATGTGCTGTATGTGATTATATGTATTGTGCTTTACACCTTGACCCCAGAGGAACAATGTTTCATTTAGCTGTATACATGTTGGTGATTGAATGACGATAAACTTGAACTTGAAGATGGCTTTTAGTTGCCTGTAAACATTACATCTTTATCCTTGAGGAAGAATTTTGTGCTGTTGCAGCATCGAGCACACGCTGAAGTTGTCCATGACTCAGTAAAATAATTGCTTTATTCCTTTTCATTACGCATGTTAATTCTCTCTGCTCCATATATACTAGAAAAACTCAAAAGTTTAACTTTGAGCTAGATTGCACACTTTAAGCAAGGTATTCTAAATTTACCAACAGGCTCCAGTAAACACAAAGCATGGTAATGTTTGATTTAATATTTGATCTGCATGATTCCACGTTATACAAAGTATACAACCGATATGATTAAAGATTTTTGAGTAATTAGTTCAACTTTCTTTCAAAAACAAGAATGCACAGAGACTAGCCCACTTAGAACACACTTTCCATTTTTTGGACCAGAAAACAGCAGAGATAAGGAAAGTAATTTACGTGACTTCATCTAACATTTATCCATCACAAAACCTCAGTCTACCTATCACCTCAGCATCCCTACTCTCCTCCTTATACAGTCTACCTTCCCTTGCCACACCTCAATATCGGCAATTCTTTATTCCCCCCCCCCCCCCCAATAGAATAGCCCAGGAGTGAAAAGGTTAATGGATGAGGCAGGGGTTCCTAACGTTTTTTATGCTACGGACACTTAACATTAACAGAGGGGTCCATGAACCCGGGTTTGGAATTCCCAGTATGCAGAGAGTTCAGTGGATCAGGGCCTGTACTCACTGGAGTTCTGAAGAACTAGGGGTTGATCTCATCGAGACCCATCAAATATTGAAAGGCTTAAACAAAATGGGCACGGAGAGGATGTTTCCAATATCAGGAGAGTCTAGGACCAGAGGCACAAGCTCAGGATAGAGATCTGGACAACTCATTGCCACAGATGGCTTTGGAATCCAAGTCACTGGATATTTTTAAAGCAGAGGTTGATGAGTTCTTTATTAATAAAGGCATCAGAGGTTAAGAGAAGACAGGAGAATGGGGTTGAGAGGGATAATAAATCAGCCATGATGGAATGGCAGAGCAGACATGATGTGTCGAGTGGCTTAACTTTGGTCTAATCTCCTATTGTTTTTTTTGTCTTACTGCTTGACCTGCTGAGTTGTTCCAGCAGATTACCCGTTGCTGTGGATAGGCTGAGGTTGATTTCTTTGGAGCCAAAGATGCTAAGGAGTGGACCTGACAGAGGTGTACCAAGTTAGGAGACACATAGACAATTTCTCCATGGCAGAGCTTTCTGGGACCAGGAGGCAAGAAAACTTTAAGGCAAAGAGGAAAATTCATAGAGCAGATACACGGAAGACTATTTTTTTCCCCCATCTATGATTATTGTAATCTGGAACACACTGCCTGAGAAAATGGTGGGGACTGATACTCTCACAATTAAACAGCATCTGGGCAAGGGCTTAAATTGTCAAATAGTCTGCAGACAGCATGCTGACAGTAACATTTCTGCAGTCTGTTCCAAGTGTTCTCCATTTTTCACCTGTCCTGTTGTCCACTTCAGCATCAAGATGGGGTGGCGCGGCAGAGAAGTGGCTAGCACAACACTTTACAGTACCGACAACCTGGGTTCAATTCCCACTGCTGCCTCCAAAGGAGTTTGCACATTCTCCCTGTGACTGTGTGGGTTTCCTCCCACAGTCCAAACACATACCGGTTGGTAGGTTAATTAGTCATTGTAAATTGTCCTGTAATTAGGCTGGGGTTAAATCAGAAATGCCGGTTGGTGGCATAGTGGCATCAGCACTGGACTTCAGAGCGAGAGGTCCCCAGTTCGAATCTCGCCGGCTCCCGTTCAGAGCTGGTCTTTTAAAAAAAAAACAATTCACCCAGCAGAAGGCAATGGCAAACCACTGCTGTAACTTGACTAGTACACGATTTCCCAATACGTCAGGGCGGCGTGGAAGGAAATCATCTGCTACCTGGAAATAATTCCAGATGCAACATACCTACTAAGCAGCATGGCTCAAGGGTCTGTTCCATGCTGTACCTCAACAAACAAATATACTAAAATCATACTATCGTCACCAGTGTGCCAGGTATCTCAGACATTGCTGATCGACTGGTAACTGTATGGATAAAAAAAAACAAATTATGAAAGAATGTATAAATTATACACATTGAAATTTCTTTGCTTACAGGCAGCCACAAAGCAAGAAACCCGAAGAACCCAATTTAAAAAACAGAAAGACCAAAACCACTGAACAGAGAAAGAGAAAGTTTAAAAAACACAATCCTGCAACTAATAAAAGCAAACAACAGCATCCTGAACCAGAATGAGTCCTCAGATTCGCTACCCAGAGCAGCTGTAGTAGGCCCAAGCCTCGATCCCGGTAGCACAGCAACCAGAGTAGTTCACCGCTGAGAGATAAATGAACACTGTGGAAGTGTGAGCAGAATCAGCCTGATCCTCGGTTCCATATTTAAATTATCGGTGCAGAGAGTAGGTCTTTAATTGGTTTCTTAGGCAAAAGTACTCCATTTTAATTAGGTTCTGTTCAAGATGCATAAAAATTACTGAGAAACAAAACATCTCTGTGGAAATAACTCTACCTACTTAGACCCAAAACCAATGTCACCTTATAACCTATCTTGCTACCAGACACTCCTTTCTTAAATACACCTTCAAAATCATGCCAACTTTGCAACACACAAATACTATATTTGCCTAAAACTTGGAACAAAAAAAGCTATTGCAAAAACTACAATCTGTCAGCATCAGTGGAAAGAGAAACAGTTAACATTTTACCAGCTCTTGAAAAAGTTAAGTGAAACAGACTTGAAGTTGTTGATATTTAAATCAAAATCAGGTTTATTATCACTTACGTATGTAATGAAATTTGTTGCGTTGTGGCAGAGGTACACTGTAAGATATTAAATAATTACTCAGTTACAATTAAAAATAGAAAAGAATTAAATAAATAGTGTGAAAAAGGGCTAGTGATCACGGACCATTCAGAAAACCGATGATAGAAGGGAAGATGCTGCGCCTAAAACATTGAGTGTGTGTCTTAGCTTTTAGAAGTGAAAGTTAAAGTTCTGTTTGAATTTAAATGTCCTGAAAGACATCTGTTGTGACAATTGACTCTTATTCCCATCTCATCTTCTCTTCAACCTTTCCCGAGTATTCCTCACCATCCTCGAAAGCTTCTTGTCTGTAGCCCAAAGCTTTTCCTCTATTATTGTAGTTGGTAGCAGAGTTAAATGAGGGAAATGCAAGTCATTTGGCATTAATGCACCATCAAAAGTAATTTGATAATGCATTAGATATAAAGCTGTTATCAAGATTCAACAGCGTGGAATAATAGGGGGATAACAACATCAATAAAAATTAGTGAAGCAGCAAGGGCTGGATGAGTCAACTATTGCTTTTCATACAGTCAGCAAGTGATTAAATTGCAAAAAGGATAGTAATATGACTTCAAAAGAAAAAATAGATTGGTGATAAGAGTTGGGGCGATGAAATAAGTGTGGAAAAATGCCACTTGGTCTATTTAGTAAAGAAGAATTGTGAAATGGATTACAGAAACACAGACCTTTAAGTGTAAAAGCTATTGAAAGTGGAAGAGCACGTTGAGTGTTTAAAAGAACATATGGAGTACCTTATGTCCAGAACAAGGGCAAAGCAGTTATGATGAACTTGTTTAAGATAGTGGTTCACCACAATCAAATCCTGCAATCGTTTCTGGGCACCACATTTTAGAAACATTATGAAGGTCTTAGCAAACCTGTAGAAAAATCTTATTAGAGAGATTCTGAGATTGAGGTCTCCACCAACCTTTCACTCAACATCAACAAAACCAAAAAAAAGTTGATTATCGACTGTAAGAGGAAGAAGCCTTAGGTCCCTGAGCTAGTAAGAGGAAGAAGCCTTAGGTCCCTGAGTGAGATTCTCCTAATCTCCATTAGGAGATTAGAGGTGGAGAGGGTCAGCAACTTTAAATTCCTTTGCATTATCATACCAGAGTGTCTGCCCTGGGACCAGAAGACACAAAGGTAGCACAGCAGTGCCTTTACTTACTTGGAAGTTTGAACAGACTTGACATATTACTTAAAACTTCGACAACTTTCACAGTGGAGTGAGTGCTAGCTGGCTGCATCATGGCTTTGTGTGGAAACACCAATGCTCAGGAATAGAAAAAGTCTTAGCAGATGGTGGTATTCATCAGGGAAAAGGTTCTTGGCAATTGTGGGGATGACTTACAGTGGACTGAAACACTGGAACATATAGATATTAAGAAAGAAGATGTGCTAGAGCTTTTGAAAAGCATCAAGTTAGATAAGTCGCTGAGACCGGACCAGATATACCTCAGGCTACTGTGGAGAGCAAGGGAGGAGACTGCTGAGCCTTCAGTGATGATCTTTGCATCATCAATAGGGCCAGGAGAAGTACTGGAGGGTTGGAGTGTTGTGAATGTTATTCCTTTGTTCAAGAAAGGGAGAAGAGATAATCCAGGAAATTACACACCAGTGAGTCTTATTTCAGTGGTGGGCAAGTTGTTGGAGAAGATCCTGAGAGGCAGGATTTATGAGCATTTGGAGAGACGTAATCTGATTAGGGATAGTCAGCATGGCTTTGTCAAGGGCAGGTCCTGTCTTATGAGCCTGATTGAATTCTTTGAGGATGTAACAAAATGCATTGATGAAGGTAGAGCAGTGGATGTAGAGTATATGGATTTCAGTAAGGCATTTGATAAGGTTCCCCATGCAAGACTCATTCAGAATGTAAGGAGCCATGGGATCCAAGGAGACCTTGCTTGCCCATAGAAGGCAAAGGGTGGTTGTAGATGGTTTGTATTCTGCATGGAGGATGGTGACCAGTGGTGTTCCACAGGGATCTGTTCTGGGACTCCTCCTCTGATTTTTTTTTATAAATGATCTGGATGAAGAAATAGAAGGGCGAGTTAGTAAGTTTGCTGATGACACAAAGGTTTGGGTGTTATGGATAGTCTGGTGGGTTGTCGAAGGTTACAGCGGGACATCGATAGGATGCAGAACTGGGCTGAGAAGTGGCAAATGGAGTTCAACCCAGATAAGTGTGAAGTGGTTCATTTTGGTAGGTCAAATATGATGGCAGTATATAGTGTTAATGGTAATTCTCTGGGCCGTGTGGAGGATCAGAGAGATGTTGGGATCCATCTCCATAGGACACACAAAGCTGCTGTTGACAATGTTGTTAGGCGGCGTATGGTGCGATGGAATTAATCAAACATGGTTTTGAGTTCAAGAGCAGTGAGGTGATGTTACAGCTATACAAGACTTTGGTTAGACCCCACTTGGACTACTGTGTTCAGTTCTGGTCACCTCACTACAGGAAGGATGTGGATACTATAGAAAGTGTGCAGAGGAGATTTACACGGATGTTGCCTGGAGTGGAGAGCATGCCTTATGAGAATAGATTAAGTGAACTTGGCCTTTTCTCCTTGGAGTGACGGAGGATGACGGGTGACCTGATAGACGTGTACAAGATGTTGAGAGGCAGTGATTGTGTGGATAGCCAGAGACTTTCTCCCCAGGGCTGAAATGGCTAACACGAGTGGACATAGTTTTAAGGTGCTTGGAAATAGGTACAAGGGGGATGTCAGAGGTAAGTTTTTCCACACAGAGAGTGGTGGGTGCGTAGAATGCCCTGCTGGTGATGGTAATGGAAGCAGATACAATCATGTTGTCTAGGACACTCTTAGATAGGTACATGAGGCTTGGAAAAATAGAGGGCTATGCGGTAGGGTAATTCTAGGCAGTTTCTTGAATAGGTTACATGGTTGGCACTACATTGTGGGCTGAAGGGCCTGTAATGTGCTGTAGTTACTAGGTTCTATGTTCTAATTAAAAGTAAAGACCAGTCCATCATAGGAAAAGCCCTCCCCAACATTGGGTGCATTTACATGGAACACTGCCACAAGTCAACAGCATCTATCATCAAGGACCCCGCTGTCCAGCCCACGCGTTCTTCTCATTACTACCATCGGGCAGGAGGTACAGGGGCCTTAGGTCCTACACCAACAGGTTCAGGAACATTTATTACCTTCCAACCATCAGGCTCCTGAACCAGCATAGATAACTTTACTCGTCTCAACTCTGAATTAATCCCATGAAATAGACTCACTTTCAGGGACTCTACATTTCAAGTTCTAAAGTGTAGAGTTGTAGAGCACTACAGCCAAGAAACCAGCCCTTCATCCCATCTAGTTTGTGCCACACTCTTATACTGCCTAGTCCCACTGACCCAGACCTGTACCCCTCCAATCCATGTACTTCTCCAAACTTCACTTACATGTCTCGCATTTTTTTTTTAAATTTGCAGTAATCGTCTTCTTTTCCACATTGGTTGTTTGTTGGTCTTTATGTATAATTTTTCTTAAATTTGTTTTATTTCTTTATTTACAAGGGGGAAGTCAGAGGTAAGTTGTTGTTGTTGTGTTCCCACCCCCCTCCCCACACACAGAGAGTGGTGGGTGTGTGGAATGCTCTGCCAGCGACAGTGGTAGAGGCGGATACAATAGGGTCTTTTAAGAGACTCTTAGGCAGGTACATTGTGGTGAACTAGATATACCTGTCTGCTGCTCTCCCTCATTTTCCCAGGATGTAGTGTTGTTCTTCCAGTCAATAAAAGCCGATATCTCACTTCCTAAGTCTCAGCGTGAGTTATTGATGGTGCATCAACAGGTGCCGGAGGTGGTGTTTGCACCGGAGGCGGAGAGTGGGTTGGTTCTGTCCCAACAGGAGGTGTCAGGGATCCCTCGCGTGTGAGCGAGGTCCCTGGAATAGACGCGTACGAGATGCCCGGTACATGAGCGTCGTGAGGAGTCTGGGTGTGGCACGGTGCGTGCGGTGTCACCTCGGGTACAGGGTGCAAAGTTACCGTGGAATGCTCGGGGTAGTGGTCTGCTGCTCCGGCGGGCGCCAGGTCGCGGACAGAGACCGTGTCCTCCCGCCCATCAGGCAAGACCACGTAGGCATACTGGGGATTAGCATGCAGGAGGTGAACCCTCTCGACCAGCGGTGAGTACTTATTACTCCTCGCATGTTTACGTAGCAGCACTGGCCCCGGGGACGTCAGCCAAACTGGTAGGGTGGTCCCAGTGACAGACTTCCTGGGAAAAGAGAATAGGCGTTCGTGAGGGGTGGCATTAGTGGACGTACACAACAGGGAGCGGATAGAGTGGAGTGCCTCAGGGAGGACCTCCTGCCATCGGGAGACCGGCAACCCTTTTGACTTAAGGGCTAAAAGTGTGGCCTTCCACACTGTGGCATTCTCCCTCTCCACCTGGCCATTCCCCCGGGGATTATAACTCGTGGTGCGACTAGTAGCAATGCCCCTAGCTAGCAGGAACCGGTGCAACTCGTCACTCATAAAGGAGGACCCTCTATCACTGTGGACATAGCAGGGATATCCGAACAGAGTGAAGAGCTGGCGCAGGGCTTTTATGACCGACGTGGTAGTAGTGTCGGGGCAGGGAACGGCAAAGGGGAATCGCGAGTACTCGTCAATAATACTGAGAAAATAGACATTGCGGTCGGTGGAGGGAAGGGGGCCCTTAAAGTCAACACTCAGTCGCTCAAAAGGGCGGGTGGCCTTGCCAAGCTGCGCAGTGTCAGGACGGTAGAAGTGCGGTTTGCACTCAGCGCAGATCTGGCATCGTCCTGATGTCCTCCAGGGAGTACGGCAGGTTCCGGGCTTTAATGAAATGGTAAAATCGGGTGACCCCCGGGTGGCAAAGTTGGGCATGAAGGGCATACAGCTGGTCGAGCTGAGCACTAGCACACGTTCCCCGGGATAGGGCATCAGAGGGTTCATTGAGCCTGCCAGGCCGGTACAGGATATCATAATTGTAGGTGGAGAGTTCTATTCTCCATCGCAAAATTTTATCATTTTTGATTTTGCCCCGCTGTTGGTTGCTGAACATGAACGCAACCGAGCGCTGGTCGGTCAGCAAGGTGAACCTTTTGCCGGCGAGATAGTGCCTCCAGTGCCTAATAGCTTCCACTATGGCCTGGGCTTCTTTCTCCACCGCGGAGTGCCGAAGTTCAGAGCCTTGAAGGGTATGAGAAAAAAACGCCACTGGTCTGCCTTCCTGATTGAGGGTAGCAGCCAGCGCGACGTCAGAGGCGTCACTCTCTACTTGGAAGGGAATGGTCTCGTCTACTGCATGCATCGTTGCTTTGGCAATGTCCCCTTTAATGCAGCTGAAGGCCGCGCGGGCCTCGGCAGAGAGGGGAAAAGTGGTAGACCGGACCAGGGGGCGGGCCTTGTCTGCGTAATGGGGGACCCATTGGGCATAATAGGAAAAAAAAACCCAGGCACCGCCGGAGGGCCTTGAGAGTGGTGGGAAGAGGGAGTTCTAACAGGGGGCGCATACGGTCGGGGTCAGGGCCAATGACCCCGTTCTCCACGACATACCCAAGGATAGCGAGTCGTGTGGTTCTGAACACACACTTGTCCTTGTTATAAGTGAGGTTCAAAGCATCGGCCACTTGGAAAAATCGTTGGAGGTTGGCGTCATGATCCGACCAGTCGCGACCACAGATGGTGATGTTATCTAGATAGGGAAATGTGGCCTTCAGTTTGTACTGGTCCACCATCCGGTCCATCTCCCTCTGGAAGACTGAGACCCCATTTGTGACACCAAATGGGACGCGCAGAAAGTGATAGAGCCTGCCACCCGCCTCGAAGGCGGTGTAGGGGCGGTCCTCCGGGCGGATGGGGAGCTGGTGATAAGCGGATTTCAGATCAATTGTCGAGTACACCTTGTACTGAGCTATCTGGTTGACCATATCCGCGATGCGGGGTAGGGGGTACGCGTCAAGCTGCGTGAATCTATTGATGGTCTGGCTATAGTCCACAACCATCCTATTTTTCTGCCCAGTCCGAACAACGACCACCTGGGACCGCCATGGGCTTGTGCTCGGCTCAATGATCCCCTCCCCGAGCAGCCGCTGCACCTCTGAATGAATAAAGGCCCTGTCCCCCACACTGTATCTCCTACTTTTAGTTGCCACAGGTTTACAGTCGGGGGTCAGGTTGGTGAACAGCGATGGGGGAGGGATCTTGAGGGTGGAGAGGCTGCAAGTAGTGTCAGCAGCACAGCTATCGGCATGGTGCTGGGCGGGATGTGTGGTTCGGTGTGTATGTGCGTGTGGTAACGGAGTATATGGCGAAGTCCCACCAAACTGAGGATTCCTGACAGTGAGTGGTGGGAGGGGCCCGTCATATGCCATAGTCACACTTTTGAAATGGCTCTGGAAGTCCAGCCCCAACAGCACAGGTGCGCACAGTCGAGGCATGACCAGGAACGCAAAGTTCCGATACTCTGTGCCCTGCACCACCAATGTCGCTACACAACCCACCCGGATGTCTGTGGAATGCGACCCAGAAGCCAAGGTGATCTTCTGACGTGCCGACCGTGTCACGAGTCCACAGCGTTTCACTGTGGCCGGGTCAATAAAACTCTCAGTGCTGCCCGTGTCAAACAGGCAGCTAGTCCTGTGCCCCTCCACCAGGATGTCCATCATCGACCTTGCGAGCTGGTGCGGAGCGCTTTGGTCGAGGGTCACGGAAGCCAGCGTTGAACGGGGCGAGTCGGTGGCGGGGCCTGGTGACGCCGGCAAAGATGGCCGCTCACATCCGGGCATGCAAGATGGCGAGTCGGGGGCGGGGCCTGGTGACGCCAGCAAAGATGGCCGCTCACATCCGGGCATGCAAGATGGCGGCTCCCAGGTCGCACACGGGTAGGTAGGGGCGGGGCATGGTGACGCCGGCAAAGATGGTTGTCCACATCCGGGCATGCAAAATGGCGGCCCCCAGGTCTCAGACGCAGCACTGCTCGACCCCGGGTGCGGTTTAGATTTACAGACCTTGGCGAAATGGCCCTTCTTCCCGCAGCTGGAACAAGTCGCTTCGCGAGCCGGACAGCTGTTTCTGGAATGTTTCTGAAGCCCACAAAAGTAACAGAGTTTTATACTCGGCGAATTCGAGGAGTTCGTGATACCGCGACTGGCAGCGGCGTTGGCGAATTCGCTCGGAACCGGGGAATCGCGCGGCTGGACCGCCTCGGCGTACAGCTGCGCAGCCTCCAACGTATCGGCCGTCTCTATCGCTGAGCGTAAGGTAAGATCAGCTTTTTCCAGCAGCCGCTGGCGCAAATACACTGACCTGACCCCAGTCACAAAAGCGTCTCGGACCAAGAGTTCCGTATGCTGTTCCGCTGTGAGCGCTTGGCAGTCACAAGTCCGCACGAGTGCCTGTAGAGCTCGGAGAAATTCAGCAGTCGACTCCGTAGGCCGCTGTTTTCGTGTTGCCAAGCGGTGCCGGGCATAAACTGCGTTTACCGGCCGCAGGTACTGTCTTTTGAGGGCGGCAAGCGCCCCCTCGTAGGTGGAGAGGTCCCTGATGAATGAATAAACTTTTGGGGCGACCCTCGAGAGGAGAAGTCTGAGCCGAACAGCCGAGTCGGTGGCACGAACCTCCTCCAAGTACGATTGGAAGCACACAAGCCAGTGTTCAAAGGCAAGAGCTGCTTCAGGGTCTTGGGGGTCCAAATCTAAGCATTCTGGGTGTAAAACGGTTTCCATGTTGTAACTTCCAGTCAATAAAATTGATGCACCATCAATAACTCACGCTGAGACTTAGGAAGTGAGATATCGGCTTTTATTGACTGGAAGAACAACACTACATCCTGGGAAAATGAGGGAGAGCAGCAGACAGGTATATCTAGTTCACTACATACATGGAGCTTAGAAAAATAGAGGGCTATGTGATAGGGAAATTCTAGGCAGCTTCTAGAGTAGGTTACATGGTCAGCACCACATTGTGGGCCGAAGGGCCTGTAATGTGCTGTAGATTTCTATGTTCTAAACCTGCAAGAAAATGAATCTCAGTGTAGTATGTATATATGTTTATAATAAGTGTATATATGTTTATAATAAATTTACATTGAACTAATGTGCCTTAGACTGGAGAATGAGAGATTGTAGAAATAGAAAACATACAACAAAGATAATCAACAAAAAAAGCGAAATGGTATGAAGGATTTTTTTTTAAAAATAGGGCAGCAAATAATTATGATTAAGAACACTCTGGTCAGGAGAGAATGATGGTAGATTCAGTCATGGCACTCAAAAGGAAATCCGATAAATACATTAAGGAAGACAAAGAGATCTGACACAGGAGTAGGACTGGTTTATCCACTCTAGGATAAAGGTCTATCCATTTACAGCATCCACATTGTTTTAACTCGTCCATTATCTCAGTTGTAGGATTATCAGTCAATAAAGTAACTTTGAAACGAAGTAATCAAAAGTTTCAATGAGCATGACACTTCTACTTCAAGAAACATCAAGGAGGAAAGAGGAGAAGTGGTTTAGGAAGACAATTCTGAACTTTAGAGCCTGGACCTCTGAAGGAACAACAGTTAAGGGATAAGGAATATCAGAAACAAATGAGTAATGGGATTAGAGAAACAATGAGATCTCAGTGTGCAGTAGAAATAAAAGTAGGTAATACCACTGGGAGCAGTGAGATCACAGAAGATTTTTATTTGGTCTTTCTAGACCAGACGCCAATGTAAATCAATGACCAACAGCAATAATCAATGAGATTTTACTATCCATGTCATAACATACTCGAGTTTTAAAGCACAGAGGGTATAAAGATGGGGAACACCCAGCAAACCAGCAGTATGTTTGATCCTAACCATGTGCTTGAGTTCAAAGTAGGGAAAAAGTACTAGAGAAGCTCATCTCAGGAAGCCGTTGGGCTGGTTCAACTTCATACATTGACTCAGCAGAGTAAAGAATAAACAACCAAAACTGAGGATAAGTACGTGCCTGTGTGTAGATACATTAATTCTTCCCCAAATATTCACATCGTTAGCCTGAATAATAAGATACCCCCCATAAAAAACTAATGATTGCTTAAAGCAAAGAACATGAAGTTCAATGTGGTCAAGTGAAAGTACTGCACACAGAAAAGAAAAAGATGCAAGATCGTCTACGTCTTGAATGCTGGATGAACAACTAGGAGTTAAGAGACCTGCAGTCTTCATATTCAATGTGGGCAAGATTGTGACATCATAGATGACAAAGTGAACAGAACATTTAACTCAGTAAAATGCATGAAAAGATGACTTGCAGCTTACTGTTTTGGCAATGCAGTTCAACATTCTGTTTGCTTTGACAATTGCTGAATCAAAGGAAATTATGATCAAATTGTATAACGTGCTGGTCTGACCACACCTTCAAAAACATGTCCTGTCTGGTTGCTGAGGAAGGAGGAAAGCCTTTAAACACCAAGGACAAGTAGAGAGAACCATGAGACTAATGCCCATGATTTTTCTGCTGAATTTTCTATTTTAATAATCATAAAAAATAAGTTTTGGAATAATCATGAAAAATGCAAACAATGCATAACATGCATCTTCATTGACTTTGCTTAAGAATACTGCACGGAACTTCCTGGATACTTACCTTGATTGATCATATCTGCAAGATGCTGAGGGAGAAAAAGAACAGGAGCAGAGATATGGAAAAATAGAAATGTATTCATAACTGCAGGAACTATATTATTGCTCTTTTACCACATTTAGTTGAGTTGTGCTTCACAAATATCACAAACTAATGCACTTCGAGTGTGTTTATATATTTGTTTTAAAGTCAGGAAGCATTGGTAGCTTATGATTTTCATCCTTGGCTACTAAACTTCTAAAGCTGTGGTTCCCAACCCAGGATCCACAGACCTCATGCTTAATGGTATTGGTCCATGGCATTAAAAGGTTGAGAACCCCTGTTCTGAAGGATAACATTAGAACTAATATTAGATCGTTGCTCGTCACAAAGAGAGCAATCAATTCCTGAGCAAACTAACATACACAAACAAAATGCTGGATGAACTCTGCAGGCCAGGCAGCAAATATGAGAAAGAATAAGGAAAAGACATTTCAGGCCAAGGCCCTTCTTCAGTTCCTCCAACATTTTGTGTGTGTTGCTTTGGATTTCCAGCATCTGCAGGTTTTTTTGTGTTTGTAAAACTACTACTACTACTACGCAACACACACAAAATGCTAGTGGAACGCAGCAGGCCAGGCAGCCTCTATAGGGAGAAGTACTGTCGACATTTCAGGCCAAGACTACAACTACTATGACAACATCTCTTTGAGGGATGCCTACCCTAAAAAAAAGTTTAATCTTGCCCTTCGGCAGGAGTTCAGTAATACTCTCTCACTGCTCCACCTCCACGATCTCCTTGGACCCCCAACTCTTCAACCATGTGTTCACCCAGGCCTGCTACAAGTCCTGATGAAGGGTCTCAGTCTGAATGATCCACTGTTTATACTTTCTCCCCCACAGACGCTGCCTGTCCTGCCGAGTTCCTCCAGCATTTTGTGTGTGTTGCTTTGGATTTCCAGCATCTGCAGATTTTCTCGTGTCTGTGACTCAATTCGTGAGATTGGCTGATTTTAATGAGGGGAAAAGATGACAGCTGGAGGGGAAAGGTGAAAGAAAGTGCGGTGGCTGGGGAAAAGATGAAAAGAAACTGCAAGATTAACAGCTGCACTGGGT
Source organism: Hemitrygon akajei (assembly GCF_048418815.1). Taxonomy (NCBI): domain Eukaryota; kingdom Metazoa; phylum Chordata; class Chondrichthyes; order Myliobatiformes; family Dasyatidae; genus Hemitrygon; species Hemitrygon akajei. The sequence goes on along the minus strand of NC_133136.1, from coordinate 25,380,629 downwards.
GGGCGGTGTTAATTATTTCCATCTACCAATTAATTAATGAAGTTGTCTTTTTCCAGTTTCTTGTAATATTTTTCAGCCAAGAAAGCTGCTCACCCATCATACTCATTTAGTGGTTACAGATTGTATGCTCTATTGAGAATAATGCCACATTTTCATATTTTTTCAGCTAAGGTGAAGTGCTTCTAATTTAAATGTACCTCCTAGGAAAGAGACCACTCATGCAGCTTTGATATTTTTCAGCAGAAACTTCAAACAAATATAATAAGAGACAATTCAGATGAATGATGATATGTCTTTGTGTGTAAGATTATTCATTTAATCCCATTTCTTTTGTTGTGGATCTATTACCACTCACAATGCACCGTTTTCCCAGGAAGCTCAACAAAAGGAATTGTAAACACAGAGAGAGCAGGAAATTCCAATCACAGCACATCTTCCACCTCCAGAGTCACAGCATAACAAAATCTCTCAGAGTGTGCCTCGAATGCATTATCAAACACAAACCGAAACCAAGTTACAAGATATGCGAAGGCAGAAGAGCAAATTGCTGTACATGATCTGTGAAACAGTTTTTAAGCAGTGTCTTCTAGGAAGCAAAGCTGCTGATGAGGAACAGCATTAACTGATCAATTGTTTAGAAACAAAGAAAACCTACACCACAATTCAGGCCCTTCGGCCCACAATGCTGTGCTGAACTTGTCCCTACTTTAGAAATTACCTGGAGTTACTCATAGGCCTCTATTTTTCTAAGCTCCATGTACTATCCAGGAGTCTCTTAAGAGACCCTATCGTATCTGCCTCCACCACCGTTGCTGACAGCCCATTCCACGCACTCACCACTCTCTGTGTAAAAAACATAACCCATAACCCTGACATCTCCTCTGTACCTGCATCCAAGCACCTTAAAACCGTGCCCTCTCGTGTTAGCTGGGGTAATTGAAGTGACTAAATTTGAGGATGATGAGAAGGCCAGAATTCAGGTGAGAATCAACAAATTCTCTGCTCTTACTGCAACCTCCTCTGCATTAGGAAGATGAAAGGCTAGGTTCTGTCAGGCTGAACTAAATGTACCCGTGTGTGTGGTTTGCCACACCTCCTCTTCTTCCTGTTTCACTATGCCTTTTACATTCCAAAAGATCTCAATGCAAACTTAAATATTAGCAACTAACCATATTTTAGTTCATTGAAATACAAAAATATAAACTGCTGGAAACACTCAAGAGGTCAGCCCACAATCTATGGCAAAAGAAAGAGAGACAATGTGCAAGGTTGGAAACCCATTGTCAGAATTGATTCCCACAATTATGCTGATTGTTCTTCGTCCGACCCTGCCTCCTGCAAGGATGCAATTTCATTCTCTCAGTTTCTCTGTCTCTGCCATATCATATTTTCTCAGATGGTGAGATTTTCTATAATATCTCTGCAAGATGCCCCTGAAATTTCTTTCTTTCTGAACCATAGTCTCCCCTCTATATTTGAGAGAGAAGCCTTGACTGCATCTCATTCACTTACTACACCTATTCTTTCATTTCCTCCCCTCTGGAACATCAGGAGAGATTTCCTCTGGATCTAACCTCCCCTCAACTCCCTCCCTCCCCAACCACCAGTGTCCACATTCAACAGATATCAATATGTTCTGATGAAGGATCTCTGACCTGAAACATAGATACTGTTTCTCTTCTCACTGATGTAGTGTGACTTGCTGAGTATCTCGAGTATTGTCTGTTTTTGTTATGAATATTAGCATCTGATGTTATTTGTTTTGTTTTTCATATTCTGGGGCATAACTGAAGCCATCTGGCCTCACTGATTTCAGTGACTTCAGATATTTGATGCACGCTCTGTACTCTTTGCCGCAGAGAATGCCTGTGATGTGGAAAGAGTTTGCCACGAAAGGAAGGATGTGGGTAATTAATAAGAGATGCTCTCTCAGAGTTGGCACGGGTAGCATCTAAGACCGAAAAGTTTATCTTCTGACTCAGATATAAAATAAAACAGAAGAAATTGGAAATCAAGAGTGCAGAAAGAAAAAAAGGTGAAAAAATTGAGAATTACTCTATCCTGCAGCTCCTGTAAGGAGTTTGGATGTTCTCCCTGTGACAGTGTAGGATTTGTCCGGAAGCTCCAGATTCCCTCCACAATCCAAAGACGTACTACTTGGTAGGTTGATTGGTAATTGTAAATTTTCCTGTGACTAGGCTAAGATTATATCAGGGGGTTGCTGGGCAGTGTGGTTTGAAGGACCAAAAAGATCTATTCTGTGCTATATCTCAATACATAAATAAACTCATATTTTAAAAGTTGCTGAATTGGCCATTGGTTTATATAGTAATAAACTTATAGAGCACTTTTCAAACAGATGATATATAGTAGTTCAAAGTGCTTTACAATGACAAAGTGCAAACATGAAAATAAACCTCCAAGACCACCACAACCTTGACATAGTTTGGAGGCTTGCACGCCTCAATGACCCAGAGAGCAATGTTGACTGGAATCAGGGCTTCATTTTTTGGCTCTTGGTAGGGTCACCTATCCCAAACACAAAGGGTAGAGTGATCCACTGATCCTCCAGGTTCAGCAGTTTAGCTCAGAACTAATAACCATGGTTGGTAAAACAAAAAACTTTTACAGAAATAGCAATGAAGAATCATCCGGGTGGCCAGGGACAGACGGAGATGGAGGACCTTCATTGCTGCTGTAAATGCCAGTGGTGTAACAAGCAATAGGTATTGAAAATAACAGAAACAAACCCGAAAATAAAAGACAAAAAGATGTCAGTTCAAACCAACATTAAATACACACAGTAGGTTTTCAGCTGGTGTTTAAGAGTGCCAACTGAGTCTGCATCCCGAATAGTTTTAAGACCATAAAACTATGAGATTAGGCCATCTGGCCCATTGAGAGGGCTCTGCCATTTCATCGTGGCTGATCCAATTTTCCTCTCAGCCCCAATTTCCTGCCTTCTTCCCATATCCCTTCATGCCCTGACCAATCAAGAATCTGTCAACTTCTGCCTTAAACATACATAAAGACTTGGCTTCCACAGCTGTCTGTGGCAATTAATTCCACAGATTCACCATTCCCTGGCTAAAGAAATTCCTCCTCATCTCTGTTCTAAAAGGACACCCCTCTGTTCTGAGGCTGTGTCCTCTGGTCTTAGACTGTCCCATCATCAGAAACATTCTCTCCACTATCACTCCTTTCACCATTCAATAGGTTTCAATGAAGTTATCCCTCATTCTTCTGAATTCCAGCGAATACATAGAAACATAGAAAATAGGTGCAGGAGTAGGCCATTTGGCCCTTCGAGCCTGCACCACCATTCAGTATGATCATGGCTGATCATCCAACTCAGAACCCTGTACCTGCTTTCTCTCCATACCCCCTGATCCCTTTAGCCACAAGGGCCATATCTAACTTCCTCTTAAATATAGCCAATGAACTGGCCTCTACTGTTTCCTGTGGCAGAGAATTCCACAGATTCACCACTCTGTGTGAAGAAGATTTTCCTCAACTCGGTCCTAAAAGGCTTCCCCTTTATCCTTAAACTGTGACCCCTCGTTCTGGACTTCCCCAACATCGGAAACAATCTTCCTGCATCTAGCCTGTCCAATCCCTTTAGAATTTTATATGTTTCAATAAGATCCCCCCTCAATCGTCTAAATTCCAGTGAGTATAAGCCCAGTCGATCCAGTTTTTCTTCATATGAAAGTCCTGCCATCCCAGGAATCAAACAATACAGGTCCAGAGACATCGAACGCTCTTCATATGACAAGCTACTCAATCCTGGAATCACTTTCATGAGCCTCCTTTGAAGCCTCTCCAGTTTCAGCACATCCTTTCTAAGATAATGGGCCCAAAACTGCTCACAATACTCTGTGAAGCTTCATCAGTGCTTTATAAAGTCTCAACATAACATCCTTGCTTTTATATTCTAGTCATCTTGAAATGCATGTTAATATTGCATTTGTTTTCCTCACCACAGACTCAAAACCTGTAAATTAACCTTTAGGGAATCCGGGCACAAGCACGCTCAGTTTTTTGTGTATTCTCTCCATTTAGAGAACAGTCAACCCTTTCATTTCTTCTACCAAAGTGCATGATAATACACTTTCCGACACCATATTCCATTTGCCGTTTCTTTGGCCAATCTCCTAATCTGTCTAAATCCTTCTGTAGCCTCTCTACTTCCTCAACACTACCTGCCCCTCCACCTATCTTCATATCATCTGCAAACTTTGCAACAAAGCCATCAATTCCATCATCCAAATCATTGACGTATAACAAACAGAATTGGTCCCAACGAAGACACCTGTGGAACACCACTAGTGACTGGCAGCCAACCAGAAAAGGCTCCTTTGATTCCCACTCTTTGCTTCCTGCCAGTCAGCCACTGCTTTATCCTTGCTAGAATATTCCCCTGTAATAGCAAGGGCTCACAGCTCGTTAAGCAGCCTCATGTGTGGCACCTTGTCAGAGGCCTTCTGAAAATCTAAATACACAACATTAACGGATTCTCATTTGTCTATTCTGCTTATTACTTCTTCAAAGAGTTCCAACATATTTGTCAGGCAAGATTCTCCCTTGAGGAAAACATGCTGGCTATGACCTACTTTATCACGTGGCTCCAAGTACCCCTAAACCACATCCTTAACAACCAACTCCAACATCTTCCCAACCACTAAACTCAGACTAACTGGCCTATAGTTTCCTTTCTTCTGCTCCTCTCCTCTCTTCAAGAGTGAAGTGACATTTGCAATTTTCCAGTCTTCCAGAACCATTCCAGATTCTAGTGATTCTTGAAAGGTAATTACAATTGCCTCCACAATCTCTTCAGCCACCTCTTTCAGAATCCTGAGGTGTACACCATCTAGTCCAAGGTAGTCCTATCTACCTTCTGACCTTTCAGTTTCCCAAGAACCTTCTCTCTAGTTATGGTAACTTCACAGATTTCATGACCCCTGACACCTGGAACTTCCACCATACTGCTAGTGCCCTCCACAGTGAAGACTGATGCAAAATATTTATTCAGTTTATCCGCCATTTCACTGTCCCCCATTACTACCTCTCTAGCATTGTTTACCAGTGATCTGATATCCACTGTCGCCTCTTTATTACACCATGTATCTGAAGAAACTTTTGGTATCTTCTTTAATATTATTAGCTAGCATACTTTCGTATTCCATCTTTAGCTTCTTAAGTAATTTTATTAGATGCTTTCTATTGACTTTTAAAAGCTTCCCAATCCTCTAACTTCCCACTATTTTCTGCTCTATTATATCCCCTCACTTTGGCTTTTAGGTTGGCTTTGACTTCTCTTATTAGCTATGGTTGTGTCATCTCTGCTTTAGAATATACCCTGTGCCTTCCAATTCCTTCCAAAAGTTCCAGCCACTGTTGCTCTGCCATCATCCCTGCCAGTGTTCTTTTGCAAACAGTTCTGGCCAACTCCTCTCTCATGCCTCTGTAATTCCCTTTATTCTACTGTAATACTGATATATCTGACTTCAGCTTCTCCTCAAATTTCAGGGTGAATTCAGTCATATTATGATCACCCCCCCCCCCCCCAAGGGTTCTTTTACCTTAAACTCTCTAATCAATTCCAGTTCACCGCACAACATCCAATCCAGAATGGCTGATCTCCTGGTACCTAAAAAGCCATCTCATAGGCATTCTACAAATTTCCTCTCCTGGAATACAGCACCAATCTGATTTTCCTAATCTACCAGCATATTGAAGCCCCCATAACCATTGTAACACTGGCCTTTTGGCATGCATTTTCTATCCCCTGTTGAAATTTGTAGACCACATCTTTATGACTGTTTGGGGGGTCTGTATGTAACTTATATCAGGGTCTTTTTACCCTTGCAGTTCCTTAGCTCTATCCACAATGATTCAACACCTTATGACTCTATGTCACCTCTTTCTAATGATTTGATTTCATCTTTACCAACACAACAATGCTGCCTCCTCTGCCTTCCTGACTGGCCTTTCGATACGATGTACATCCTTGGACATTAAGTTCAATCTTCACTCATCCAGGATTCAGTTATGCCTACAACATCTTACCTGCCAATCTTAAAGTATTGAATTCCATAGTTTATGAATATAGTTCAACAAAATCTGACCTACCAATTATCTTTTGAGAGAGAACATCTAAATTTCTCTCTATTGGTCATACAAAGATTCCAATGTTCTTTCATTCACTTTATAATCAGAATCAGTTTTATTACCACTGACAAATGTCATGAAATTTATCATAGCAAAGGCAAGTGAAAGAGCAAAACACAAAGCACTGGAGCAACTCAGCAGGTCAGGCAGCATCTATGGAGGGAAGTGGGCAGTCAATATTTCAATCGAGATCCTTCATCTGGACTGACAGAAAGAGGATATAGCCAGAATTTATTTTTTTAAAATGGAGTTAAGCAGTGGATCCAGGTTTGGTGGGGGGGGGGGGGCATGGATTATAGACAGATGAGTGAGGGGAGAGTGGGAACAATGTCAGCAGCTGGGACGAGCTAAGTGGAAGTGATAAGGGGCCGAAGGTATTGGGATCTGATCGGAAAGAAAGGCGAGGCACAGACAAACAAGGTGATATTGTTGTATGCTAAGGGTCAGAGATTAATTTTATGGATGGCCTTCTAACTTAAGGGAGAATTTTGATGCTCGTTGTATAAAGAGGCTCGTGGTAGTGTAGTGCCTGGCACAATGCTTTACAGTATGAGGGACCGGAGTTCAATTCCCACCACTGTCGAAAAGGAGTTTGTACGTTCTCCCTGTGACCACATGGATTTCCTTCAGGTGCTCAGTTTTCTCCCACAGTCCAAAAATATACCAGTTGATAGGTTAATTGGTCATTGTAAAATTCCCGTTATTAGGTTAGGGTTAAATCAGGATCTGTTGGATGGCGTGGCTCAAACAGCCGGAAGGGCCTAATCCGCACTGTACCTCATTAAATAAAACATTTTTTAAAATAAAGCTTTTAAACCTGGCCCTCATTGGCACCTGTCTAAAACTCAAGGGTTTTGTTACTAAGGACCACCATTGACCCACAGTGGACTGCAGCATAGTTAGACAGTCTGGACGCAAAGCAGATCCCATCACATTGGACAGCTCTCAAATTGTGCCAAAGCTTCCAAAACTAGTTTGTGTCTGGCTCACACCGCAGGGTCTTCAGCCAGTATGGAATGCTAACTAGTTCTTGCTCACTACATTTCCTCTCCTCACCAGTAGCTCCTACTCATACTTACCCGAGTGTTCTCATTGCTTCCTCTCTACATCAATATTCAATCACCCAAGATATTTACACTGTTATGCATGATGAACAGACCTGATGGACAATGGGGTGCAGAGTTAACCATTTCTCCCCCCCTTCCGAGAACCACGAACTATTGCTGTTGTTATGCTGCTCATGAGAGAGAGATAAAGCCCAGGCAAGCACATCTGCTACAGATAAGAGAGGGGAGAGAGACTGTTGATTTACTGTATTATGACTCTTCCTGGATTATTTACCTTCTACTACAAGGACTTTACTTTGCTCGTTAACATTCCTCAGGAGACAGCAGGAGTGGCCTGATTTGATGGACACGGTCATTCAGAGTTGATGGATAGCTGAGACCCCGTGAGTGGGGATAAAAGACAGGTCTGGAGAGACACCCTTCAGACACACCAGTGGACACTGACTGAGTGTTGAGAACCCACAGAAAGGTGGGGGCTTCGGAGACCGAACCAGGAGATCGGTCGGTAAAGCTCACAGTGTTACAGCAGGGCCGGTGGGGACTTGTGTGTGTGTCCACTCATGCCAGAGTGACGAGTCCACCTCAGAAGAACGGACTAGCTGAAGACCAGAGGGGTCATAACTGAATGACCACAACGATACGATGGATTAAGAAAGCCACAAAAAGGTTTGCCTGCCGCAACAGTTGCCATTACATCTTGCTCGCTCTCTCTCCAACGATTTCAATACAACAACCATAACTACTTCAGCATTTACGAACTGAACTCTATTCTTTCCTATGACAATTCATCTACCCCTAGACATCAACAGAGCTTGTTTATTATTGATTATTATTATTCCTACACTTTTAAGTTTATTACTGCTAACTTGTTTTATATGTATATTTACATTTTTGATATTGTATTGTGTAGTTTACTAATAAACACCTTTAGTTTGGTACCACCAGACTCCAACGGATTCTTCTTTCTCTGCTGGTCAGACACCCAGTTACGGGGTACGTAACAACACAATTCTGTGCTTGAGAGCAAGGCAGAATGGTCATATACTGTATGACTTCCTGACAAGACTGATTATGTTACAGACTCTCTTTAAATGAGATAAATAACTGAGGAGGCTGCAGAGCTTTGATAAAGTTAGCTGCACAACTAAATTACAATGGAAGTATCACTGTTTTTTATTGCCAGTTAATCTAATGGGTAGTGAAATTGGAAAGAGAACTCAAGAATTCCTCCATCATAGAACCACAAGACATACAGTACTGTGCAAAATCTAGGGCACGTATTTATAGCTAGAATGCCTAATATTTTTGCATAGCACTCTAGTAATTTTATGTAATGCACTATACTGCTGCTGCATACTAAAAAAAATCAAATTTCATGACGTGTGAGTGATGATAAACCTGATTCTGATATGGGCCTCTATTGTGGACTGAGAGTGGGAAGGGGACAAGGAAAGGGAAAAGGGGATGGGAGGGAGTGGAAAGCACCAGAGAGGCATTCTGTAATGATCAATAAACCAACTGTTCGGAATCAAATGACCTTTCTGATGTCTCAGGGCTGGGCGTGACTGCACATGCATCACCCCCTTCCCTGGCACTCCTTCTCCGTCACCTGTCCCACACCGCTCCACCCTTGCCAGTCCCAATACCGTACCCTTTGGTCCCACCATATTTACAAACTCCACTCCGCTTTGACAACAACAGTGCTTAGACACCCGTGCTATATATCTATGCGCAAGACTTTTGCACAGAACTTTAGGAACAGAATTAGGCTATTTGGCCCATTGAGTCTGCTCTGCCATTTGATCATGGCTGATTTCTTACTACAATGAACAAACCTGTGCCCGTCATTTCAGATTTAAGAAACACAACTCGGTCATGCTACGTACAGTTTGGCCAAGTCCCCTAACTGCGATTTGTAATTGTTATGTTATCTGCAAAATCAGTCCCACATTGCTTATAAAAATTCAAATCATCTGGCACATGTTTAGGTCTCCCTAAAGTTAGAATGTTCTTCTTTGCTTTTCAGTTCCATATTTATGTGCTTCTGAGGGGTTTATGCTGAGACCTTAAGGCTTTGATCAGACCACAGAGTATTATGAGCAGTTTTGGGCCCCTTATCTCATAAAAGATGTGCTGGCATTGGAGAGGGCCCAGTGGAGTTCACGAGTATGATCCCTGGAATGAAAGGGTTAACAGATGAGGAGCATTTGATGGCTCTGGACCTGTACTCTCTTGAGTTTAGAACAATGAAGGGGGATTTCATTGAAACCTATTGAATATGGAAAGACCGCGATAGAGTGGATGTGAAGAGGATATTTTCTCTAGTGGGAAGAGTTTTAGACCAGAGGGCACCTCCTCGGAATTGAGGAATGTCCATTTAGAACAGATAAGGGGGAATTTCTTCAGCCAAAGGGTAGTGAACTATGAGAGTCATTCCCACTGAGGGCTGTGGAGGTCATGTTAATGGGTATATTTAAAGCAAAAGTTGATAGTTTCTTGAGTAGTCAGGGTATCAAAGGATATGGTGAGAAGAGAGGAGAATGATGTTGAAATGTCTAATAAATCAAGCATGATGGAATCACAGAGCAGACTCGATGAGCCAAATGACCTATTGGTACTCCTATGCCTTATGGTGTTTATTAAACCAGGTATTTCATTTTTTTCTGAGCTATAATTGGGCATATTCTCTAGATATAGCCCGTGAGAATTCTGCTTGTGCTAATTTATCCACTTCTATTTCAAAATTCAAAGTTCTAAGTAAATTTATTATCAAAGTACATGTATATCATAACTCTGAGATTAATTTTCTTGTGGGCATACTCAACAAATCCAGAGTAGAACAGTGACCATAATAGAATCAACCAAAGACCACACCAACTGGGGCATTCAACAATGTGCAGAAGGCAAAAGACTTGAATATGGCACAGGAGCTGTGCTTAGGCACATGTTTTAAGTGTAAAGTGAGTAGAGCAGAGGACTAAGCACACAGACTTGTCCTGCACCTGTGCTGATGGAGATTGTGGAAGAGATGTTTTTGGCAATTTGCACATCATTTGCACTTGATATTACAAATTACATCTTACACACAGTAATACCACAGCCAGCATTATCCTGTTACATTATCCAGCAATAAATGAATCCAGAACACTTTGATATTCCTCAATAGCTGATTCTATTGCCATAACTTAATGTTGTATTTAATAGGCATCAGTGCTGCAACTATTGCTAAATTAACCAATTATTTGCATCAGCATATAACTGAGTTATTTATATGCAGTAGTGAGACCTTCTATATCAGCCTTTCTCAACCTTGTCACCCCGGAGGAACCCTTGAAATAAACTTCAGGTCTCAAGGAACCCCTGCATAAATATTATTATAGCTTTAACTCACTGTATGTTAGTGTCATCAGTAAGCTGTAGATACAATAAGCCAAAAATAATTGTCACTGCTCTTTTGAGTAGAGAATGAATTTTTAGCCAATATTACTTGAAAATAAAAGCAATCTGTTAAGCTCAGCTTGCCTTTCTGGAAATTAATCTTTCTTTCCCTGTCATAAATTTTAATATCTCATAAGGAAATCATAGTAAATTTCTGTTAAATAACTGGTTTAAGCCAAAATGAGATTTAATGTTGTGACAATGTCTGGATTTTCTCTCTTTTTTTTTTAATAACACAAGAGAAACAAAACCTCTAATGAGGCCAGCCATTGATGGGGCACCATCAGTACAGATGTCAACACAGTTCCTCCAAGACAGACCTTTTGTTTTCAGATATGATGGCACTTAAGGGGAAGTTGGGGGAGGCAATTCAGGAGGGAGGGTCTGACATCACAGCCCGAGATGGGCTCAGAAAACACATTTCACGCTCCTCATCAGCCTTCCATCCTCCCCTCTGTGCAATACAGTGCTCACCAATTATCAGCGGCCTCCCCATCTCGCGTCAAAAACTGAGAACAGACTTAACCAAATGTAACGAAGTTGCTACCAGGGCTGCTCAGTCACTGCCCACCACTGCAAGGGCTAGCATCGTGCACCATGCGAAATTCAAAAAACTCTTCTTTTAAAATCACAATCTCTCACAGAACCTCGGTTGAGAACACCTGTTCTATATGGTTCTATCAAAATTTCTTGTAATCTTCTACATCGGTGAAATTCATCTGAAGACCTTCTTTAATATTGTTTTTGAGAAAAATAACTTTTCACTTTTCAATGTTTAGCTGTCAAATCAAGTTACCGCACGAGTCGAAATGCTATAATTGTAGTCACCCATCCGGAAAATCAGCTTTTTCATTTTCATGCCGTTATCTTCTCTCCTCTTCTCAAGATACTGAGTCTTGCCTGAAATTTAATGCAGCCAAATGATCATTCTTCACAGCAAATATTGTTGTGTGGTTTCATCATTAGTAACAAACTCAGCACCTCTGCTCCTTGCATAATAACTCCACAAATATACTTGACGCTGCCATGGCAAATAAGTGCTACTTAATAGCATTGCTGAGACTTTCCGTCACTTGGCCAGTGATTGACAGTGAGTAGATGAGTGTGGTAAATAAACCTGCCTTCGCCATTCATTCAAACAGCGTATTCCAGATTCACCCCCGGGAGAAAAAATATTTCATCTGAACCCTTTCTGTTCTGCGTTACCTAAACCTATGCCCTTTATTTTTGTTGATGTCTTTGTTACAGGGATAAAAAGGTTTACTATCTTCCCTATCTATGCCACTTATAATTTTGCATACCTCAATTGGATTACCCCTCTGCCTTTTCCACTTCAAGGTGAACAAATCCAGCCCCTCCAGTCTCTCCCAATAACTGAAACACTGCATCCCAGACAACATCACAGTAAATCTCCTCTGCAATCAGTATGGTGGCCATAACTCTCCACTGGATTCCATTTGCAGCCTAACAAGCACTTTACAAAGCTGTATCATAACCTCCCTGCTCCCCGTCCTGATGAAGGGTCTCAGCCTGAAACACCAACATTTTATACCTTTCCATAGATGCTGCCTGACCTGCTAAATTCCTCCAGCATTTTGTGAGTGCGTTGCTTCCTGCTTTTATACTCTTATGTCGTGGCTAACGCCTTCTTCACTGGCTGCAAGCAAGTATTCATATTGCATGAGTGTCTCACTGCAACAGCTCTTATGCAGCAGAAAATTTCAGGAGGTAGACTAGAATGCATCATAGGATACTAGTGAAGCCAAAGGGCCTCAGCAGAGCCCAGGGATTTTTGCTTGGATGAGTGAAGCACTGGGTGGTTACATGTGCTTGTTTCATGGTCACTATTACTTTTAATTCCAAGTTAATCATAAAATTCAGGGGCTCCGTACAAGAAGGGGCAGAGCCAACTGTGTTTCCTGAGGAGGCTCTGGTCATTCAATGCCTGCGGTACTATGCTGCAGATGTTCTACAACTCCCTGGTGGCCAGCATTCTGTCCTGTGCTGTAGTCTGCTGGGGCATCTGGGCGAGAGATGCCAAGAAGATCAATAAGGCTGTCAGGAATGCTGGTTCTGTTCTGGATTTCCTGGTAGTTGTATCTGAGAGGAGGATGCTGCGGAAGCAATGGAGCACTTTGGACAATCCCTCTCACCCTGTCCATGACATACTGGGCAAACAGAGGAGCACCTTTAGTGACAGACCGATTCCACCGAGGATCAACACTGAATGCCACAGGAGATCCTTTCTACAACTCCTCCTCCTTAAAGTATATAAATATGGTTTCCTTGCACACCTTTATTTTGCATTATTATTTTTTAATGCACACTTTGGTTTTTTCTTGGTACCTCAGTGGTTACATTTTGTATTTTAAAGTATTTATTTCTGACTGAGCAACCATGCAACAATAATATCCTTCAGGATAATTAAAGTTTTATCTTATCGATTGCTGAAACTAGACTCTCATGGATTATTTGAACTGGTGTCTCTAGTTGATTACTTCAGGCTTTGGGTTCATTGTGATGCACCATCAATAACTCTAGGAGACTGGAAGTAAACGATAGGCTTAAAATTAACAGCAAAAAGGGAGCACGACATCTTGAAGACTGAGGGAGGAGCAGTGCCCTAATCGCCTTTATACAGGGGTCTGTGGGAGGAGCCACAGGAGCAGTCAGCAGAGGGGCGTGTCCAGACATGTATACATAGTTTACCACACATTGGTACAATCTGGATTTGCACTGAGAGCCAGCAATGACTCAAGGGGATGAATGGCCTCTCAAATGTAACTGTTTTGGAATCATATGGAATACTGTGATCCATTTATTAAACCTAAATAACGGTTTCCATGAATTCCTTCAGTAAATCGAGTATTATAATAATAGGGTATAATATGGTAACAGAATTCATCTTACTGGACTAAAATCTAAAGACTTAGCCAATGATCTGGAACCTTGCACATGAACACAAGAAATTAGGAGCAGGAGGCCACTTTCTCCTCAAGCCTGGTCTTAAATTCTATATAAATATGGCAGATCTACCAAAGGCCTCAACTCCTGTCAATACTGAATAATCAGATATCCAAAGCCATTACTTGCTGATCTTTCAAAACTCCACCTCAGATACCTCTGACAAGCTAACCTCCACAACTCTAGTACAGAGAATTCAAAAAACTCACCACCCTTTGGAAGAAGAATTTGTCACGCCTCCTTGGGATATTCAAAACTCCAAAGAACACAAAATCAATCTGTTGAGCCTCTCCTGAAGGGACAATCCTCTCATCCCAGGATTAGCTTGGTGAATCTTCTTTGGATTGCCTCCAATGTAACAATATCTTTCCTCGGTAAGGAGACCAAATCATGCTCTGTCCTCCCGAAGTGGCCTTCCGAACGTCTTGTATACTTGTAATAAACCTGCCTATTTCATAATTAAGACCAGAATGCCGTTTCGTCTTGTTGTTATGCTGTTTGCCTTTTTAACTCCTTGTTAGACCTGCCTGCAATTTTTTTTTTGCAATTCAAACACAAGAACACCAAGGCTCCTCTGTACTTCAGTCATTTGCAATTTCTTTCCATTTTAGATAATAATCTGACTTTTTGATACCTCTTACTGGAGTACATGACCTCATACTTTCCACACATTAAATTCCATTTGCTAAATTTTCACCCATTTACTCAATCTATACATTCACATCTGACAAGTGGTGACTTTATTTATTAAATACATGTACAGCAAAACCTTTGTATCAACAATGACCACGAGACTGTTGTTTAACCATTAGGAACTCAAATTAGCTCATTCGCAGCATTGCTATCATCAGGGAGCCGGAAGATCAACATTTTAGAAACAGCTTCTTCCCTTCCGCCATCAGATTTCTGAATGATCCATGAACACTACCTTACACTTTTAATCTCTTTTTGCATTTTTTTAAATATACATTTCTTATTGTAACTTATCACATTTTTTAAATGTATTGCTCAGTACTGCTGCCACAAGACCATGCATTTCACCTGATTCCGAAATCCTTTTTACAGGGTTGTGCCTTTTTGACTCCAGATCTACAGGTACATAGTGAACTCTTAAATGCCCCATGAATGAGTAGTGGACAATGGCCCCTGTACCAGGAATGGAATTTTTAATACAGCCGTAGTCATCGTAATCCAAGTAGCAAGAATTCATACCAGGTTCATTGAATTAAAAATGGGCCACTGTTAACCGAAAACTGGATTTCCCTTTACTTTTACACATATATGGAGAAGGAAACCTTATTTAGTTTTCAAGTGCTGAATAAATATTTTCTTACCTGAAGTCTACTGGCACTGGAGAAGGAGTTCTTTGATGCCTTACATAGTGTGCTTTGAATGAATAGGTAAATTATTGGGTCATGAAACATGCATTGAACCACAAGTATTCAGGCTATGCAAATCATGAAATACTTCTAATATAAAAACAAGAAGTACTGGAAACACTCATCAGGTCAGGCAGCAGCTGTGGAAAAAGAAACAGCTTTTCAGATGCAGGGCATTTCATCAGAGAAAAAAAAGTTAGTGTGGAATGAGCTGCCAGTGGAAGTGGTAGATACGAGTTCAATTGTAACATTTAGGAAAAGTTTGGTTATGTACACGGATGGGAGAGATTTGGAATTACAATAAATGTCAAGCTATAGCAACTTAAGTTGATTTGATTAAGAGATTAGGAGCAAAAGATAACCCACTGAGTTCTTTCAGCATTTAAACTGCATCTGTAGAGGCACCAGAGAAGGAGTTGACATTTCAGGTTGAGGTCCTGTATCAGGACTGAAAACAGGGTAGGGAAGGTAGCTGAGATGTAGAAGTAAGATGGAGCTTGGACGGTAAGAGTTGGAATCAGGAGACAGCAGGTAGACGAATGATGGACAGATAGACTAGGTGGAGGTAGAAGAAGGGGCAAAAAGAGTATTGAGACAGAGACCAGAGGGTGATAGGTCATGGCATAAGTAAAGAGAAAATTAGGAAAATGGAGCCAGGTTGTGGCAGGGGAGGGGTAAGAGC
Source organism: Hemitrygon akajei (assembly GCF_048418815.1). Lineage (NCBI taxonomy): Eukaryota > Metazoa > Chordata > Chondrichthyes > Myliobatiformes > Dasyatidae > Hemitrygon > Hemitrygon akajei. The sequence continues at coordinate 25,364,928 of NC_133136.1, read as the reverse complement.
AGAGACAGAGGCTTGTACAAGTTCCACAATACCATCGTGGACAGTTATGTGGAAGAGAAAGGGTATATTGATTTTAGGGTAAGTTTAAAGGTTGGAACATTGTGGGAAAAGGGATTTCTTAAGGTAGTGAATCTGTGAAATTCTTCATCCAAAGAGCTATGTAGGACATTGTGTACATAAAGCATATTTAATGTGGAGTTTGATTCTTGAACAGTAAGGGTGGCAAAGAGAAGGCAGGACAATAGGTTTGAGAACGAAAAAAATAGAACAGCCACAATCAAATGTCGGGGCATATTTGATAGGCCAAATAGCCCAATGCTTCTCCTATGTCTTAGGTCTTAAGAACATTAACTATACTTCATTGTAAATGGTTCTTTGAACCATCCTGAGGAAAATACCACAGAAATACAAGCCTTTCTTTATCTTTCCTCTAATTTCTTCAGACACACCCAAGCTTTACAAGCACAGAAATTGTACTTTTGGGTATTTTCCAGATCAAGTGAACCACTCTGAAACCCTGCCTTAATGTCTATTCACCGTTTTCTTCTAACTGCTATTTAAACTAATTTATCTTCTCCAAATCCAATAGTGTGCATCTTATCCCTACCAGCTTTTTCCTACCATCATGTAATTATCTCAAAGTCAAAGAGATTTATTAAATACAGTTACCCGTTGAAATCTTGACAGGCTTCTTTTATATTTTCTTTCATCAAAATAAATGAAATCTGATCTGCATTTTTAGCATTGGCAGTAAAATGGTGCTAGCCTTTTGTATAACCCAAATGAACCGCATGTTCTATTGCTACTATTTTACTGTGGTAGCAAGCTATGCTCCACAATTTCAGTCTTGAAAGAATGAAATGGTCCTGCAAAGCCACCAAGAAAATACCTAAATCAGTTGTTATAAACACAAAGGATTCTGCAGATGCTGGAAACCTAGAGCAACACACATAAAATGCAGGAGGAACTCAACAGGTCAGGCAGCATCTATGGAAGAGAATAAACAGTTGAGAGTTCAGACAGACTCCTGACAAAGGACCTCAGCCAAAAAATGTTTGTCCAGCATTTTTTATGTGTTAGAACATAGAACAGTACAGCACATTACAGGCCCTTCGGCCCACAATGTTGTGCCAACCCTCAAAAGCTGCCTTCCATATAACCCCCCACCTTAAATTCCTCCATATACCTGTCTAGTAGTCTCTTAAACTTCACTAGTGTATCTGCCTCCACCACTGACTCAGGCAGTGCATTCCACACACCAACCACTCTCTGAGTAAAAAACCTTCCTCTAATATCCCCCTTGAACTTTCCTCCCCTTACCTTAAAGCCATGTCCTCTTGTACTGAGCAGTGGTGCCCTGGGGAAGAGGTGCTGGCTGTCCACTCTGTCTATTCCTCTTAATATCTTGTACACCTCTATCATGTCTCCTCTCATCCTCCTTCTCTCCAAAGAGTAAAACCCTAGCTCCCTTAATCTCTGATCATAATCCATACTCTCTAAACCAGGCAGCATCCTGGTAAATCTCCTCTGTACCCTTTCCAATGCTTCCACATCCTTCCTCTACTGAGGTGACCAGAACTCAGCACAAAGTACTCCAAGTGTGGCCTAACTAGAGTTTTATAGAGCTGCATCATTACATCGCGTCTCTTAAACTCTACCCCTCGACTTATGAAAGCCAACACCCCATAAACTTTCTTAACCACCCTACCGACCTGTGAGGCAACTTTCAGGGATCTGTGGACATGTACCCCCAGATCCCTCTGCTCCTCCACACTACCAAGTATCCTGCCATTTACTTTGTACTCTGCCTTGGAGTTTGTCCTTCCAAAGTGTACTACCTCACACTTCTCCAGTTTGAACTCCATCTGCCACTTCTCAGCCCACTTCTGCATCCTATCAATGTCTCTCTGCAATCTTCGACAATCCTCTACACTATCTACAACACCACCAACCTTTGTGTCGTCTGCAAACTTGCCAACCCACCCTTCTACTCCCACATCCAGGTCGTTAATAAAAATCATGAAAAGTAGAGGCCCCAGAACAGATCCTTGTGGGACACCACTAGTCACAACCCTCCAATCTGAATGTACCCTCTCCGCCACAACCCTCTGCCTTCTGCAGGCAAGCTAATTCTGAATCCACCTGGCCAAACTTCCCTGGATCACATGCCTTCTGACTTTCTGAATAAGCCTACTGTGTGGAACCTTGTCAAATGCCTTACTAAAAGGCATTTTGCTCTAGATTAGTTTTTTTTTTCTTTTAAAGATAGGTACTAATTTGGTTATTCTTTGCTCAGTGGGTAGTCCTCATGTAATTTTTTGGGGCCTCATCAGTTGCTACCTTCCTTCCCCCTCCCAAATGACCTCTCAGGCATTTATTCAGCAGCTTCGAGCATATTCCTATTTAAGAGGAAGACGAAGTGATTTCCCCCCCACTGAAAGTGCCTTGAGTCTTTGGAACTCTCTTCCCCAAAAAGCAGTGGAAGTAGAATTCTTGAATGAAGTGGATTCCAGTTAACTGGCCCATTGGTTAATCGGGACAGCCACTTAATTGGGACAAATAGTAAAGAACAAAAACTAATTGAGAAAATAGCCAGTACTCCCTTCGTACATTTGGGGCAAGAGGCTCTTAAAGTGGGACAGTAGACCATTCCCAGACTAGCATGAATTTCTAACTGGCATCAGTCAATGCACTTGTCTAGCTGTTAGACACTACACTGTGCTTAAAACAGACAGCTTTTAAATAGTTTCAATTGTGTGTGTTTGAATAGCAGTGATGTATAGTCAATTACAGTTGGCATGAAATAAGCAGTCAGACAATTCAGAACAGTTTTGCTAACTGCTACAGTAGTAGTACTGGTGATGTTCTAGTTTGTTATGTATATAGAATACATAGTTTTAATACATAATGTGTTACTAGGTCGTCATGTTTCTATCTTTTTAACAATGTCAATGAAACTTTGGGTAACTGGGGAAGCCAGTTAATTGGGCCAAAATGTAGTGGTGCCAATGTGCCCCAATTAACCAGAATCCACCGTATCTTTTTTTTTTTTAAAAAGGCCAAGGTAAATAGTTTCCAGATAAGCAAGGGAGTGAATGATTAAATGTAAAAATTGAAGTTACAATCAGATTAGCTTTTTATAAACCTATTTATTCAGCTTATCATCTTGTCAAATAGCACAGAAGGCTCAACTTGCTTATTCCTGTTAATTAGAAGAGAAAATTTGCAGATGCTGGAAATCCAATCAACACCCACAAAATGCTGGAGGAACTCACCACACCAGGCAGCAGCTAGGAAAATCGCACAGTCGAAACCCTTCAGCCCAAAACATCAACTGTACTATTTTCTTAGATGTTGCCTGGTCTGCTGAGTTCCTCCAGCATTTTGTGGTGTATTATTCCTGTTAGTAATTCATTTGCCTGTATGTAGTCAGAAATGTAATTACCAGGATCTAGAAATTGCTCAACAGGATTGCAGCAGTTGACCAGCCTTCACTTTTCTTGCTGGCAAAAAAAATGAATCCTGTATAAATGCAAAAGTCATTAACTAAAGGTAGTCATAGCTGAAGGGTGGTGGTGGGGATGAGCTCCCACTGCTAAACAAATGTCCTTCATGGCGTGCGTCTCAAACAGCCTCTGACAGCCAAGTCCAACTCCTGGCCTTCACATGTGGCATAGATCTTATGCCCGGCGGAGCGGCTCTCACTGACAGAAGGGGCAAAGGTGGGCCACTGGCGCCTTAAAACCAGTTGCTCCGGGCAGATAGGACTCGTTAACCATGGATAGTAGCTCATCTAGGAGAGGGAAAACTCCGATTTCAAACCTCCGCTGCCTTACAGCTATATCCGCTCATGGGAAAGGCTTTGGGAGTAAACCCTGAGGAAAAATCCGGAGTCGGAGTCCCAAAGGCAACTGACTGCTGTACCCAGCACTGGCACGGCAACTCCTGCGATGCTGCTGGCACCAAACTGTATCGACTTTCATCGTTCCTTTGGACCTGTCATCAGCATGGAGGGGGGGGGTCCCACTGCATGGGCAACAGACGGATCTCCATATCAACTCTGCCCTGGCTTGCGCCCTGGAGAGGCCACTCCCAGTGACTACCGGAAGTGCAGTACCCATGGTCGACCACGACCGACAGAGGCCACACACAATTCACTTAATATCGTTATGGGAGCAGAAAAGTAGTTCTGAGTTGGTGCACTAAAACAGAACTGCATTATTATAGGAATTAGAGCTTTAAGATGACTAAAATAAGCCAAGGGTTGAACTTTACCCCTGAATCCAAGTCTGAAGACATTTACGGCATCCTGAAGATGACCTAGTCAAGCCAGCAAACTATAATCAATTCATGAAATGCTCGGGCAAAAGCAAATTAATGCTGAAGGTAGAATCAAAATAACAACAAAAGTATAGAAAAAGTGACAGAATATTTGAAAGACAGGTCACTTTCCTTGACAAGTTCAGAGAGCTTGCTTCCACGACCAGGACCTTGGAGGCAATGCCAACAAATTGCATTGCAACACATTTCCATCCCTGTGATTTATTTAAAAATGAGAACACTCTGCTTTTCTGGCAATCACAAAATATTCATAAGTTCCCAGGTGTACAGTACCCATGGTACCCATGAAAATACTGCCAATGTCATTTTAAGAAAAAAGATAACCACGTGAATGGAGAAGCACTTCACCTCATCAAGGATCAACTTTAATCACTATACGTTTACATGTATTAGAAACTTGCTGTAGTGTGGTGTGTTGGTATGGCATGCAACCAAAACAACTACATCTAACAATTAAGAATAATAAATTATACAAAAAAATAAAGACAGATATGGAATAAAATGTGCAAAATGCATAAATATCAGCATGTATTAACAATGTAAGCAGGATTATAAAAAGGGGTTAAAGTTTTTACAGTGCAGTAACATGGGTGATGGATAGAGGGGGTGGGGAACAACTAGAATGGTTGATCAAATTAACTGCCATTCCTCATAGACTCTATCAAGACTGCATTGAAAACTTAATCCAATCAGTAGGCTTTTATCATAAACAAAATCCAAAGTTATTATGACTTGTTACCTTGTATTATACATTTTTTCCCTCAAGACAAACCAATTTCTTCCACCTATAATACTGAAATAAAGGATCTACTGTTTTGTTACAGAGGACTTCACCTGATGACAGTCCTCTGGATCAATTTCAAGAAGAATTATGGAGAGGCTACAATGAAGTACTAACTTCTACATTACAAACTAAGTGACTTCTCCACAACAAAATGGCAATTTGGGAACTTTGCCTGCTAATTTTAACTTAGAAAATTAACATAGAAACACATAAAACAGCAGCTTAGAAATTAATTTGGCTATTAATGCTCACTCCTGCTATGGAGTATATGAAACTTTCTGTTCGATTTATTTAATGTCCTGAGAAAGAGTTAAGAGGTTATTGTAACAAGCATATACACTCAGTGGCCACTTTATTTGATACATCTGTATTCTTGCTCATTAATGCAAATATCTAATCAGCCAATTATCTGGCAGAAACCCAAAGCATAAAAACATGCAGACATTGCCAAGATGTTCAGTTGTTGTTCAGAACTTCAGAATGGGGAAAAAACATGATCCAAGTGACATTTTAAAGTCATACAGGGTGGGTTTCAGTATCTCAGAAACTACTGATCTCCTGGGATTTTCACCCAGTCTCTAGAGTTTGCAGAAAATGGTGCAAAAAAAACCCCCAAAAAACATCCAGTGAGAGGCAGCTCTGTGGGCGAAAATGCCTTGATAATGAGGGCAGTCAAAAGAGAATGGTCAGATTTGTTCAAGCTGACAGGAAGGTAACAGTGACTCAAGTAACCATGTGCTGTAACAGTGAGGTGCAGAAGAGCATCTCTGAATGCACAACATGGCAAACCTTCAACTGGACGGGCTAAAGCAGCAGACCACAAATATACACTCAGTGGCCACTTTATTAGGCAGATGAGGAGGCATAAATTTGCAGGCTATTTACAACCTACAAAAAAACCATGCCATTTTCAGTTTAGTGCCCCACACACTGGTGCAATCAAAAAGGTGGCCTCCCAGTGGTTCTATTTCATTTGGACTCAGATTAGAGTTGATATGTCACCAAGGATTCTTGCATATTTCTATCGATGTATGGTGGAGGGCACTGACTGGTTGCATCGCAGCATGGAGGCTCCAATGCATAGGATTGCAAGAGGCTGCAGAAGGTTGTAGACGTAGCCAGCTCCATCACAGGCACTGCCCTCTTCACCAATAAGGACATGTCCAAAAGGCACTGCCTCAAAAAGGCAACATGCACCATTAAGGATCCTCTCCATCTGGGACATGCCCTCTTCTTGTTACTATCACCAGGAGCCTGGAGACCCACGCTCAATGACTTAGAAACAGTTTCTTCCCCTCCACTATCAGTTTTCTAAATGGTCCATGAACATTACCTTATGATTTCTTTTTTGCACTATTTTGTTAGTTACAGCAATTTAAGCCTTAGTACTGTACTGCTGCCACAAAACAACAAATTTCACACCATAATAGTGACAATAAACCTGATTCTCTTTTAGATATTTCATTATACCCCACAAAACGAGTATCATAAACATCTTATTCTGTATTGTTCTTTTTACCTTATTCTAGCTCAATGAGCTTTGTAATGATTTGATCTGCATAAATAGATGTTTATGCAACAATATTAAATCAATACTAATAAAATGCTAGTACAGTTGATTTTGGTTAATTGGAACACATCAGGTCCAGTATATGTTAGCCCATTTAAGTGGTTGCCCCAATTAGCCAAAGTTTCATGGAAATAGTTAAAAAGGTATAAGACGACAAACTATGGCTTAACTGAGTTACAAATTATGTATTTAAATAAAATACAGAACAAATTAGAACAGTCCCAATACTACTAGGGTACTACAAGACTGTGTATTTGTTCCTAACAGTTATTGACAGAGGAATTCATTTCTTTTGATGGTTTGTAAATGAACAAAATCAGTACAAACAGCTAGTACAGATAATGGACCGCTTTCATAAATACTTTCAACAACTATCCTCCATATCTTCATTTTCATTGTAACATTCAAGATGATTGTTGATACTTTCAAATTCTTTGTCGTCCCTAACTTGTTGAAGTAGGGAAATCACTTAACTTCACTTCTAGTCATTTCTGGCATCTCCAAGCCCAAATGCTTGAAACCACAGTGAGAAAAACAGTTCCGAGTTGTCTTACTGCTTGTTTCTCAGCAAGTATCAGTAACAAAAATCACACGCAACTGGTGCTATTCAAAAACTGTTTGATCCAAGCATGGTGTAGTGTCCAACAGCCACAAAAGTGTAGGGGACTGATACTCGTTAGAAACTGTTCAGCAACAGACTCCTGTCCCAATTAAGTGGCATAGTTTCCCAAATAAACAAAGGGAATCTCTGCTATTTTCTCAATTAATTTTTGTTCTTTTAAAGATGTCCCAAATAAGCAGCAGCCCTGATGAACTGATAGTCCAATTTTATGCTAGAAGGTTCCTGACATCCAAGTTCATACCTGAATCTTACTTCAGTTCAGAGGTTTTACATTTTACATACCAGTCACATTATGATGCATAAAACAAAAGTTTTAGACTTGCAGAGTATGATGATGGCAAAGTTCTTCCTATTTCAGTTTTATTCAAGCATCTCTACTTCAAAATCTTCCTTGCTGCTATCTTGAACCTGTGGTGAACTACATATACCTATCTGGACACGCCCCACCTGCTGACTGCTCCTGTGGCTCCTCCCACTGACCATGGCTCCTCCCACGGACCATGGTATAAAGGCGATTGGAGACACCGCCCCAGCCTCAGTCTCTAGGATGCAGTGTGGTGGTCAATTGCTGCTTGTTCTTTCTTCCAGCCAATAAAAGCTTATATCTCGCCTCATATCTCAGAGAGTTATTGATGGTGCATCAGAACCGTTATCAGCTTCAGTTCAACCTTACACTTGCCTCGTTCTGTCTTTGATCAGAGAGAGAGACTGAAGGTGGGCAGTCCAGTGGCACCAAAAAGGGGGAGAGAGGGGGAGAGAGGGGGAGAGAGGGGGAGAGAGGGGGAGAGAGGGGGAGAGAGGGGGAGAGAGGGGGAGAGAGGGGGAGAGAGGGGGAGAGAGGGGGAGAGAGGGGGAGAGAGGGGGAGAGAGGGGGAGAGAGGGGGAGAGAGATTTCTATACAGAAGGGACCAAACCTAGATCGAGCAATCACTCTGTAGAGTTCTGGCTCTCTACAGGAGCAACCCTTGCATGTCCAGAACCCTCCAGTTGAATTCATTATCCCACGCAGTCTGTGGCCATCTTATAAAGAGGTCCAACATAAAATTGAGGAATGCTCATCTTTCATTATGGCATATTGTAGTTTTTTGGATTAGATATCAAATTCTTTAACTACAGCTATCTCACTCACTCTAACCATATCACAAATAGTCACTTCTGCTATCATCATGTTGGTCCATTTTCCTTATTCTGTTCATATAATTTAACCTGCTAGGCGTGTCTCAGAAGCACAGACAAATCGGTTAACGTTTCAGACTAAGCCCTTCATCAGGACTGAATGAAGTCAGAATAAGGAAGTTCCCTTCTGCTTCCCTCTGGTTACCATCCTCCTTCCCTTTCTCCCATGGTCCACAGGACCCAGTCACCTAGTCTTATCTATCATCTGCCAGCTTGTGCTTCATCCCCTCCACCTACTTTCTTATTCTGGCTTCTGTACCCTTCCTCTTCCGTCCTAATGGAAGGTCTCAGTCCAAAACATCAACTGTTCACTCCCCTCCATAGATGCTGCCTGGCTTGCTGAGTTCCCCAGAATCTTGCATGTGTTGCTCAAGATTTCCAGCATCTGCAGGATCTCATGTTTATGATTTTAGACGGGTCTCGGAGCATCACCATTAATAGCACATTCTACAATGTAATGTGTCCAGAAAAGCCCCACAAAGCTACTTACATTCAATCTGCTATAGATATTCCCTTTGTTTTACCTGTCTTCTCTGCTGTAACCCAACTTATATTTTCCCTCTCCCAATTCTGACAAAGAATTTAACCATTTCTCCTTTCACAGTTGCCACTTCACTGGCTGAGGATTTCAAATATTTTGGGTTTTGTTTAAAGCTGAACATTCTATGCCTCAGAAAATAAACCTCCTTGAAACATTAACTTGTCTTTTCTTTTTAGCTACTGTTTAATCTTTATTACACCTGCGATAATTTCTGATTTTATATCAAGACATCGATCGATTCCTCTATGAGAGAGAGTAGTTAATTGGATTGTAAATGGGCTCAGTGAGAAATAAAAAGATAATGGTCAATAGAAGCTTAAATAGAGGTCTGGATAGAACAGAGCTCCCAGTGCACAGGACAGTTTGCTTTTCATAGCAAACAATAATGCTTTGGATCAACTTCAGGGCCACATTAGGTTTGCTGATAACACTAAGAATTATTTAAAAAACAGTAAGAAAGAAAGTCCTGATCTACAGAAAGAAATCAAAGGACTGATTGACAAGTAACACTGGAACATGGAGGTGGGAGGAGCTGATATCCTTGCAGGCAGGTTTGCTAGAACTGTTCAGGAGTGTTTAAATAATTTGCCAGGGGTTGGGGTGCTGAAGACTGGGCAATTGGTATGCAAGCAGAGGCAGTGTGTACTGAGACTGTCAGGAAGGACAGGTAGATGATAGGGCAAACTTGCAGTCAGAGGGATGAGTTGCAATGTAACATGGGGACAGAACTGAAAAAGAGTGAGGAATACAGGACTGAAGGTGTTATATTTGAATGCACACAGTATACAGAATGAGGTGGATGATCTTGTAGCACAATTAGAGATTGGTTGGTTCAACACTGTGGGCACCACTGAGTCATGGCTTAAAGAAGATAACAATTTGATACAACATGTAACCCTGGGAACTTCGTATCCAGGAATGCACATTGTATCAAAAGGCCAGGCAGGTTGACAGAGGGTATGGCATAGCTTTGTTGGTAAAAAAAAATGAAATCAAATCCATAGAAGGAGTTGACATTGGATAAGAAGATGTAGAATTAGTATGGTAAAGTTAAGGAACTGCAAGGGTAAGAACACCTGATGGAAGTTATATACAGCCTCTCAATTGTAGCCAAGATGAGGGCTGCAAATTACAACGGGATATAGAAAATGCATGTCAAAAGGGAAACGTTACGATGGTCATGGAGGATTTCAATATGCAGGTAGATTGGGAAAATCAGGATGGTGCTGACTTGGGATCACAACAAAGAATTTGTAGAATGCCTATAAGATAGCTTTTTAGAGCAGCTTGCGGTTGAGCCCACCAGGAAATCAGCTATTCTGGATTGAGTGTTTTGTAGTGAACCGGATTTGATTAGAGAGCTTAAGGTAAAGGAACCCCGAGGAGACAGTGATCATAATATGATAGAATTCACCTTGCGATTCGAGAGGGAGAAGCTAAAGTCAGATGTATCAATATTATGTGGAGTAAAGGAAATTTCAGCGGCATAAAGAGGAGCTGGCCAAAGTTGATTGGAAGGGGACACTAGGATGGTGGTAGAGCAGCAATGGCTTAAGTGTCTGGGAACAATTTGGAAGGTGCAGGATATATACATCCCAAAGAAGCAGTAGTATTCTAAAGGTGGGATGATGCAACTGTGACCGACAAGGGAAGTCAAAGCCATCATAAAAGCATTACAGACGGCAAATAGAGCAAAAATTATTGGGAAGATAGATTAGGAAGCTTTTAAAAGAAAAACAACAGAAGGCAACTAAAAAAACTAACAGGAGGGGGAAAAAAGGTAAACTAGCCAATAACATCAAAGGGGATAACAGAAAGTTGTTTTAGATACAGAGAGTAAAAGAGGCGAGAGTAGATATCAAACCACTGGAAAATGAGGCTGGAGTGGTAGCAATAAGAGAACAAGGAAAGGGCAGATGAACTGAATAAGTATTTTGCATCAGACTTAACTATGGAAGACACTTGTGGCATCCAGAAGTTCAATACTACCAGAGGACAAAAGAGAATGAAGTTGCTGTTACTAGGGAGAAGGTGCTTGGGAAGCTGAAAGGTCTGAAGGTAGATAATTCACCTGGACCAGACAGACTGCACCCCAGGATTCTGAAAGAGGTAGCCGAAGTGATTGTGGAGGCACTAGTAGTGATCTTTCAAGAATCAATAGATTCTGCCATGATTTCGGAGGACTGGAAAATTACAAATGCAACTCCACTCTTCAACAAGGGAGGAGGCAGAAGAAAGGAAATTATAGGCCAATTAGTCTGGTCTCAGTGGTTGGGAAGAGTCATTTGTTAAGGATAAGCTTTCAGGGTACTTTGAGGCACATGCTAAAATTGACGAAAGTCAGCATGGTTCCCTTAAATGGAAATCTTGTCTGATAAATCTTTTGGGATTTTTTGAAGAAATAACAAGCAAGATAGACAAAGGAAAACTGGATGTTGTGTATTTAGATTTTCAGAAGGGTTTTTGACAAGGTGCCACACTTTTGGCTGCTTGGCAGGGTAAGAGCCCATGGTCTTACAGGAAAGATACCAATATGGATTGAGCATTGGCCGATTGACAAAGGGTGGGGGTAAAGGGATTCTTTTCGGATTGGCTGCCAGTAATGAGTGGTGTTCCACAGTGGTCGGTGTTGGGGCCACTTATTTTAATACCATAAATTGATGCGAATGATTGAATTGATGGCTTTGTGGCCAAGTTTGTGGATGACACGAAGATAGGTGGAGGGGCAGGTGGTGTTGAGGAAGCAGGGAGGCTGCAGAAGGACTTAGATTAGGAGAATGGGCAAAGTAGTGGCAAATGGAATACAGTGTCAGGAAGTGCATGGTCATGGACTTTGGTTGAAGAAATAAAAGTGTAGACAATTTTCCAAAAAGAGAAAATTTAAAAACCTGAGGTGCAAGGGGACTTGGGAGTCCTCGTGGAGGATTCCCTATAGGTTAACTTGCAGATTGTTTTGGCTGTGTGGAAGGCAAATGCAATGTCGGTATTTATTTTGAGAGGACTATATAAAAGCAAGGATGCAATGCTGAGGTTTTATAAGAAACTAGTGAGGCCTCACTTGGAGTATTGAGAGTAGTTCTGGGCCCCTAATTTAAGAAAGGATGTGCTAGCATTGGAGAAGGTTCAGAGGAGGTTCGTGAAGGCCTATACTCACTGGAATTTAGAAGAATGTGGGTTAGAGGAATCTCATTAACACTGTCGAATGTTCAAAGGCCTAGATAGACTGGAGGAGGAGAGTATGTTTCCTATAGTAGGGGAATCTATCACCAGAGAACAAATCCCATAATTGAAGGACATCTTTTTAAAACAGAGGGTGATGAATCTGCAGAATTTGTTGCCACAGGAGGCTTTGGAGGCCAAGTCATTAAGTGCATTTAAGGTGGAGGTTGATAAATTCTTGGTAAGTTAGGGCATGAAATGTTATGGGGAGAAGACAGGAAAATGGGGTTGAGAGGGAAATGGATCAGCCAAGAAAAAAAAGAGACTGAATGGCCTAATGGTTAGTTTGGCACAAAACTGACAAATGGAATTCAATCCAGGAAACTGTAAGTTAATGTATTTGGGGTTGGCAAACAACGCATAAGATTACATGAATGGCAGGATACTAAGTTCAGAGGATATCTTGGAATGCATATAAACAAATCTCAGAATGTTGTATTAAGGCAGCACTTCAGATACTGACGCTTTAATAGCTAAGATATGGAACACAAGTGCAGGCAGGGCACACTAGAACAGAACAGACCATTAGTTAAGCCACAGCTGAAGATCCGTGTACTTGCTTTGGTCAGCATACTAAAAGATGGATATGATCACCCTGGAAAGACTGAAGAACACCAATGACATACAATTAGACTCTAAACGAAAGTGTTCAGAATACTACAACACAGAAATAGGCCCTTCTAGTCCGTGCAGACTAATTCAAGATTGTTTTCATTTGAACAGAAGGAGAGATAATTAAACCAAATACAATTAGAAGCCCAGATAGGTTCAACAGTGATAATGCATATCTCAAATTAGCAAGGCCAAATTAGAGATTCCCAGCATTTTTAAAATACCCAAAAAGATACTTGCAGAGTCATAACAAAAACATATAGACCAGGAGTGGCAAGTGGCACTAACCCAAAGTTCACTTTCAGAAAACACGCACAATGGGCAGAACAGCTCCTGCTCTGTCATAACGTTCTATGATTCAGTGGAGAGAGAAATTAAGTACTTGCTCCATGCTTTCAAGGATTCTAATCATTCAACTATTTTCAGAACATGTGATACTTTGTAAGCATAGTCATCTCTGCCCTTAATTAGAGAGACTGTCAACTTATACACAGCCAAGTGATCCTAGCCAGATAATTTTTAGTAATGAAGGATAAATATCAGAAAAGCATCATCTGTTTATAAAATAATGCAAGGAGAGAGAAGTGAAGAGCCTGTAAAAACACATTTCTGCTCCCTGTTCATGTTAAGTTTTTATTGGTCAGAAGGGCAAATGGAGCGCCAGTTTAACAGTCCATCCAATAGTTGCCAACATAGTACAGCAGAGGAATAGGACCTTCCACCCACAGTGTCTGTGCCAATCCTGATGCCAAATTAAGCTAAACCTGTCTGCACATAATCCATATTCCCACCCCCCTATCCCCTGCCTGTTCACGTGCCTCTATAAATGCCACTATTGTATACACTTCTGTAATCATACCTAACAGCACATTCCAGCCACTGACCTCAGTGTAAAAAACATTACACTGCATATCACCTTTAAACTTTCTCCTGCCTTAAAGCTGTCTCTACTATTTGACAATTCTAGGGAAATAATTCTGACTACCTACTCTATCTATACCTCTCATAATTCAAAAGACCTCTATCTGGTCTCATCTTGGCCTTCAATGTATCAGAGAAAACAAACCAAATTTGTTTAACCTCTCCTTACAGGTGCAGAGTGTACTTGGTCCAGCAAAATTCATTCTAATTCACTTCAAGGCAAGATCTCCTGGTGGCTACCCATTTCAATTTGACTTTCCATTCACAATCTGACATGTCTGCCAATGGCATCCTCTACTACCATAATGAGGCCAAACTCAGGCTGGAGGTGCAACACCTCATATTCCTTCTGGCCAGCCTCCAACCTGATGGCACGAACATTGATCTCTCCAACTCCTGCCGATTTCTCCATCCTCCTTCCTTCTATTTTCCTATTCCCCATTCTGGTTACTCTCCAAACCCTCCCTCTGGTTCCTCTCTTCCTTGGTTCACTCTCCTCTCTTACCAGATAACTCCTCCTTCAGCCTTTTACCTCTTCCACCTATCACCTCCCAGCTTCTTACTTCATCCCACCATTGCCCACCCACCCACCTGGTCTCACCTATCACATGTCAGCTTGTACTCATTCCCCTCCTCTCTCCCCCCCCCCCCCCCCAAAACACTTTATTCTAGTTTCTTCCCCTTTCCAATTCAGTCTTGGCCTGAAACATCGACTGTTTAGTTCCCTCCATAAATATTGCCTGACCTGCTGAGTTAATTCAGCATTTTAAGCTGTATTGTTGTTGAAATAAGACACCAGGAGAAAACTGCTAACTCATTGGCATTCAGACCACCAAACTTTTATCTACCTGCCTGACCTTCATCTCTGTTCACAAGTGTCTGAAGGAATGCTGCTACTCTTGCCCTTTAGATTCTACGGGCTGTAGACAACAGTTCTTGTGGTAATATACTTCTGTTTTGTCACCTTTGGATCTATGTTAAAGTTTCTTTCAAATGAAGCAATTATTCAGACTTTGAATTCAAACAAAACATCCCATGCAAGCACAAGTTATTTCCACCTGCACTGATTGATATCCATTAGCTCCAGTGTCATGGCAATTATCTGTTGAACATTTAAGCACAGTTGGACTTTAATGCTAACTTGTTTCAGTACCACCTTCCCGACATTCAAAGTTCTGGTGAAAGGTCATGACCTGGGCTACAGAGCAAGTAAGAATAGTTTATGTTTTGGGCTGGTATCTTTCATCCCACCAATGCTGCTATATCTGCCGAGTTCTTCCAGCAGACTGTATGTTGCTCCAGATTCCAGCATCTGCAGTCTCTGGTGTCTCTCTAAGAAAGAGGGATCATCACAGTTTTATTAGCACCATGAAGTATTAATAGGGCATCAATGTTATTAGGTAAACAGAAGGAAAACCTTTATTTCCAATGCAACGGAAAATACTTTCCTTTAATGAACAGGAATGATCCAAGGATTGCACAGTAGCTCCAGGAATCCACCTTCAAATCTGTCACGCATTGCTACTGATCAGGAAAAGAGGTCTCTTGGTAAAGTTGGGCTGTAGTAAGTAGATTGAGCTATATAAAGTACTGTAACAGATACGGACAATACAATCCCACATAAATCAAAAGGCACACCTGACCAAAGGGCAGAACCTTCTCGGGTCCCATCAGCCATGGATTTCTGCAGGTGCTGTCAAGAGGGAGGGGGTCATGCAGAACGCATGTCACATCGAGTTAGCGCAGGGCTGCATTCATCTGACACCTGCACAGCTAATAGTCTCATTTCTGTTCCTCAAGGCTAGGAATATTCACATGGAGGGAGGACCATGGCCCATTAGTTATTTCTTCTCATTGTTCTGGTTTAATTTTACCAGCAGCAGCATGCACAATGCAATGAAGATGCTTACAGATAAATCATGCATATTAATAGCAATGCATTGACAGCCTTCATCACAGAGGAAAAGTATCTATTCAGTTTACTTAAAATTACAGTTCTCTCTCTCAACTAAATATTATTGCTCCTTAAAGACTTCCAGGCCTTTGCTATCCCATCCTATCTGCTACCATATCCACATTACAAAGGATGGTGCTATGGTCGCGCAGTGGTTAGCATGGCACTATTACAGCTGAGGGCATGCCAGAGTTCAATTCCAATGCCGTTCTGAGGAATCTCTGTACTTCCTCCCTGTGGAATGTATAGGGTTTTCTCCTGGTCCCCTGGTTTCCTCCCACAGTTCAAAGACCTACTTTGTCTAACTTGTCTTTGTAAATTGTCCTGTGATTAGGTTAGGGTTAATCGGGGTTGTGGGGTTGCTGGGACAACATGGCTCAAAGGGGCAGAAGCGCCTAGTCTGCGCTGTATCACTAAATAAAATAAATAAAACAGGCATTGATGGTCTTAAAGCACACAAAGGTGGATAAAACCACAAAACCATAAGCATTCGAGCTGAATTAGGCAATTTTTCCAAACAAGTCTGGTCCGTCATACAGTTTCTTTCCTTCTCAACCGTATTCTCCTGCCTTCTCCCTGTGATGACATAGGTTGACAGTGTGGGGAAGGCAATGTTTGGAATGCTTGTCTTTGTTGCTCAGCATTGAGTCCAGGAGTTACAACATCATGCCACAACTTTGCATGACATTGGCAACGCCACACTTAGCATTTTGCTAATGTTTCCGGTCGCCAAGCTACAAGAAGGATGTCGTTAATCTGGAAAAGGTGCAGAGAAAATTCTTACCAGGACTCCTACTTTTAACTGGAGTTGAGTTGTAAGGAGAGTCTGGATAGGCTGAGGCAACTTTCCCCTAGAAAATAGGAAGCTGAGGGGTGACCATATTGAGACATCCAAAATGAAGAGAGGCCTAAACAAGGTGGATGGTCACAGTCTTCCCTCTACTCACCCCCCCCCCCCCCCACCAAAGGTGGGGGAATCTAAAATTAGACAGTGTAGATTTAAGGTGAAGGGAAAATTTAAAGGAGAAGTGAAGGCCAACTTTTCCACACAGTAGGCAGTAGATGTGTGGAATGAGCTCCCAGAGCAATTACATCATTTAGAAGTATATTTAGACAGGTATCTGATAGGAAAGATTCAAAGGGATATGGGCTAAGTGCAGGTAAATGGGACTAGTCATAGGCAATTGGTCAGCACAGACAATTTGGGCCAAACAGCCTGTTTCCGTGCAGTAGAACTCCTTAACACATTGAAAATTGACTACCTTCTTTAAGTAGTGATTCCTTTGGGTGAGACTGGATAGCCATTGCAAAGAATCCCATGAAGCAAAACATCACTCCGTGCCAATTTGTCAAACCACCCAGGCATAAAACTCAATGCTAATCAGAAATGAACTATGATTTCCAAACAGTCTCATTCACCAGAAACAACCATTTAATATTTCTTCCAGCATTCATGAAATCAAATGTCACATGACCAAATTGTCACATGAAGAGCTTCTGATGGCTCTGGCCCGTATCAACTAGAATTCAGAAGAATGAGGGGTGATCTCATTGAAACTGTGCAAATGGTGAAAGGCCTTGATTGAGCGGATGTGGAGAGAATGTTTGCTATGGTGGGAGAGTCTAAGACTAGGGGACACAGGCATAGACTAGAGGGGTGTCCTTTTGGAACAGAGAAGAGGAGGAATTTCATTAGCCAGGGAGCAGTGAATCTGTGGAAATCTTTGCCACGGGCAGCTGTGGAACCAGTCTTTATGTATATTTAAGGCAGAGGTCAATAGATTCTTGACTGGTCAGTGCATGAAGGGATACCGGGAGAAGGCAGTAGATAGAGGCCAACAAGAAAATTGGATCAGCCATGATGAAATGGCGGAGCAGCCAAATGGACCAATTCCGCTCCTAAATCTTATGGTCTTATTTGGAATATTTATGAATGATCACAACATCCTCTATTAGATACTGGCCCAACAAGTCAAGAATACCAAGATCCCAATCAGAATATAATGGATTCAGGGTTAATTGGGACAACTGCTTATTTGAGGCAACTCTTAAAGAACAAAAACTAATCAAGAAAATAGCTGGAATCCCCTTCGTTTATTTGGGACACTATGCTGCTTAGGAAGAAGAGAATTGCCAAACAGTTTCTAATTGGCGTCAGTTACGTGCACTTCTGTGGCCATTAGGCACTACACCATGCTTAGAGAGAATTATTCTCAAATAGGGTCATTTATGTGGGTTTGTGTTCACAAAGCAGTGATTTTTGTCACTGATAGTTGGCAAGAGTTTAGCAGCAAGACATTTCAGGAATGTGGTTTCAAGCATTCAGTCTTGGAAATGCCCCAAACAACCAGGAGTGAAAATGAAACTATTTCACTATTTCAACAAGTTAGGCACGATGAAGAATTTGAAGGTATTGACAATCATCTTCAATCTTACAATGCAAGTGAAGATTTGGAGGATGCAATCATTGATAGCATGGTGTGAAGGCTGTCCATTGACTGCACTGATTTTGTTCATTGACAAATAAAAGAACACAGCAGCTTACACTGAATGAATTAGCCAAAGATAGTTATTAGGAACTTGGGAACAGTCTTATAGTTTTATTAATTCACAATATTGGTAGTGTTCTAATTTGTTCCGTATTTCATTTAAACACATAATTTGCTACTCAGTCTTTTTTTATACCTTTTTAACTATTTGCATGAAACTTCAGCTAAATGGGGCAGCGCTTAAATGGGCCAAAGCAATTTGCCCCATATCCTGTAGCTAATAGATATGTGAAATGTTTTGCCTTTATGAAGTGTATCCAGAATATAATGCTATACCTGATTAAAATACAAATTTAAATTGAGACTATAAAGTTTGAGAAAAAACTTTTACTATTCCCTTTGATAGTATTGTTTGGTCTACTGATTAAAGATTATTTAATCTTTTCTCTCCTTATGGTTGTTTTAGTTGCCTTCAGTTGTTTGTTTAAAAACTTCCCAATCCTCTAACTTCCCACTATTTTTTGCTGTATTATATGCCCTCTTTTACTATGCACAAAACCACTTTAAATCCACAAGCCACTTTAAATTATTATGCAGCTACAGCAAACAATTAGACTAGAAACAGTATCTTAGTCTTTATTGCAAGAAGGATCAAGTACTGTGTTCATTTGTATAGGATCCTGATGAAATACTATCTGGAACAATACCTAAATGTCTGGTCTCCTATACAAGGGAGAATAGGAACCTTGAGAAAGATAAACAGGCTAGTGGAATGGGCAAATACATGACTGATGAAATTTACCGCAGAGAAACTTAAGCCAATACATTTTGTAAAGAAGAATAAGGCAATATAGAATAAAAGATGAAAATCTAAATCAGCTGGAACACCAGAAACCTGAGAGACTGCACACAAATCATTGAAAGAAACCTACCAGGTCGAGAAAGTGATTGATAAGTCATACATATTTCTGGGCTTTATCAACAGAAGCATACAGTATAAAAACTGGTTAGATTAGATTACCCAAGTATCATATACACAGGGGTGCAATGAAGCTCACAGAGTGAACAGTATACATGCATGATAATAATAAATACAAAGAGACACACATTAACAGCAGAATGGTATTAAGATTGGTTGGGGTCGATCATGCATGTTGTGTCCTAGCTGTCTACATGATACACAAGCCAGGGCGATACAATATGGAGAGCAAACTATTGCCCATGTAGCAATCTCCGCCTCTCCATGCAGCTGAAGAATCCAAAGGAACGCCAGAGACCGTTACAGATTAGTACCAGCATCATCACAGGAGTTGCCGGTCAGCATTGAACTCAGTGTAGGACTGCCTCAGGGACTCCAGCTCCGGACGATAATAAGATTATAGTGCAATAAAAGATGCTAAGGTGACAACAATGGAATAACCCAGAGAGGGAGAGTTAAGAGTAACAGGTGAAAGAGGTGATTGGCCAAGAAGTTCAATGGCAGTGGAGAAGATGCTCTCAAATCCGAACATCTAGGCTTTAAAGCTCCTTTATCCTGGCCGATAAGGTAGGAGAGAAATGAAGAGGGTTCCAAGACCCTTGACAACACTACTAGTCTTTCTGAAGCAATGCACCATGAAGGTGAACTGAATGGAAGGAACTGACAAGCTTGTGATGGACTGGGTTGTGTTTACTAATGTCTGCAGGAGGTTATGCTAAAACTTTATACAACATTGGTGCAGCTTCATCTGGGGTACTGTGTTCAATTTTAATCACCTCATCGTGGGAAGAATGTATAGTAGGTGCAGAAAAGATTTACAAGAAAGATTCCTAGGATGAAGAACTATGGTTACAAAGATAGATTAGCGAGGCTGAGCAACATGCACAAAGTGCTCGGGGAATTCGGCAGGTCAGGCAGCATCTATGGAGGGAAATGAACAGTCAGAGTTTCATGCCGAGAGTAATGAAGGATCTCAGCCCAAGAGCTCGATTGTTTCTTCCCCCCCACAGATGCTGCCTGGCCTGCCGAGTTCCTCCAGCTTCTTGAGTGTGTTGCTCAAAATTTCCAACATCTGATGTCTCTTGTGTCTGGGGCTGTTTTCTTTGGAGAAGAAAGGGCTGAGGGGAGAGCTATAATGGAGGCACCTCAGATATAAAATAAATCAAATAAAGGGAAAGAGAAATAAGTAAAAACTATTTGCATGCTGTATGTGCCATTGCTATAGAATGCACCATATGCAGATGTGATGGAAGCAGATTCCACGTTGGACTTCTGAGGAAATTGGACAAATATAAAATGCTAGCAGGTGGAACTAGAGAATTGCTCGCAGAGAGAAAGCATGGAGTTGATAGGCCAAATAGCCTCCTCCTAAGGTCTGCTAAACCATTCTCTGTGGTGACGTTTTACCAGAGTGATTCCAAATATAAGAACCTAAAATACTGCAAACACTCAGCAGGTCAGGCAGCACCTTAGAGATACCCTTAATACATTATGTTAAAGTCCCCTCATCAGAAATAATGAGACTTTTTATTCCAGGCTTCCAAAATCTTCCTTTATTTATTTCTGATTCTTGAGATGGTACGTCTTTCATAGAAGGAGACAGTAAGGAGTCTTGGACTATAGTATAAGACCATAATAAGACAAAAGAGCAGAATTAAGCCATTTGAGACTGCACCGCCAGTCCACCATGGATGATTTATTAGCCCTCTCACCCTAGTCTCCTGCCTTATTCCTTAACCTTTGATGCCCTTACTAATCAAGAACCTATTAACCTCTACTTTAAAAATACCCAATGACTTGGCCAACACAGCAATGAATTATACCAATTCACTACCATCTGACTAAAGAAATTCCTCCTCAGCTTTGTTCTAAAGGGAAGGTCTCTGGTCCTAGATTCCTGTTGTGATGGAAAATAACTGGTTCTTTGAGTCTCAACAGTAGAGGCCTGGACACACACAGTTTTAATAATAAGGAATTTATTATTAAAGGGGAAGTCGGGTCAACACAAGCAACTACAATACACAGGGAGCGGTGTGGGGACAGGGTACGGTTACACAAACAAAGAACAAGGGAAAAGCACTACAACAGCTATCCCCCTTGACCTTGGATAGCCGCGGCTCCCTTACCAGGACAAACGATAGACCTTCCCAAGCATAAATCAATGCACTTACCTCCAATGTGGTGGTCTGTAAGAGAGGGCTAGCCAAGGCCAAGTCTCACCTTTTAAAGCATGGGGCTGGGCGAGATAATCCAATTAAGGTGACCAATAATTTAGGAGTGCATTGATTAGTTGGGAGGGACCAAATGTTGATTGGCATGTGGTGTGTCCTCCGACCAGCCAGGCGGCAGTGCATCTGACATGTGGCCGGTATCTCTGGATACAATTCCCCAACTTTTCCACATCTACTACTCAAGGTTTTAATATTTGTTAGGGTTCAATGAGATCCCCCTCATTCTTCAAAACTCCAGCAATCACAGGCCCACAGCTTTCAAATGCTCCTTATGTTAATCCTTTCATTCCCAGAATCATTCTCATGAAACTCCTCTGAAGCTTCTCAAATGCCTTTCTCAGACAAGGTGTACAAAACTGCTCACAATACTCCAAGTACTTTCTACCAATGCCTTATAAAGTCTCAGCACTATATCCTTGCTTTTATATTCTAGTCCTCTCGAAATGAAAGCTAATATTGCATTTGTCTTCCTTACCACCAAATCAACTCTTGAATTCATTAAAACGAGAGGCAATCCCATTAAATCATATAAAAACCATCTGCGTCTGCACAAAGTTAAGTTAATGTTTCCCCTGGCTGGAGTTTCTAGATCACAGGACACAGTCCCAGAGTAAGGAGACAGAGGACAGAAGAAATTTTTTTTACTGAGATGGTAATGAATCTTTGGAATTCTCCATCTTAGATGGACAAAAATACTCAATTACTGACTAACAAGAAAAAAATTTTGAAAAATCTTTGATATAAAGGGAATCAAAAATTATGAGTTTAATGCAGGGAAGTGACACTCAGGGAAAAGATCAGCCATGATTCTTAGAACGGTGGATCAGAGACAGGCCTATCCTTGACTTGAGGTCAATGATCTCTGCACAAATCTGTGTCCTACATTTTTCACTCTGTAATCTCACACAACATTCTTTACTTCAAACCCTGCCAAATCTGCCATCCCAGGAAAAAAACTGAGACTCATTAGCTACTGGAAGTCTCAGGTATTCTTCAATCGATCTACATGTTTGGAACTGGGCAGTCTGGATTTTGAATTTCCTCTGCAGCTAAATGGATAGAAAAATTCACTTTATAAAAGATTAGCATTTCATTTTCTACTTGTTTTCTGGATGCACAGATATTCTGCTTAAGACTTACAAGTTTAGTCAGCACTGAAGGAAACACCAGGTAGTGATGTCACTTTACAATTGACACACACAAAATGCTGGTGGAACACAACAGGCCAGGCAGCATCTATAAGGAGAAACACTGTCAGCGTTTCGGGCCAAGACCCTTCATCAGGACTAACTGAAAGGAACTATGGTAAGAGATTTGAATGCAGTGGGGGGGGGGGGGGAGGGGGAAATGCGAAATGATAGGAGAAGACCGGAGGGGGTAGGATGAAGCTAAGAGCTGGAAAGGTGATTGGCTAAAGTGATACAGAGCTGGAGAAGGGAAAGGATCATGGGATGGGAGGCCTCAGGAGAAAGAAAGGGGGGGGGGGGAAACAGGCAAATAACTAAAAATGTCAGGGATGGGGCAAGAAGGGGAGGAGGGGCATTAACGGAAGTTATAGAAGTCAATATTCATGCCATCAGTTTGGAGGCTACCCAGCTGGTATATAAGGTGTTGTTCCTCCAACCCGAGTTTGGATTCACTTTGACAGTAGAGGCGACCATGGATAGACATATCAGAATGGGAATGGGACGTGGAATTAAAATGTGTGGCCACTGGGAGATCCTGCTTTCTCTGGCGGACCGAGCGTAGGTGTTCAGCGAAACGGTCTCCTTTCCCTTCTCCAGCTCTGTATCATTTTCACCAATCACCTTTCCAGCTCTTAGCTTCATCCCACCCCCTCCGGTCTTCTTCTATCATTTCGCATTTCCCCCTCCCCCCACTACTTTCAAATCTCTTACTATCTTTCCTTTCAGTTAGTCCTGACGAAGGGTCTCGGCCCGAAACGTCGACAGTGCTTCTCCTTATAGAGGCTGCCTGGCCTGCTGTGTTCCGCCAGCATTTTGTGAGTGTTGTTTGAATTTCCAGCATCTGCAGATTTCCTCGGTTTTCACTTTACAATTGCCTCATTTAGGCCTCATCTGAATTGTGCTTCATAAATGCTGTCATCAACCAACCCTCAGTATTATCTCAATAGAGAGACCCATGAGAGAATACAGGTTTCAAGGAAATAAGCAGAGGAAAAAGGTTAGTCTAAGAGTAAGCACAGACTAGACCGGCTGAATGGCCTCCTGTCATGAAGAAATATGGAAAATAATAATTTATTCATTTTGTAGCAATTGTAACATACAATATCTTACATTCATACTTAACTCTAATAGTTTCTCCTCACAACGAAGGCGTCTTAAAACTAATACCCTCATCACGACAACAACGCTGCACAGAACAAAGGTTGATTGAGTCTATCTTTACTGCTTTCAACAAAATTGCTAACTTAGTAATTTTATAACTGCATGTTGGCACTGCACAAAAACTTAATAAGTTTATCTGTCTGTCATCATTGCAAAGCCAACACAAGCACCTAGAAGACTAACATCTGCTGTGGGCCTCTGAACATTATCCCACTAACTACCCATCTGTTAAAAAAAACTAGAAGTGGGCGTGCATACAAAGATCCAAGAGCCAGAGTTGTCTAGGTTACACGTACACAGCTCTTGGTTTTAGAATTGATTATGTAAAAAAATGAGATCTTAAGAAAAGAAAGTTTGCATTTGTATTCCGTTTTGTAAGCTCACATCATAACAAAGAACTTTTAAACCACTTAAGTATTTCTGAAGTACAGTCACATTTGGTGTGCAGGATTAGGAAACCGACACAAAGAAATGTGCGGAAGAGAAAATAAATGACAAATGCAAGAGATTCCGCAGATGTTGGAAACCTTGCGCAACACATACAAAATGCTGGAGGAACTCAATCAGCGTCTATGGAAGGGAGTAAACTGTTGACGTTTTGCCTGAGACCCTTCACCAGGATGGAAAGTAAGAGGGCAGAAGCCAGAATAAGGTGGTGGGGGTGGGAAGGAGTACGAGCCAGCAGGTGCTAGGTGAGACCAGGTGAGGGGGAAGATGAGTGGGTGGGGTGGGGGGGTGAAGTAAGAAGCTGGGAGGTGATAGATAGAAGAGGCAAAAGGCTGAAGAAGAAAGTCTCTAATAGGAGAGAACAGTGGAACATGGAAGAAAGGGAAGGAGAAATGTTCTGTTGTTGCACAACGACATAGATTAAATAAAAGCGCACACACACAGGAGATGGAGTTAACTGGTGTATTCACATTGCAGCAAGAGAGAGAACAATGCACATGCATAAATAACAGTGCATGCACTGACAACAGATCAACATGTAGTGCTAAGGGGAGGGGGAGGTCATTGCTCTAAAAGAAATAGATTCGTACATTACACTTCTTCCCCTTTTAGATTAGTGCAATACAAAACTGTACATGTACAAAACATTCACTCCATACCTAAGGGGCAACACGAGTGAATCTGCAGATGCTGGAAATAAATTAAAAAAAACACAAAATGCTGGCAGAACTCAGCAGGCCAGACAGCATCTATGGGAGGAGGTAGTGACGACGTTTCGGGCCAAAACCCTTCATCAGGAGTGAAGTAACATGGGATGGTCGAGGGGGGATAAGAAGTGGGGGGAGGGATAAAGTAGAGAGCTAGGAAGTGATAGGCTGGAGGGAAATGGGCTAGGGGGAAGGTGGAGAATTATGGGAAATAAAAGAGAAAGAAAGGTAGGGCTGGGGGGAGATTATATTGGGGGGGGGAAAGAGAAAGAGAACCAGATTAAAATAATAGATAGGGATGGGGGTAAGGGGGGGGCAGGGGTATCAACGGAGGTCTGTGAGTTGAATGTTCATGCCAGCAGGTAGGAGGCTACCTAGGCAGGAGATAGGGTATTGCTCCATCGACCTGCGTGTGGCCTCATCTTGACGGTAGAGGAGGCCATGGACAGACATGTCGGAGTGGGAGTGGTCTGTGGAATTGAAGTGTGTGGCCACAGGGAGATCCCGCCACTGCTGGAGGACTGAGCGCCGGTGTTCGGCGAAACGGTCTCCTAGTCTGGGGCGGGTCTCCCCAATGTATAAATGGCCCTATCTTCACACTTCTAAAGGTTCAGTCTTTTGGGTGGTGCTCCATTTCTTTCAGCACGGCACCTCTGGACCTGTGGAGAGGCATCAGGTTTGATAGGTGCCTTGCCAACAATAACGCTCTTGTCCCACCTCTGGCCCTGTGGTGTAGCATCGGGTTTGGTAGGTGTCTTTTCTAAGATAACAGTTTCCGTTTTCCATGTCACGTTGCTGTCAGTGACTCGACCATCACTGCCAAGCAAGTCTGGTGGCTGTAATGTGTCCGTCTTGTTGGATGCATTTGACTCTGCTGTGTTCTTCGGTTCAGCATCCAGTAACTGGTATACGTGATGTCTCCACATCTGATCTCCAGCATCCACTGTGTACATCAGTAGTCCAGTTCATGTAGTAATCCTACTGAATGTCCAGACGTACAAAAAAGCTGGATGAACTCAGCAGGTCGGGCAGCATCCGTTGAAAGAAGCAGTCAACGTTTCGGGTCGAGACCCTTCGTCAGGACTGAAGAAGGAGGGGGCAGGGGCTCTATAAAGAAAGTGGGGGGAGGGTGGAAAACCAATCAGAGGAAAGATCAAGGGGTGGGGGAGAGGAAGCAGGGAGGGGATAGGCAGGAAAGGTGAAGAAGGAATCTAAGGGGAAAGCACTCTGGGTAGTAGAAGAAGGCAGAATCATGAGAGGTAATAGGCAGCTAGAAGAGGAGACAGAGTGAAGGTGGGATGGGGGAAGGGAGAGGGAGGGAATTACCGGAAGTTGGAGAATTCGATGTTCATACCAAGGGGCTGGAGACTACCCAGACAGTATATGTGATGTTGCTCCTCCAACCGAAGTTTGGTCTCATCATGACAGTAGAGGAGGCCATGTATGGACATATCCGAATGGGAATGTGAAGGAGAGTTGAAGTGAGTGGCAACCGGGAGATCCTGTCTGTTGTGGCGGACGGAGCGGAGGTGCTTGACAAAGCGGTCCCCCAATCTGCGTCGGGTCTCGCTGATGTAGAGGAGGCCACACCGGGAGCACCGGATGCAATAGATTACCCCAACAGAATCATAAGTGAAGTGTTGCCTCACCTGGAAGGACTGTTTGAAGCCCTGAATGGTGTTAAGAGATGAGGTGTAGGGACAGGTGTAGCACTTACACTTGCAGGGATAAGTGCCAGGTGGGAGATCTGTGGGGAGGGACATGTGGACTAGGCAGTCACGGAGGGAACGATCCCTGCGAAAAGCAGAGAGGGGTAGAGAGGGAAAGATGTCCTTAGTGGTGGGGTCCTGTTGAAGGTGGCAGAAGTTGCGGAGGATAATATGCTGGATCTGGAGGCTGGTGGGGTGACAGGTGAGGACAAGGGGGACATGGTCCTTGTTGTGGTGACAGGAGGATGGGGTGAGGGCTGAAGTGCAGGAAATGGAGGAGATGTGGGTGAGGGCATCATTGATGACAGCAGAAGGGAAACCATGATTCTTAAAGAAGGAGGACATTTGGGATATCCTGGAATGGAAAGCCTCATCCTTGGAGCAGATGCGGCGGAGACGGAGGAACTGGGAATAGGGAATAGAATTTTTGCATTTGGCAGGGTGGGAAGAGGTATAATCAAGGTAGTTATAGGAGTCAGTGGGTTTATAGAAGATGTCAGTGGACAGTCTATCTCCAGAGATGGAGACCAAGAGATCGAGAAAGGGGAGAGAAGTGTCCGAGATGGACCAAGGGCTGGGTGAAAGTTAGAGGCAAAGTCAGTGAAATTGACGAGCTCAGCATGGGTGCAGGAAGCAGCACCAATGTAGTTGTCAATGTATCGAAGGAAAAGTTGGGGAGCAGTACCAGTATAGATTTGGAGCATAGACTGTTCTACATAACCCACGAAGAGGCAGGCATAGCTAGGGCCCATGTGAGTGCCCATAGCTACACCCTTGGTCTGCAGAAAGTGGGAAGAGCTGAAAGAGAAGTTACTAAGTGTGAGTACCAGTTCCGCCAACCTGAGGAGTGTGGTGGTGTTGGGGAACTGGTGAGGTCTATTGTCCAGAAAGTAGAGGAGGGCTTTGAGGCCTTCTGGATGGGGAGCCTCTCATGACTCTGCCTTCTTCTACTACCCAGAGTGCTTTTCCCCTTAGATTCCTTCTTCACCTCTCCTGCCTATCCCCTCCCTGCTTCCTCTCAGCCACCCCTTGATCTTTCCTCTGATTGGTTTTTCACCTGGCACCTTCCACCCTCCCCCCACCTTCTTTATAGGGCCCCTGCCCCCTCCTTCTTTAGTCCTGACGAAGGGTCTCAACCCGAAATGTTGACTGCATCTTTCAACGGATGCTGCCCGACCTGCTGCGTTCATCCAGCTTTTTTGTACGTCTTGATTTGACCACAGCATCTGCAGTGTACTTTGTGTTTACTACTGAGTGTCCACTTGTCTTCTTGGTAAACTAGGACTTCCTGTTCAATCTCAAAGCTCTTTGCTGCTTCATTTGGTAACTGATCTATTCATTCAGTACTTCCCTCCAAGGTCTGGTTTAACACCATAGGAGATAGGAGCAGAAGTAGGCCATTCAGCCCATCGAGTCTACTCTGCCATTCAGTCATAGGCTGATTCAATTCTTCCAGTCATCCCCACTCCCCTGCTTTTACCCCATACCCTTTGATGCCCTGGCTAATCAAGAACCTATCCATCTCTGCCTTAAATACACCCAATAACTTGGCCTCCACAACCACTTGTGGCAACAAATTCCACAGATTTACCACCCTCTGACTGAAGTAGTTTCGCTTTCAATCCTGAAGTCATGCCCTCTTGTCCTAGAATCCCCTACCATGGGAAATAACTTTGCCATATCTAATCTGTTTAGGCCTTTTAATATTCGGAATGTTTCTATGAGATCCCCCCTCATTCTCCTGAACTCCAGGGAATACAGCCCAAGAGCTGCCAAACTTTCCTCGTAGGGTAACCCTTTCATTCCTGGAATCATCCTCGTGAATCTTCTCTGAATCCTCTCCAATGTCAGTATATCCTTTCTAAAATAAGGAGCCCAGAACTGCACACAATACTCCAAGTGAGGTCTCACGAGTGCCTTATAGAGCCTCAACATCACATCCTTGATCTTATATTCTATACCTCTAGAAATGAACGCCAACTTTGCATTCATTGCAATGGGATTATACAAGATCACAGATTCCTGCGCATGAACAACATTGCAGGTGTTTGATTTATCAATCGCATGAGCAGAATTCTGATACACAAAAAGGAAGTTGTGCACCTTGTGATATAGGGAAATGTCCTGCTGGCCCATCATTCTAATGGACTTCTTGAAGGTTTGGATAAACCTTTCAGCTAATCCATTCATTGCTGGGTGGTGAGGAGCTGACTTGAGGTGTCTGATCAATGAACACAAAATGCTGGAGGAACTCAGCAGGCCTGGCAGCATCTATTGAAAAGAATATAGTCGACATTTTGGGCTGAGACCCTTCAGCGGGACCTCGGTCTGAAACCTCAACTGTACTCTTTTCCATAGATGCTGCCTGGTCTGCTGAATTCCTCTAGCATTTTATGTGTATTACTTGGATTTCCAGCATCTGCAGATTTTCTCGTTTGTCTTGCTTGAAATGTGTGAGGACACTTTTCTTCATGAACAGTCGGAATTTTTCTATTGTGCTCCACTGTCACTCACAATTTGTTCTGGTTAGCCATTTCAGGCAAAAACAATCCTCAGATCCGAGACCGTCTTTGCTGAGGCAGTTGACTTCGTTGGTATGACCTCTGGCCATTCGAATAAGCATCCACAGCAATCAGGAACATGGAGTCCATGAATGACCCAGCAAAGTCAATATGTACACTTTGCTATGGTGACAATGGCCACTCCCACAGATATAACAGGGTATGTGGGGGTGTATTTTGAACTTTTTGGCATCCTGAACAGCTTTTAGCTAAGTCTTCGATCTGCTTGTCTATTCCATTCTCAAACACCTTCTGATTACCATTAAGCAGCTGTGACAGCCTCTGGTTAGTGCTTCCATTGCTTGTTGACATCATGCTGAGAGACTTGATTGAGTGCCAGTCTAGTCGGATTTCTAGTTGGAGGGTCACATACTAGTCTATCCATCTCCAAGTCACAGTACTGGGAAAGTTTGCATGTAAAACTGAAGATGAAGGGTCAGCCTCTGGAATTAAAGACAAAGCTGATCCTTTATCCAGTTCCATTCTCAGTTTTATACCAGACACATCTATTGTGATCCAGCTGTTTTTGTGATCTGCTTCAGTAATACTATGCAATTCTAGACATGACAGTTCACCTTTGTCAGACTCTATGTTGTCTGATTCTGTTTTACATTCGGTAACTTTATGCATTTGCTTAGTTTTGTGTTTGAGACTTTGCACTCTCTCGTGCTTTTTGTCTGCCTTGCATGCTCTCTCTATGTGACCTTGTCAGTGACAGTTTCTGCAAACTTTTTCTTTGAACCAACAGTCATTTGCATCATGGGAGGACTTGCTACATTGATAACATTTTTGGCTTTTTGCATCACTCCAGGACATTTTGTGCATTTCACATTCCAACCTCCTTTTCTGTAATTCTGCTGCATCCTTTGCTGCAGTCTCTATAGATAATGCACTGGTCAATGACCGTCTTGAGGTTAGGTCTTTCGGACAATAACCTCTTTTGAGTGCTTTGACTATGTATACGACATACTAGCCTGTCCTTTAATGCATCAGAAAGTTCATCTCTAATTCACAGTACTGGGAAAGATTGTGCAGTTCTGCATTGAATTCAGGAATTGTTCATCTTTTGACTGGTTCCTTTTGTAAAATCTAAATCTCTCTGCTACTGCCAGTGGTTTAGGGCTCAAGTGATTTTGTAAAATTGGAGCAATTTCATTGTACACCTTGCTTGCTGGCTTTTCAAGGGTTACTAGGTCACGTAAAAGACTGGACATCCTTCCACCCATTAAGCTAAGAAGTGCAGGGGCTTTCGTTTGCACCTCCACATTGTTTACTTTACAATACAGTTCAACCATCTCAATACATGACTCCCAGCCTTCATTAGCGCACGTTTGTCAACTTTCCCGACTGAAGCCATCGCCACATTATTTTCACTTTAAATTCAGCGCGTCTTTCACTGTTACTACGCACTGTACTCACATGTCTGTTAGCGTCTGTGACGGCCATCTCATGCTGTTTAACTCTCACTGTTTCGTCCTACAACTGTCAGTGCAATTGGTGATATCTTCTGACATTCAGGTTCATACTTGTCGCCAGTCTGTTGTGCCTGTGCACAACTACACATCAAATAAATGAAAGCACGCGTGCAGGAGATGGCTTTAACTGGTGTATTCACATTGCAGAGAGAGAGAGATAACAAAGCGTACTCCTAGACAACAGTTCAATAGGTAATGCTAAGGGAGGGGGTAATTGCTCTAGAAGAAATGAATCCATACATCACAAGGAGGGGAACCAAATGGAAGTGATGAGCAGCCAAGTAGAAGAGGTCAGAGGGTAACCAGAGTGGGGAATGAAGAAGAGAGGAGGGAGAGAGGGGAGAAATTACCACAAGTTAGAGAAATTGTTACTCAAGCCATCAGGTAAAAGGCAACCCTGGCAGAGTACGAGGAGTTGCTTCTCCAACCTGAGTTTTGCCTCATCATGGCAGTAGAGGCGGCCACGTGCAGACATGCCAGAATGGGCACAGGAAGCAGAACTGTAATGGGTAGCCACCGGGAAATCCTTCCTTTTGTGGTAGACAGAACAAAGATGCTCAAAATAGCAGTCCTCCAGTTCTGCATCAGGTCTGACCAATGTAGAAATTCAGGATGCAAGATTGTTTAATGTCATCTGTAGTACACAAGTGTAAAGGAGAATGAAATACAATGACTGCTACTCTGGATCTGATACAGCACAAAAAAAACCCTAAAACGATAAGGAACGCAATTTA
The DNA here is from genome assembly GCF_048418815.1 of Hemitrygon akajei. NCBI lineage: Eukaryota > Metazoa > Chordata > Chondrichthyes > Myliobatiformes > Dasyatidae > Hemitrygon > Hemitrygon akajei. The sequence continues at coordinate 25,333,508 of NC_133136.1, read as the reverse complement.
AAATAAATATAAATACATAAGATAGCTTATATACATAGATTGATTGTATGTACATAAAGTGACGCCAGGGACAGGTGTGTGTACACTGTGCTCCACCGACAGGAAACGATAAATTTGAGGTTCTGGGGGTGTGGTGGAGTGGAAGTGTTGATTAGTCTCACTGCTTCGGGAAAGTCACCGTTTTAAGTCTGCTGATCCTAGCGTGGATGCTATGTGGAGGCTGCACCGAGCTCTAGATACAATGTGTGTCAGGTCTCACAAATTAATTTTCCAAACAGGAAAAGGGAATGAAACTGCAATATCTGGAAATAAAATACTGGAAACAAAACTGTGAAATAAATGACATCAGTTTTACAAATAAGGCTTGAAAAATGGTGAGAACTACAAATCAGCATCTAGCATCTTTATATATGCCTCTTTAGAGAAGCAGCCACAATAACACCATACATTTCTTTGTAGGGACTGTTATTTAGTAAGTACAAAGCACCACTAATTACTAATGAAGAGTTTTAAAGTTTTGATAAATTACACAGACTGTCGGGACACAAATTTATTTAATTTAGTTGCCAAAGTAAAAAAAAGTTGTTATGAACTCCTACCATCATAAAGGCCTGTAATTATTTAATAGAAAAGGAAAAAAATACTGAAAATATTCATTTGGTTAGGCCACATCTGTGAAAAGAATTGGGCCCTGATGAAGAGGCGTTAATTGAAGTATTAACTCTATGCTCCCTCCACAGATTCTGCTAGTTCTGTGCTGTATTTTTCCAACATGTTCTGTTTCAGGCTTGCAGCTTCTCTGATATTATGCTTTTGGAGCTGGTGAAGTTTCACTGAACTCAATTACCATGATGAAGACCTAGAAATAGGACTCCTCATTCAGAAGTCAGTCTAGAAATCTTTTAACCAGTAAAAGGAGAATGAAACAGCAATATCCGGCAATAAAATAGGAGAATCAAAACTGTGAAACCCTCATTGATAAATAGCAAAGTTGTACAGTATGCCATTTACCTCATCGTGCTTATTAATACAAGTAGGAAAGGATACAGAATCAGAAACAGGTTTATTATCACCATTGGCATATGTCATAACATTTGATTTGCAGCAGCAGTACACTGCAATGCATAAAAACACTAAGTTACAAATAATATATTAAAAATAAGTCATGACAGAGTGTAAAATAGAGATGGTGTTTATAGACCATTCAGAAATGATGATGGAGGGAAACAAGTTGTTCCTAAAACATTGAGTGTGTGTCTTTAGACTTCTGTGCCTCCTCCCTGATGGTAGTAATGAGAAGATGGCATGTCCTGGATGGTGAGAGTCCTTAACAATAGATGCCACATTCTTGACACATTGTCCTTTGAAGATGTCCTCGAAGTTGGGGAAGCTAGAGTTCATGACGAGGCTGGCAACTCTCTGCAGCTTTTTCCGATCCTGTGGAGTCACCCCATCCATACCAGGTTGTGATGCAACCACAGTACCAATGTAGAAATTTGCGAGATCCTTTGGTGACTTACTAAGTTTCCTCGATGTGGTGGCGGAGACTAGAATTCATGATAGAGCTAGTTGAGTTTACAACCCTCTGTGCTTTTTCAGATCCTGTACATTGGTGCAGACCATACATAGACCAATTAGTTTGGATTGACTTCATGGTCAGTACAGAGATTGCAGGCCAAAGGGCCTGTTTCTGTGCTGAATCATTCTATATTTCATCATATATAGATTAGAATACTTTTTGTCACATACAACTGGGTGCAAAGGAATTTGTTGTTTGCATGAAACTCACAGAGTAAACAGTATACATGGTAATAATACAAGGGCAAACATAAAACAGCAGAATGGTGCAAAGATTGCAGTGAAATCTGAGGCAGTGTCACAACAAATGAAGTGACAATAGTGAAATAGCAGAGATTTGAGTTAAAAATACCAGAATGTGGCAACAGCGTTGGGAAGGGAATGCGTAAGAGAAGATTTGTTCCAATACCAGCTATCAGTGGAGAAGAAGCTATTCATAAGTCTGGAATTTTAAGCTCCTATACCTTCTCACAGAAATGGGGATTTAGTAGTGCTAACCAGAGTAAGAGTTATCAAGAGTTCAAAGTGCAAGAAATGCTCTGAGCCAGCCTTCTGTGTGTTTCTGGTTCTGGCCTGCTGGCATTCCTGCTCCTCCGCGAACAAGCTCAGTTTAAATCCCAATTCTTTTCTCACTGAATTTCTACACTTCCTGTTCTCTTCTTTTAAGGTACCCCTTAACTTTCACCATATTAACTGAGGCATCTTGTGTTCACATCTTTTAATTACGGCTCTTAATTTGTATACTGTAATCAAGAGATTCTGTAAATCCAGAGGAACACACACAAAATGCTGGGGGAGCTCAGGAATAAACAGTTAGTCAAGACCGTTCATAGGGACCTGATCTGCCAGGAACGTCAACTGCTTATTCCTCTCCGTAGATGCTGACTGACCTGCTGAATTCCTCCAGTGTTTTGTGTGTGTTGCTTTATATAAGCTTCTGCCTCATAATATTCCACTGAAGGACCTTAATATGTTCTATTACCTTAAAGAGGATGTGGAGAATCTGCAGAGGGATATAGATAGGTTAAGTGAGTGGTCCAAGGTCTGGCAGATGGAATACAACGTTGGTAAATGTGAGATCATCCACTTTAGAAGAAATAATAGAAGAGCAGATTATTATTTAAATGGTGAAAGATTGCAGCATACTGTTGTGCAGAGGGACTTGGGAGTGCTTGTTCATGAATTGCAAAAAGTTGGCTTGCAGGTACAACAGTTTATTAAGAAGGCAAACAGAATATTGGCCTTCATTGCTAGAGGGATTGAATTCAAGAGCAAGGAGGTCATGCTGCAACTATACAGGGTACTGGTGAGGCTGCACCTGGAGTACTGTGTGCAGTTCTGGTCTCCATACTTGAGGAAGGATATTCTGGCTTTGGAGGCAGTTCAGAGGAGGTTCACCAAGTTGATTCCAGGGATGAAGGGGTTAACCTATGAGGAGAGATTGAGTCGCCTGGGACTATACTCTCTGGAGTTCAGAAGAATGAGAGGGTTTCTCCTAGAAACATACAAAATTTTGAAAGGGAAAGATAGAAGTAGGAAAGTTGTTTCCATTGGTAGGTGAGACTAGAACTAGGGGACATTGCCTCAAGATTCAGGGGAGAAGATTTAGGTCAGAGATGAGGAGAAACTGTTTTTCCCAGAGAGTGATGAATCCGTGGAATTCTCTGCCCAGGGAAGTAGTTGAGACTTCTTTGCTAAATATATTTAAGATACAGTTAGATAGGTTTTTTTTTTACATAGTAGGGGAATTAAGGGTTAAGGGGACAAGGCAGGTAGATGGAGCTGAGTTTAGGGACAGATCAGCCATGATCTTATTGAATAGCGGGGCAGGCTCGATGGGCCGAATGGCCTACTCCTGCTCCTATTTCTTATGTTCTTATGAAAGGGCAAGTTAAAGACAGACAACGTAGAAACAAGTCCTTCAGCCCACTGTCCACATAATTTACACCGATCCTATAATAACCTATATACCCATCAATCTCCTTTGTTTCTATTGATTACCTGCAGCAATATATTAGGATTAATTTACACTGCACACACACTTCTTAGCCTACAAGTCTTTGGGATGTGGGAGGAAACCCATGTACACGGTTCACATCGCACAGGCTCTAAGGACTACACCCAGGTGCCTGTAGCCCTGCAGTTCCATCAGCCCCGCCGCTGCGCAACGCTGTAGCATCGAACCAAAATTTAAATCACCTTTTGCCACTCTCAAGCAGTGCACTGGGGTACAGAACTCATTTAGGTTTACCCACATAGCGTGTCACCGACTGTCAGGGAATCTGGCATTTAAATAGTTTAGTGACATTATCCAGGAAACTAGCATACCGCCACACACAAAAAAAATCTGGTTCACCGAAGTCTTGCGGAAGAGGGAATCTTTATCCTGACCTGTTAGTCACTTCAGACCCACTGATGAAATCGCTCTTTCCTCACTCAGACTAGGTAAATTAAGGATGGTGGATAAATACCGGCCAATACCAGCCATGGCCGCAACCCACGAATAATCAGAAGTCCAAAGCTCCACTATCATTCTGTGTAAGGTAAGCATACTCATAATACCAGTTCGAAACTTTTGTGCTCCTGGATAAGGAACATAACACCCGCTCATCAACAACCGCAACACATGTAAAAATGCGTGAAAGAATCACTTACCTCAAGTTTTGCTCCGTTCTCCTTCCATTTACTGGGGTCCGATTTTTCCTTTTATGTATTTGTTTTCGTTTTCCCTATGCCACCCACATTTGCACATTTCTTGACTCACTTCCACCCCAATCGGCAGCCGTGGGGCGCGGAGAAGTGAGTGGAAGAAGGAACCAGCCCTCTGAACTTCCAGCTCGGTACGCGAGCAGATGTTCTTCGCGACCCTCCCTCGCAGAGAAACACGCTGATCGCCGGTGCTGCTCTGCTTCTACACGCGTTAAACTCGCCCGGTCCCGCCCTTTGCCCACACAGACTCCAGAAAACCTGTTACGGAGAGGAGGAGGCGCGCAGGAATTGGCCTTGATTGACAACGCGCCGTACCCAGTGAGCCGCTCCTACTACCCGGTGTGAGACTCTGATATTTCACCGCCGTTGAGGATACGCCGCGGTTCCTCCCTTCTCTCCGTGAAAGGTTTCTGATTCAACAACTTGTTATGGACACCCCATTCATTTTGTAGCACATAGCTAAATTAGATAAGTAATTTAGTAATGTAAATAAGTAATATCTAAATACCAAATTAGAAAAGGAACACATTTGAATAATTTTGGCGTTATCTGTGGCGATTGCTAACAATCGAAACTACTGTTTTTAAACAGCTGTAGTTAACGCTTTGGGGAGGCCCACGGTGGAACAGTGACTGAATCGACGGGATTGTAACCCTCAATGAGTAAACAACAAAAATATAATAGGAACAACATGCTGGGTTGGTTTTTAAACCCATTCTTTATTTACCATTGTCAATGGGGCTTCAGTTTCAGCACTGGATGGAAAACACATTTTAAAAATATGTGTAACAATTTTTCGATGTACAGTATATAAGCTTAACTGTTTTCAACGTATTTATTATCAAAGAGCCAGTTGCAGGCACAGTAAGTCCCGCAAGGATCTCAGATATAAGAAGCAAAAAGTCCTGTTGATATTCTTGGAATATTCGGCAAATTGCTGAAAGAATGGCCAATCTATATACCAATACAAATGTGTTTTTTAACAGGTTAGTACTGGTGACATGAATGATATCAAACATAAGATAGTGTAGCACAGGAACAGAACCTTAAGTCCTGAGGTCTGATGACAATTTAAACAATTACCATCTGTCTGCACATAATCTACACTCTGCCTGTTCATGAGCCTAAATGCCTCTTAAATGTTGCAATTGCATCTGCTTCCACCACGTTCCCTAGCAATACATTCCAGGCACCTACCAGTCTGGGTAAAAAACCTAGCCTCACAAATCTCCTTTAAACTTTTGCCTCTCACCCTAAATCTATGCCCTCCAGTGTTTGATATATACACCCAGGAAAAAAGGCTGACCATTTGCCCTATCTATAACTCTCATAATTTTATAAACTTCTGTCTTGTCATCTCCAATCTACTGACATTACACAAAAAGCAATGCAAGTTTGTCCAGCCTTATAGCTAATCCTCTCTAATCCAGGAACTGTCCTAGTGAACCTCTAACACACCTTCTCCAAACATTTAATACATTTCCTGCAATGCAGCAACCAGAATTGAACTCAAAACTCCAGAAGTGGTCAAACCAAACCTTTATGCAAACCTTTATGACTTCCCAACTTTTATACTCCGAGCTCTAACCAATAAAGGTAAGTATACCATATGCAACACACATAAAATGCTGGAGGAACTCAGCAGGTCGGGCAGCATCCATGGAAATGAATAAATAGGCGACGTTTCAGGCCAAGACCCTTCTTCAGGACTGGAAAGGAAAGGGGAGGATGCCAGAATAAAATGGTGAGGGGAGGGAAAGGAGGCTAACTGGAAGGTGATATACCACATGTAATCTTAACCAACCTATCGACTTGTGTTGTCAATTTCTGGAATCTATGAATTTCCACCCCAGGATCTCTCTGTATATCAATGATTCTGCCATTTACTATATACTTTCCTCTTAATTTGACCTCTCAAAATATAACACCTCATTCTTGTCTGGATTCAGATTCAGATTAATTTCTTTATCATGTGTACATCAAAACAGATAGTGAACTGTGCCGTTTGCGTTAACAACCAACACAACCTAAGGATGAGCCAGGGCAGCCCCACAGGTGTCATCAGACATTCCAGTGCTAACTGCATAGCGTACCCACAATGTTCAGCAGAACAGCAACAAAACAACAACAGCAAAACTCACCATTTCCCTCCTACCCATCCACCCACTCACAGACACAGATAGTCCTCCAACACCAGGACAGGCCACCTTCTGAAACTCCAGCCTTGAAGGACTTGTATATTTACAGGCTTTGGGCCTCTAAGCTCCCCGATGGACTTGCATCTGCCATTTCTCTGCCCATAACTTACAATTGATCTGTATCCTGCAGCACCCTTCGATGATCTTCCACAACTCTGCCAATTTTCATGTCTTCTTCAAGCTCACATCATTAGAATATGGAAAGGCTGAACCTTCATAAAATAAATACATCCAACACAGGTAAGTGTTCTAGGGTGCAGGCTCAACAGAGGTGCTTTCTTAGATTTGTAAAGCTTTGATTCTTTAAACCAATTTTCAACACCAGGCACAAGTAACAGCCAGTGCCAAGTTATCAATTGTTTGTCAAAATAAATTCACATTGTTGTTGCTATATGTAATTCCTTTGGAACACCTAAACGTATTTTTTAAGTGTCTGCTCTTGAAAAGTTATCTTTTTCTCTCCAGTTGCTGAATGTTTATGTTACTTGTTAAGTTGGTTATAGAAAACTTTTAAGTTTGCTAAAATTATAAGACCAGAACTATCTACTTAATTGAAAGGGTTATAACTTGGAAGACATTGATATGTATATAATTTATTCTGGCAAAATATCTAACTAAAGGTTAACTTTATTGTCTAATACTACAAGAATTTACATTTGTTCAAACTTGGTTGACAACTTTTCATATGCATTATATAATAACAATAATTTCTATATGAATAGTAAGATCATTAATCTCAATACAATTCCTTCACTATTATTCATTATCACATATCATTACAATCTACCATTCATCTCATCATGTTCCAGCTATTTCTCCCCTAGAAACAACTTATGGTTTTCAAAGCCCATTAATGTCAATTTTAATTGCTTTTCTTAAGTAATTTATTCCACAAGCTATTACAGGCCTTAGTCCTATTTTGCTAATTATTAACTTTTGTTCCCTGGTACTTAAAGTTCCATCATAAATCTTAAAGTCCCTGAGGCCAATTGCTTCAAAGTAAAGTAGGAAGAAGGCATTAGGTGCCTTCTGGTGGTGCTCTGGAAGGTGTTGTCCACGTGTGGACAGGGCGGCATAGAAGGCATTAGGTATGCTGGCCTTCATCAATCTGGGATCTGAGCATAAGAGTTGGGAGGTAATATTGCAGCCATGCAAGATGTTGTTGGGACCTCACTTGGAGTATTGAGTACAGTTTTATTCACCCTGTTATAGGAAAGACATTGTTCAATTGGAAAGATTGCAGAGAATATGCAGCCAGTACTCAAGAGAGTACTGGGGAGAGGTTGGGCAGGCTAAGGCTTCATTCCTTAGAATGTTGGAGATTGAAGGGTGACCTGAAAGAAGGTAAAATCAGAAGACAGGGTGAATATATGTTCCCTTTCTCCCAGAAAAGGTGAACTAAAAACTAGTTGTCATAGGTTTAAAGTGAGAGGCAAAAGATATAAAAGAAACATAGAAACGTAATAAACCTACAGCACAATACAGGCCCTTCGGCCCACAAAGTTGTGCCGAACATGTCCCTACCTTAGAAGTTACTAGGCTTACGCACAGCCCTCTATTTTACTAAGCTCCATGTACCTATCTAAAAGCCTCTTAAAAGACCCTATCGTATCCGCCTCCACCACTGTTGCTGGCAGCCCATTCCATTTATTTCATTTTCAATCTTTTTTTTATTTAAAAAAGTAAGGATAAATACAAATCAGAGGAGAAGTTATATCAAATACATATTTCAATAAAAGTACAAGCAAAGAAAGGAATATACACTGTCAAAATTGTGTATAGTATAATATTGAGCTAATATATAAAAGGAACCACAACTCCTCTTAACAATTCATAAAAGAAGACTCAAAATTTCTATTATTGAGAAGAAAAAAGAACCCCACTAAACTAACCTAAAACAGAAAAAAAAGAAAACTGAGCAGTCCATTTGTGGATATAATTACAGAAAAAAAGGGAAAAATCCTTCTGGAAGAAAAAAAAGATTACCTAAAAGAGTGAAAAAAAATTTAAATCATATGAGAATATTGAATATAAGGTCGCCAAGTTTGCTCAAATTTAAAAGATGTATCAAACGTCCGACTTCTAATTTTCTCCAAGCTTAAACACGACATAATGGAGGAGAGGCAAAAAAAAAAGTAGGTGGATTAGGATCTTTCCAATACAACAAAATAGCTCTCCTAGCCAATAAAGTTGAAAAAGCTATAATACGTTGAGCAGAAGCAGGACCATTTCCTGCTTCCTTCGGAGTGATCCCAAAGATTGTCGTAAGTGAATTAGGTTGTAGGTCCAAACCTATGACTTTTGATAATGTTCTAAAAACATCTCTCCAAAAATTATTTAACTTTATACAAGACCAAAACATATGAGTTAAGGTAGCCACCTCAGCGTTACATCTATCACAGGTGGGATTTATATTAGAAAAAAATATGCGCCAGTTTATCTTTTGACATATGCGTCCTGTGCACTACCTTGAACTGAGTCAAGGAGTGACGAGTACAGATAGATGAATTGTTAACTAAATGATAAATTTTATTCCATTGATCATCTGAAAGTGACTCTGAAGTTCCAATTCCCAAGCACATTTAACCTTATCATTAGACATCATTCGTAATTTCATGAGCCGTTTATATATAATGGCTACCAATCCTTTTTGAAATGGTTTAAGCTGAAAAATAGCATCTATCATATTTGGTAAATGAGCAATTGGATAATTTGGTGACAAATCGCGTAGGAAATTCTTAACTTGTAAATATCTAAAAAATTGTGCGTTAGATATATCATATTTATCCACTAGCTGTGAAAAAGACATTAAACAATTCTCTAAAAACAAATCTAAAAAAGTTTTTATTCCCTTAGTTTCCCATGTTAAAAAGGCCTTATTGAGAATTGATGGTTTAAAAAAATAGTTAAGATGGGTATTACTAGAGAGAACAAAGTTATTTAAGTCAAAAAATCTGTGAAACTGAAACCAAGTTTTTAATGTATGTCTAACAATGGGACTAAGATCTTGTCTACCAATCCTAGAAAACAAAAAAGGAAGAGGAGCTCCCAGTAAAAAAGCCAAAGAAAACCCCCTTACCGAGCTCTCCTCCAAGTCCAACCGTGAAGGACAGTCCTGATTATCTATACCGTAAATCCAAAAAGTGATATAATGAATATTAATTGCCCTATAATAAAATCTAAAGTTTGGTAATACCAATCCTCCATCTTTTTTTAAATTTTTGCAATAAAAGTTTACTCAGTCTAGAGCTCTTATTATTCATAATAGATAGAACCTATTCTATCAAAGAACGTTTTCGGGACAAAGGATGGAACAGGTGAAATGTATATAGAAATTTTGGTAAAATTGCCATTTTTATAGCATTTATTCGACCAATTAAAGACATCGTCATAGGTGACCATTTGGAAAGCGTTTGTTTTGTATATTCAATTAGAGGAAGAAAATTATACTTATATAAATCTTTAAAATTTTAGGAATTTTAATACCAAGATAGGTAAAATAATTTTTAGCAATATTAAAAGGTATTTGATCATAATAATCATAATAATTATCAATAGGACATAATTCACTTCTATGTAAATTTAATTTATATCCAGAGAAAATACTAAATTCAGTAAATATGGATATCGTAGAGGGAGTGACTCCTAGGTCTGAAATGTAAACTAATAATTCATCTGCGTATAACGAAACCTTATGTAATTTATTCCCTCTCTTAATACCCTGAACAGAGTTAGAATCCCTAAGAGCAATAGCAAGCGGTTCTAAAACCAAATTGAATAATAAAGGGCTAAGAGGGCAAACCTGACGAGTTCCTCTATATAATCCAAAATAAGGAGATTTTTGATTGTTAGTTATAACCGCAGCCATCAGGGCTTGATAAATCAGTTTGATCCAGGAAATAAATCCCGGACCAAAATTAAACCTCTCCAAAACCTGAAACAAATAAGGCCATTCCACCCTGTTAAAAGCTTTCTCTGCATCGAGAGAAACAATACATTCAGATTCTTTGACTGAGGGAGAATAAATAATATTTAACAATCTTCGAATATTAAAATGTGAATACCGATTTTTAATAAATCCAGTTTGATCATTTGAGATAACAGTAGGCAAAATATCCTTAAGTCTGTTGGCTTAGAGAGAATTTTAAAATCCACATTCAATAAGGAAATTGGTCTATAGAAGCCACATTCAGATAGATTTTTCCTTTTTTAGGTATCAATTAAATTGATGCCTCATTAAAAGTCTTTGGAAGATTTCCAGAGGATATAGAATCAGTGAAAGTTTGACAAAGATGTGATGTAAGCATTTCAATAAAGGTCTTATAAAATTCCACTGTATATCCATCTGCAGTCAGTACTCAAGAGAGTCATGGGGAGAGGTTGGGCAGGCTAAGACTTCATTCCTTAGAATGTTGGAGATTGAAGGGTGACCTGAAAGAAGGTAAAATCAGAAGACACGGTGAATATATGTTCCCTTTCTCCTAGAAAAGGTGAACTAAAAACTAGTTGGCATAGGTTTAAAGTGAGAGGCAAAAGATATAAAAGAAACATAGAAATGTAATAAACCTACAGCACAATACAGGCCCTTCGGCCCACAAAGTTGTGCCAAACATGTCCCTACCTTAGAAATTACTAGGCTTACGCACAGCCCTCTATTTTACTAAGCTCCATGTAGCTATCTAAAAGCCTCTTAAAAGACTGTATTGTATCCGCCTCTACCACCGTTGCCGGCAGCCCATTCCACGCTGGCGGGTTGAAGGTGCAGGAGTCTTGAGTCCCACACCACCGGGTTGTTCCCTGCAGACCTCTGTGCTGAACGCACACCACAGCTGTGGATTGCTTGAGGGACTCTGTAGTTAACGTTCCTTGTTTTTTCTTCTGGTTTACTTCCATTTTTTTTTTACTTCTTGCGTGATTTGATTGGGTCGCTTCAGTGCTAAGCAAACTCTGATGCTGTGGCCTGCGGCCATTGGCACAGTGCCGAGGACTCACGTTTGGGGACTCTGCTGTTATTATTTGTTTACTTTTGATTGTTTGTATGATTTGTTCTTTTTCTCACACAATGGTGTTTGATGGTCTTGTTATTGTGGGGTTTTTATTTGAACTGGTTCTATTGTGTTTCTTTGCTTTGTGGTTCCCTGCAAGAAGATGACTCTCAAAGTTATATACTGTATACACACCTTGATAATAAATGTACTTCGTCCTTTGCTAAATTGGGACAAGTGGCCTGTTTCCCTGATGTATTACACTAAGACACTGAAAAATGCTGTGTCAGCTTTTTAAAATATTGTGTAATATTGCAGGATGTCACTAGGGAAACTGCATTTGAAGAACAAGTTAGAATACTGAGTAACAATGTTTAAATTCAGCACTTTTGGACTGAGCAACAGCATACTGGTGGAAAACAGGCAAACAATAAATATATCATTAAATGTCAACTGAGCATTATGTTTGCTTCACCTATTATCTGTTGTAAAGTTGTATGAAAAATGAATGGGGACAATTAACTGCAAGGAAACAGAAAAGTAGACTACAATGTCTCTCCAAGTCCAAACCCCCAACAACCTCTTAATGAAATGCAATGATAGTGGTGGATCCAAGAGGGTCATGATATATACAAAGATAACACACACAAAATGCTGGAGGAACAGGCTGTGGAAAGGAATAAACAGTTGATCTTGTGTCTATGATGCATATAGGGGATTCATTCTCATATAAAATTATATTCTGCCTTTCATTTCATCAAGCCACCTTCTCCTCCAGAAATAATTCATGGCTTTCTAAGCCCATTTATTTTAAATTTAGTTGCTTTCTTAGTAACGTACTCCATGGCCTAAGGGTGCCACGGTAGCATAGCAGTTGGCATAATCATCTTACAGCACCAGTTATCGCTGTTTGGAGTTCGATTCCTGCCGCTGTCTGTAAAGAGTTTGTACATATTCCCCGTGACTGTGTCAGTTTCACCCAGGTGCTCTGGTTTCCTCTCACATTCCAAAGATGTATGCTTAGGTTTAGTGAGCTATGGGCTTACTATTTTGCCACTGCAAGTGTGGCAACACATGGGCTACCCCAGCATAACCCTCAGACTGTGTTGACACAGTACGATATATTTCACTGCATGTTTTACTGTGACAAATAAAGCTAATCTTTCTTTATAAAGTTAATATTAGATTGGCTGTTCCAGATTGATTTGCCTTAGTTCTACTTTTCTATTAGATTTTGTTCCAATTTTATCCAATACTGTCCAAATTTGTGGTAATATCCAAAATAAGTTATTACCCCTGAAGGTTTGCTCTATATAAATAGGCAAAGGCCTTAAGAGCTGCCTCGTGAACCAGGTGGAAGGAGAGTAGTAGTGCAGTCACTCGAGTTGAGTATGATGTTCTCCTAAAGGGTTGCCAGCTCATTCACTCAGTAAAATCATGGCTGATCCAATCTTGCCCCTAACTCCACTTGTCATTGTATTCCCTTAACTTCCTTGTAGGCCAAAAATATATCTCAGCTCTGAATATATTCCATGACTCATCCTCCACAACTCTCTGGGGTAGGGAACTGTAACGTTAGCTTGTAAGTACAACAAGTAATTAGGAAGGAAACTCAAATATTGGTGTGATCGCAAACTGGATAGGGTCTAAGAGGAGGGAGGTTTTACCAGAACTGTTCAGGGCATTAGTGAAATCAATGTCAGAATCTTCATGCAGTTTTATATAAGAAGGGATATACCCACACTGGAGGTAGTTCTGAGATGGTTTGCTAGGGTTTAATAAATGGAGAGCATGATGGGCAAACAGTGTTCAGAATTTAGAAGACTGGAAAGTGTTTTTATTATAACATACAGGATACTGCAGAGGTCTGTAAAGGCAGATGCTGAGAGTATAATTCCCCATGAGAGAACCTAGACTGAAGACATCATTTCAGAGTAAGTGTTTCCATCTATGGGGCAGGTGATGGGGAATTTACAGTACAGAGGGAATGAACTCACTGAAAGGAATAGTCCTTCAGCCACTTAATACCATCTACATGACAGAGCGTAAATCAAAAAATAATGGAGCTTGTAAGAAAGGGACTGCAATAATAATGAGCAGACTTAATATTCATATCTGCTGGATAAATCAGAGTGGTAAGGATTGCCCAGCGGAAGCTTATTCTGGAAAGTATGCTTTGTGGAACCAACCATAAAGAGTGCTGATTTAGATCTTGTTCCATAAGCAGCATTTTCCCCACTACCGTTGCTGGTCAATAACTCCCTACTTTCTCACAACTTACTGTTTTTAAATATGTAGGTCATATTACATTGCTAACAACAACACAAGAGATTCTGCAGATGCAGAAAATCTTGAACATGCACAAAGTGCTGGAGGAACTCAACAGGTCATCCAGCATCTATGGAGTGGAATAAACAGTCGATGTTTTGGGCCGGGACTGATTAGGGGTCTCGACCCATTCATATTATAGGGGTTCTTTGTTTCCTGGATGCCTGTAAGGAGACGAATCTCAAGGTTGTATAATATATACATACTTCGAACTTTGCTTTCTTGTGACAACACTCTATGTAAATGTGCTGAATGGTAGGGAGAGCTTTGCCTGTGATGAATTGGTTTGTATCCATCACTTTCTGTAGACTTTTCTATTTCTGGGCATGGGTGAGAGTGTGGAACGAGCTGCCAGTGGAAGTTGTGGATGCAAGTTTGGTTTCAACATACAAGAGAAATTTGTATAAGTACATGAATGGGAAGGGTATGAAGGACAATGGTCTGGGTGTAGGTCGATGGGACGAGGCAGAATAAATAGTTTGGCACAGACTAGATGGGGCGAAGGGCCTGTTTCTGTGCTGTAGTGTTTTATGACTCTATGGTGTTTCCATATCAGATTGTGATACAACCAGTTAAGATACTCTCCACTGTGCATCTATAGAATTTTGTCAAAATTTTAGGTGACTTGCTGAATAAATGCAGTTTTCTAAGGGAGAAGAATCCTTCTTTGTGATGGCACTTACAGGCTGGTCCCAAGACAGATCCTCTGATATGATAATGCCATTTAAGTTTGAACAAAATGACAAAGATATAGAAACATAGAAAACCTACAGCACAATACAGGCCCTTCGGCCCACAAAGTTGTGCCGAACATGTCCCTGCCTCAGAAATTACTAGGCTTACCTATAGCCCTCTATTTTACTAAGCTCCATGTACCTATCTAAAAGTCTCTTAAATGACCCTATTGTATCCGCCTCCACCACCGTTGCCGGCAGCCCATTCCACGCACTATGCTTTCATGTATTACTCATTGAGGACCCTCATCACCCAGGACATGCCCTCTTCTCATTGCTACCATCAAGGAGGAGGTACACAAATCCGAAGACACAACTCTGCGCTTTAGGAACAGCTTTTTTCCCTGTACCATCAGATTTCTGAATGGACGATGAACCCACGTACACTACCTCAGTATTTCCCCCCTCACTTTTTTCACCACTTATTTAATTTGATTTTTAAAGTATATTTCTTATTGAAATTTATAGTAATTTTTATATACTCCAATGTAGTGCTGCTGCAAAACAACAAATTTTATGACATATGCCAGAGACATTAAACTTGATTCTGATATTCAGAATGTGCAGGAAATAAAACTTCATTGAACAGTGCTGTGGGCACCAGATACAGTAAAGGCTATGAAGCCAGACTACATTCCAGCTCATGCATTGAAGAACAATGCTGCAGAATTGTCTACATCTTTCACTAGATTGCTCCAATGCGGAAACAACACTCACAACCTGACAATGTGGGAAATTGCCCAGAAATAATTAGATAGCAAAACTACTAACCAACTGATTACTGCTTAACTGCTATTACTTTAATCAACAGTGAAGTGATAGAAGCTGCCATTGACAATACTACCACCCACCAATAACCTCAGTGATTCACAGCTAATAATCCACAACCTATAGATTCACTTTCAAAGACTCTTCATCTCATGTTCTCAATACTTATTGCTTATTTATTTATTATTATTATTTCTTTCTTTTTGTATTTGCAGACTGTTGTCTTTTGCACGGTGGTTGAATGCCGAAGTTGGTGTGGTCTTTCATTGATTCTATTATGGTTATTATTCTATTATGGATTTATTGAGTATGCCCACAGGAAAATTAATATGTACTATGCACTTTAATAATATTTACTTTGAACTTTGTTATTCAGGTTAGGTTTCTGCTCCAGACCATGTCACAGACTCAGTCCAAATAGAAGCCAAAGAGCTGAATTCCAGAGGAGAGTTGAGAATAATTTACTTGGGATCAAGGCAGTATTAGGTGAAGCTGTGCATCAAATACCCTGGTTAAATAGAAGTCAATGGACACCAACATAAAAACATACCTGTGGTCAGAGTTATTCCTCATAAAAAGGAAGACAGTGGTGAATGTAGGAGATAAATCATCTTAGACCCAGGACAGTGTTCATCAGCATATCAGCAGTGTCCCAGGCTGAGCCATCTTTAGGATGTTATCAGTGACCTCTGTTCCATAACATCAGAGGTGGAGATGATCACTGAGGATAGCAGAATGCTCAATTCCCTTCACAAGTCCTCTAAATAACCTAGACAATATTGAGTTAATAAATAAGAACATCTGTTCCACAAAAATGACAAGGCAAATAATATTGCCAATAAAGATAAACATGAAAGATGAGCTTTATTTGCCACTTGTACTAACCCTTACTAATCTCTATGTCCTTGGAATGTTGGAGGAAGCTGGAGTACCCGGAGGAAATCCACATCTTCATGGGAAGAACACACAAACTCTTTACAGTCAGCAGTGGGAGCTGAGCCCTGACTGCTAGCACTGCAAAGCATTACGCTGCCTCTACGCTACTGTGCTGCCCCAGTAAGAGAGCCCGTTCACCTCACCCATATCCTTCAGTTGTAGTAGTAGTAGTATAATTTCTGTGTTGTTCAGGATCAATCCACAGGGGTAGGCAACATAAGCAGAAACCGGCATGGGACCAGCCACACAAATACTGTGGTTTCAAGAGCAGGCTGGATATTGTATGACAAGTAGGATACTTTGGTCTCTTTGGGATTCATCAAGGTACTGCCTGGAATGGAAGGTTGTAGTTATGTGGAGAGATTGGGTAAGCTGAGTTTATTTTAATGGGAATGTCGGAAGCTCAGGGATAATCTTATAAAGGTTTAAAAAATTGAGAGACAGAAATTTGAAGGAGTATAGATAATCAAAATCTTTTCTCAGGGTAGGGAGTCCAGAACTAGAGGGCATAGTTTTATGGCAAGAAAGGATAGAATTAAAGGAGATCTGAGGGGTACGTTTTTCACAGGATGGTTGCATCCTGGAATGAGCTGTGAGAGGAGATAGTAGAGGCACTACATAATTAGAATGTTTAAAGATTATTTGGAGAGGTGCATAGATTGCAAAAGTCTAAAGGGATACAGACCTAATGCAGGGTAACGGCTACCAGAGATAGGCCTCATGGTTGGCATGGATGAGGTAGCCCAATTTCTGTGTTATACATTTCTGTGAATGATTCAACTTCTGACACACCATAGCCTTTCCAGTGTCCCAAGACTCAATCAAGAGCATGATGGAATACTCTCTACTTGCCTGACAAGTGTAGCTCCAACAATTCTCAAGAAATCCCACGCCCGGACAAAGCAACCTGTTTGATTTAGTGGCTCACCCACTGCCAGCATATGATGTCCACTATGTGTATGATCTACAATATGTACTGCAGTCATGAGCGCAGATTACTCTGATAGCAACACACTCAACATACTGAAGGAATTCAGTAGGTCAGGCAGCATTTATGGAATGAATAAACAGTTGATGTTTCTTGCCAAGAGCCTTCTTCAGGACTAGAAAGGAAGGGAGAAGTCACCAGAATAAAATGGCAGGGGAAGGGGAGGGAGGATAGCTTGAAGGTGGGAGGTTAAGCTGGGTAGGTAGGAGAGGTAAAGGGCTGGAAAGAAAGAAAGCTGATAGAAGAGGAGAGTGGACCATGTGAGAAAGGGAAGGAGGAGGGGACACAGGGAGAAGAGATTTGTAGGTGAGAAGAGGGAAGAGACCTGAGTGGGGAATAGAAGAGGGGAAGAAGGAATTTTATTTTACCAGAAGGAGAAAATATTCATGCCACCAGGTTGGAGGCTACCCAGGTAGAATATAAGCTATTGCTCCTCATAGCAGATTCCTTTCTCTCCAGACTTTTCCCACCCACCTGGCTTCATCTATGACCGTCCAGCTATCCTCCTTCTCCTCCCCCACTGATCAACTTCCCACTATCCTTCTCCTCCTCCCTCTGCCCTTTTTTTGGTGTCTACCCCCTTCCTTTCCAGTCCTGAAACATCTCAGTCTGAAACATTTCTCCATAGATGCTGCCTGACTTGCTGAAATCCTTTGGCATTTTGTGTGTTTTGCTTTGGTTTTCCAGCAACTGGAGAATTTTTTGTATTTATGATTTGTTACTCTGATAGCACCTCCCAAATCTATTATTCACATAAAACCACAAGGGTACCAAGCACAATGGAACAGACTTCTGAATCATTCTTCACCCAGAGACAATGATATTGCAGATACTTCATTGTCACTGGGTCGAAACAATCATCAGAGAAACTGGAGCAACTCAAACTTCTTATTGTCAATTGTCTCTGGACAATAATTTTAAGCTTTGTCAGAGATACCTAAATCTCAAAAAATTAAATGAATAGTATCATCACAAAACTAGGATTGCCAGCAGGTGATAAGAGTGGGCATCCTCACCTCTGCCCCTCTGACCCTCAACACAGTTGCCCCTCAGGGCTCTGTCCTAAGCCCCCTCCTTTACTCTCTGCATACTCATGACTGTGTTGCCACCCACAGCTCCAAGCTGCTAATTAAATTTGCTGGCAATACTACACTGATTGGCCAGATCTCAAATAATAATGAGGCAGCCTACAGAGAAGAACCTGACACAGTGGTGTCAAGAAAACAACTTCCCCTCAGTGTTGCAAAAACAAGGGAGCTGATTATGGACTACAGGAGGAATAGAGACAGGTTAACCCTTATTGACCTCAACGGATCTGTGGTTAAAAGGGTGAACAGCTTTAAGTTCTTTGGCATAAACATCACTGAGTATCTCACGTGGCTTGTATATACAAGCTGTGTAGTGAAAAAGGCACAACAGCACCTTTTTGACCTCAGATGGTTGAAGAAGTTTGGTATGCACCCGTAAATCCTAAGAAATTTTTACAGGGGCACAATTGAGAGCATCCTGTCTGGCTGCATCACTGCCTGGTATGGGATCTGTATCTCTCTTCATCACAGGATTCTGCAGAGAGTGGTGCAGACAGCCCAGCACATCTGTAGATGGGAACTTCCCACTATTCAGGACTTTTGCGAAGACAGGTGTGTAAAAAGGGCCCAAAGGATCATTGGAGGTTCGAGCCCAATCATAAACTGTTCCAGCTGCTACCATCCGGGAAATGATAGTGGAGCATAAAAGCCAGGACCAACAGGCTCTAGGACAGCTTCTTCCACCAGGCCATCAGACTGATTAATTCATGCTGATACAATTGTATTTCTATGTTATATTGACTGTCTTGTACATACTATTTATTATAAATTATTACAAATTGCAGATTACACATTTAGACAGAGATGTAACAAAGATTTTTACTCCTCGTGTATGAAGGATGTAAGTAATAAAGTCAATTCAGTTCAACTGCTAATATTTTTGTTAATAGATCTTAGACATTTCTCAGTAAACTGAGAATAAGGAAATGCATAGTCATTTGAAGAAGTATTTTTTTTCTTCATGTCTTCATTTATGAAGACACTGACATGATCATAAGGGCGGGACAGTGATGTAGTGCTTTGCAGTGCAAGTAATTACTTATCGGGGTTCCCACCTGTGTCTGCAAGGAGTTTGTATGTTCTTCCTGTGCTTACCGTTGGTTCCCTCTGAGTGCTCCGGTTTCCTCCCACATTCCAAAGATGTATGGTTCGGGATAGGGTAAGCTGTGTACGCGGGAAGTGTGGTGACACTTATAGATTGCCCCTAAAACAAACATTGCTGATTTGATTTAACACAAATGACACATTTCACTCTGTTTTCATGTACGTATAAGAACATAAGAGATAGGAGCAGGAGTAGGCCAATCGGCCCCTCAAGCCTGCTCCGCCATTCAACAAAATCATGGCTGATCTAATCTTAACTCTAGTTTTCACCGAATCCCACAAGGCAACAGTGCCAACCAACAGGGCACCATGCCGCCCATTTTATTTTATTATTCATCCCGCCCAAACCCATGTGATCACCTGGGGAAAAAAAACCGAGTTGCCAATTGAGGAGAAAAAATCTGGAAAATTCCTCTCCAACCCATCCAGGCTATCGAAAACTGGTCCAGGAGATCACATGGCTGATCTAAACCTAGCCTCATGTCCACTTACCTGCTTGCTCACCGTATCCCCAATGCCATTTTTATCCAGGAAAATGTCTATCTTTGTTTTGAATTTATTGAGTGTAGTAGCTTCCACAGCTCTCTGGGGCAGTAAATTCCACAGCCCCACTACCCTCTGAGTGAAGAAATTTCTCCGCATCTCAGTCCTGGAACGGCATCCCCTTATTTTAAGATTATGTCCCCTAGTCCTAGTTTCACCCATCATTGGGAACATTCTCCCCGCATCCACCCGATCAAGCCCCTTCACAATCTTATATGTTTCAATAAGATCGCCTCTCATTCTTCGGAACTCCAAAGAGTAGAGTCCCAATCTACTCAACCTCTCATCATACATCAACCCACCCATCCCCGGAATTAACCTAGTGAACCTTCTCTGCACTGCCTCAAGAGCCAGTATGTCCTTTCTTAAATATGGACACCAGAACTGCACGCAGTACTCCAGGTGTGGTCTCACCAATACCTGGTACAACTGCAGTAAGACCTCCCTGTTCTTATACTCCATCCCCCTAGCAATAAAAGCCAGCATTCCATTGGCCTTCTTGACCACCTGCTGCACTTGCATACTAACTTTTTGTGTTTCCTGCACCAGGACCTCCAGATCCCTTTGCACAGAAGCACTTTCCAGTTTCTCTCCATTTAGATAATAACTTGCTCTATTATTTTTCCTGCCAAAGTGCAAGACCTCACACTTGTCAGTATTATATTTCATCTGCCAAATGTCTGCCCAATCACTCAGCCTATCTATGTCCCCCTGCAGGGTTTCAATGTCCTCCGCACTCATTACACTCCCTCCCATCTTTGTGTCATCAGCAAACTTCGATACATTGCACTTAGTCCCTTTCTCCAAATCATTAATATAGATTGTAAAGAGTTGGGGTCCCAACACCGACCCCTGTGGAACACCACTAGTCACCAACTGCCAGTCTGAGAATAAACCATTTATCCCAACTCTCTGTTTTCTGTTAGAAAGCCAATCCTCCACCCATGCCAGAATATTATCCCCAATCCCATGATTTTTTACTTTAAGTAATAATCTTTGGTGTGGCACCTTGTCAAATGCCTTTTGGAAGTCCAAATACACCACATCCACTGGTTCCCCTTTATCTACCCTATATGTTATGTCCTCAAAGAACTCCAACAAATTTGTCAAACATGACTTCCCTTTTGTAAAGCCATGCTGACTTTATCCTAGTAAGCTATGTTTATCCAAATGCCCTGTTACTGTTTCCTTAATTATCGATTCCAACATTTTGCCAACCACAGATGTTAGGCTAACTGGCCTATAATTCCCAGCCTTCTGTCTATTGCCCTTTTTAAATAAAGGAGTTACATTAGCATTTTTCCAATCTGCCGGGACCATTGCCGAGTCCAGCGAGTTTTGAAAAATTATCACTAATGCATCCACAATCCCGACCGCCACTTCCCTTAAGACCCTAGGATGCAAGCCATCCGGTCCAGGGGATTTATCCACCTTCAGTCCCATTAATTTATCAAGTACCATTTCCTTGGTGATTTGAATCATAGTTAGCTTCTCTCCCCCTAGAGCCCCCTGTTTATCCAGTGTTGGGATATTTTGAGTGTCCTCTACTGTAAAAACTGATACAAAATATTTGTTCAGCGTTTCCGCCATCTCCATGTCCCCTACCATTAATTTCCCGGTCTCATCTTCTAGGGGACCAACATTTACTTTAGCCACCCTTTTTCTCTTTATGTAACTATGAAAACTCTTACTATCTGCTTTTATGTTTTTCACCAATTTATTTTCATAATCTATCTTCCCCTTCTTAATCAATCTTTTTATTATTTGCTGCTGATCTTTAAAAGCTTCTCGATCTTCAATCTTCCCACTAGATTTAGCTACCTTATATAACTTTCTTTTTAGTCGTATACTTTGCTTTATTTCTTTACTTAGCCACGGATAACTATTTTTTCTTTTACACCCTTTTTTCTTCAGTGGAATATATTTTTCTTGATAGTTGTAAAATAACTCCTTAAATATACACCACAGATCAAGTACTGATCTACCCTTTAATCTATTTTCCCAATCCATCTTAAGCAATTCCACTCTCATACCATCATAGTCTCCTTTATTTAAGCTCAGTACGCTTGTTTGAGATCCAACCCTCTCATCCTCTAATTGAATATGGAATTCGACCATGTTATGGTCACTCATTCCAAGGGGATCCTTTACTAGGACATTTTTTATTAGTCCTGTCTCATTACACAGGACCAGATCTAAGACTGCTTGCCCCCTTGTCGGCTCAGTAACGTATTGTTCAAGGAACCCATCCCGAAAACACTCAATAAACTCTTCTTCAAGGCTGCCATGTCCGACTTGATTAGTCCAGTCAATATGAAAGTTTAAAACCCCCATAATTATAGCTGTTCCCTTATTACAAGCCCCAACTATTTCCTGATTTATGCTCTGACCAACTGAGTTACAGCTGTTTGGAGGCCTATAGGCTACTCCCACCACTGCTTTTTTCCCTTTACTATTTCTTATTTCTACCCATATTGTTTTGTTATCCTGATCCTTTGAGCCAATATCATTTTGCTTTATTGCAGTGATTTCTTGCTTTATTAACATAGCCACCCCACCTCCTTTTCCTTCTTGCCTGTCTCCCCTAATTGTCGAATACCCTTGTATGTTTAATTCCCAGTCCTGGTCACCCTGCAGCCATGTTTCCGTAATTGCCACAATATCATAACCATACGTAATTATTTGTACCGTCAACTCATCAATTTTATTCCGAATACTACGTGCATTCAAATAAAGGACTTTCAAATATGTTTGACACTTATTTCCTACCTTTTCCTTTTGTACAACTTTACGCTTATCTCCGTACATTCTTTCCCCTCCTGACACACCCTGTCTTTTTATTCCTCCACTTTTACCTACATCCATTACCTTCTCCATTGTCTTTTTAATTATTTGCTCTCTAGAATCCTCCCCCCCACTAGTTAGTTTAAAGACCTCTCTGCAGCCCTAGTTATATGATTCGCCAGGACACTAACCCCAGCCCCAGTATGACGAAGAAAGCTAAACTAATCTGATCAATCGTTTTTCAAACCAGACAAGCAGTTTAATATTCATTTATTAATGACACTCTCAGCAATGACATTTACCAGTTTTCACAGCAAATGCAACAAAGTTCCTTTAAGAGTGAAACTGCAAGCACCTGAACCTGAAAAATAAAATGAACCAGTTAACATTTATGCATTCTGTAAGTTCTACAGTCTGCGTAACAAAGCTGTGTGCTAGGCTTTGCATAAATGCTGCCAAGGTCTCTGCTACCCATACTTACTCTGTATTCCAGATATGGACATTGTTGGCATTTTCTGAGATGTGAGAAAGGATCCAACAGCTTTATCATTGAACTTTATTGTTGTTTCCCACTGCTTTTATTTAGTCTTCTTGAGAACAGATTGCTTCACTCAAGGTCATTTGAGCAAGTAGAGCTAACATTCTGTGTGAGCTGAGAGGGAAGTAACATCCACTGAGTTGTAGAAAGGGACGCTATTCCCCTTCTGAGCTCCTGGGAAAAAGTATTGTACTTCACACAAATAGGCTGAGAATAAACTCCTAAAACACAGGGATCCAGGAATGCAAGAGATATTTTTAAAAAGTCGATGCCTAGATTTTGGGAAACTGAAGGATGATCCAGGCTCCTGCTCCTTGGAGGGCAAAGTTACATAAGTATTTTGCTCTTGAAAAATTCAGAAAGGATTTTGATTGGGTTACAAATGCAAACCTGATAGGTTAGTTTTGTGAAATGATTTACACATTGGTTGGACAGCAAAAACAGCCACTGTGCAAAGGTCAAAGAGCACTGGGAATTTAATATCTACCTTACAAAGCATGGATTTAATTCTTTCTATCATGAAATTGGCAGTTCCATTTACTTATCCATTAGACCCAACCATTATGCAGCATCTTATCATGTCTTAGTTAACAATACTGTAGAGAAATAATCCCAAAGGATATGCATGTATGTCCACTATGCCCTTAACAGCCAATGGCAAAAAAACAGGCCTTATTCTTGTCATGAGGGTAGAGTTGTATCTGAAGTAGGTAGGGAATTTCAGGAGGTTTCTCTACTAATCCTTATGTTTCTCAGTTTTTTGTTGAGCATCATGTAAAATTGAAGGCTTGGGAACCTATTGATACACCTCTTGCTGGAAGCTCATTCGCTTTTAGGAGCTTATCCAATTGTGCCCTCTATTCATTCTTGAGTCATGCTATGTCCAACTGAAATGTGTACCGCGTAATGCAGTTACATCAAGGAGCACAAAATCATTCAGAGTCTTCCCCAACCAGGAGCCCTGGATGAGCCATGAGATCTGCAATCTGCTGAGCGCCAGAGCAGTGGCATTCAAGCTAAGTGACCAAGAAAGTTACAAAAGGTCCAAGTACGATCTCTGGAAGGCCATCTCATGGGCAAAGTGGCAATTCCAGTCTAAGTTTGAATCAATCAAGGATGCTCGACAGCTGTGGCAGGACTTGAATGCAATCAGCTCTTACAAAGTGAAATTGAGCAACATAGATGACTTTTTGATGAGCTCAATGCCTCCTATGCTTGCTTTGACTGACAAAGCATGGAGAAGCCATTACAAATCCCCACAGTCCCCATGAGGCTGATGTGAGAGAATCCTTCAAGTCAGCGAACCCACGGAAAGCATCTGGCCCAGATGGGGTAACTGGCTGAGTACTAAAGACCTATGCTGATCAACTGGCTGGAGTATTCACAGAGATCTTTAACCTCTTACTTCAGTGGTCTGAAGTACCCACCTACTACAAGCAGGCTTCAATTATACCAGTACCTAAAAAGAATGAGGTAATCTGCTTCAATGACTATCTTCCAGTAGCACTTACATCAACAGGTATGAAGTATTTTGAGAGGTTGGTGCTGAAACAAGTAAACTCCTGCCTGACAAGTAACTTGGATCCACTCTAATTTGTCTACTGACACAATAGGTCCATAGCAGATGACATTTCATTGGCCTTTCACTCAACCCTGGAACATCTGTACAAGGTTGTACAAATCAGAATGCTCTTTCTTGATTACAACTCAGCATTCAGTACCATCATCCCCTCAAAACTAATCAATAAGCTTCAAGATCTTGGCTTCAATACCTCATTGTGCAATTGGATCCTTGATTTCCTCACTTGCAGACCCCAGTTTGGATTGGCAACAGTATCTCCTCCACAATCTCTACTGGCACAAGTGCACCACAACCATATGTTGTTACAGCAAGGCAGCATCCATCATCAGGGACCCCCACCACCCAGGTCATCCATCTACCTATCCTTCTGGTTTCCTTACTTGAGGGACAGATATACTGGCTTTGCAGGCAGTTCACCAGGTTGATTCCAGAAATGAGGGGTTTTGACTATAAGGAGAGATTGAGTTGCCTGGGACTGTACTCGCTGGAATTCAGAAGAATGAGAGGAGATCTTATAGAAACATACATAATTATGAAAGGGATAGATAAGATAGCAGGAAAGTTGTTTCCACTGGTGGGTGAGACTCGAACTAGGGGACAAGTCTCAAGGTTCGGGGAAGAGAATTTAGGATGAAGATGATGAGGAACTGCTTTTCCCAGAGAGTGGTGAATGAGTGGAATTCTCTGCCCAATGAAGGAGTGGAGGCTACCTTAGTGAATATATTTAAGACAAGGTTAGATAAATTTTTGCATAGTAGGGGAATTAAGGGTTATGGGGAAAAGGCAGGTAGGTGGAGAAGAGTCCATGGTCAGATCAACCATGATCTTATTGAATGGTGGAGCAGGCTTGACGGGCCAGATGGCCTACTCCTATTTCTTATGTTCTTATCCAAACTTCTCTTAAATGCAGGAATCGAGCTTGTATGCACTTGTTTTGCACTCTCATGACCCTCTGAGAGAAGTTTCCCCTCATGTTCCCCTTAAACATTTCATCTTTCACCCTTAACCCATGATCTCAAGTTGTTGTCCCACCCAATCTCAGTGGAAAAAGCCTTCTTGCATTTACCCTATCTAGACCCCTCATAATATTGTGTACCTCTACCAAATCTCCCCTCAATCTTCTACATTCTAGGGAATAAAGTCCTAACCTATTCTAGCTTTCCTTACACCTCAGGTCTTCCAGACCCGGCAATGTTCTTGTAAATTTTCTCTGTACTCTTTCAACCTTATTTACATCTTTCCTGTAAGGTAGGGGGTTCACGAATTTGGTTAACGCTACACTTTCCTTTCTCAAAGAATAATACCAATAAATCAGCAATGAATCTTTGATGAAAGCCTTCATTGTCTGCAATTCATTCCTGATGAGTTATCGTCCTTTTAAATATAATCTTACCTGGTTGTTGTCAGAACATATAGCACATAAATTTGTAACATTGTCACTAAAAATATAAAATTGTAACATGCATTGTCAGGTTAAGTTTATTCACAGCATGGTTCAAAGATACCGGTAGTTATTTTTCATAATTACTTTTCTGGTACAGCAATTACAGGTTATGAAATAGAAATAAAAAAACAAGCATTGGATGCAACAAAAATTAAGATCGACATCTGTAATTATAGAAAGTCAATTTTCAGGATTACAGTAATAATTAAAATAAATCAGATAAAACAATGTGTGACAGATCAATGTCTCAGAATGTACTGTGACAAACATACAATCTCTAAAAATGTACTAATTCTACTAAATCACATTTCTATGCTAGATAATACAGTAGTATCTACTGAAAGCAAAGTCAGCATTGTAGTGCAGTGGATTGCCCAACGCTTTACTGTACCAGCGATCCAGGTTCATTTCCCACTGCCGTCTGTAAGCAGTTTGTACGTCCTCCCTATGACCTCATGGGTTTCCTCTCACAGTCCGAAGTCCTATCAGTTGGTAGATTAATTGGTTATTGTAAATTGTCCCATGATTGGGCTAGGATTAAACTGGGTTCCTTAACGTTATTATAGCCATAGGTGGTAACGTAGACGAGCTCCCACTACCTATTTAATGCTCCCAATGGCATGTGCCTCAAATAGCCTCTGACAGCTAAGTCCAGCTCATGGCCTTCATGTGTGGCTAAGCTACTAAGTCCAGCAGAACCATTTCTACTGACAGAAGGAGCAAAGGTGGTTTACTGATACCTTAAAACTACGGTAGTTGCTTTGGTTAGATGAGGCCCATCACCCATTGTTGGAATTATCTGGAAGGAAAACTCGGATCTCAAACCTCCGCTGCCTGCAGCTATACCCACTCATGGGAAGACTTCCGGAGTAAACGCTGAGGGAAAATCCAGAGCTGGAGCTGGAGCTGGAGTCCCTGAGAGGGGGAGCTTGCTACATGGGCAACAGCTTGCTCTCCATATCCTAGTGCCCAGGCTCGCATATTTAGACAGCTAGGATGCAATATCAATGGCCAACTCAGACCAATAGAGGCCTCAAATTGGGTTTGCTGGGTTTTGTGGCTTGAAGGGCCAATTCTGTACTGTATCTCAATAAATAAATAAACAAATCCATTTCAAGCCATGGGGATAAAGGGTTTTAAATCCAGAGATCGTACTTCTGCATAATGCATTTTTGTGTAACATCAAAACAATTCCCACCTCCATAAGTATTACTTCTAAGAATTAATAAATGCATAAATGATGCAAATTTCAAGAACTTTCAAAATCATAGTTTATTAACTGAAAAGTAAAAAGCTAGTATACAGATCAGGGATCTTTAATTTCAAGTCTACAGTTCTACTCCATCTAGTATTGTTGTTTCGAATTCTTGAACAAATTATTCAGAAACACCTGTAAGCCCCATCATTCATATGTAATATAATCATGAATCACTGTTTTGCTAATTGTTTTGTTATTTACATAAATATGGTGAAACCAGCAGCAGTGAAGAGCTCACAGGCTGAAAAGCCAGTAATTTCATATGACATACTAAAACAAGTTATATGTAAAATAAAATCTGTGCCATAATCGGAATAGTTGCTATTCCACAAAAAAACACCCCTAATAATTACAGTGGCGCAATTTGCAATTAACTATTCACATGCCATGCTTATAAAAGATTTCCAAAGTAGCAATTAACTAAAATTAGTAATTTTTTTGCAAGAAAACAGAAACTAAGACATCACATCATTTTCAGTGTACTAAGAACTGAAAAATGAAAAACAAAGAATTGTACCCATCTTGCTATTGACAACAAGCATTCTTTGATATGAAATATACTTGTTACAAGACTTAAAACCAACTTGAACCTCACATTGAATAACATAAAGGGCTATGTATCGGTCCAAGTAGCTGCAAGGTACTTTTTCCACATACATTAAAAATTACATAACAGAGTTTTGAACATGCTCTACAGAAAAAACTCCTCTCCACCATATGACTGGCTAAGCACAGATGAGATCAGGTGTGGAATTCATCATTTTGTAAAATAAAAACTAGGATGGAATAGGTAAATATACAAGTTGAACTATATACAAACTATACTGGAATGTTAGCTATCCCAGAATTACTTCCATTTAAAATTGTGAATCTATGGATCACTATCAGAAGGCCTCCTCTGTCAATCAAGTTGATGTAATAATTTAAAAGAGATGGCTTACAAAAAAGTAGATAGATAACAAAAAGCATAAATTTACAAACTGTAACATAAATCTTAAACTTTTAGAGAGACTCTCTGTTCTATCAAAGTAAAATTGAAAAGGGGGAGGAAATGTGCAAGTAATCTGATCTCAGTGGAGGTGAATTTGATTGAGAATTTGACTAAACACATTTCCCCATGTAATTTTTGGCCATGAATCAGAAGACAATGCCATGCTTCTTGGCCACATGATCTTTTGTGGTTTTTCTGTTTGTATGTCCATGTATTTTCCTGAAGTCTATTGTGCATAGTGATGTTTTAACAGACCATTAGTTTCACAATAAATGTTTATTTCCAATGCAGTAAAATAATTTCTGGTAGCATTTTACAGTTGATCCCACCAAGAAAAAAAATAATACCACAAAACTTCATTAAGTTTAGGGGCCCATGCACACTACATTTTATAAGTTAAAGTAACTGGATTTTAAAAGATGGAGTAGGGAAATCAAACACTACACGTATTCTCTTACATTACATTATGGGAGGATTGACATCGTTTTCATCGGTAACTGAAAATAATGCAGTAAGGCGGCAGATATTTAGTGTTTTACAGTGCAGCATTTTGAATTCCCTATATTTATAAACCAAGTGCATATGATGGTCATTTAAAATGACAATGTAGTTTACAGTCTAAATAAATGCATGCTTGATCCAAGTACAAAACCCACCTACCCCATTCACTTCTATTACATAAAAATACTGACAGACAAAATATCTTGGTTGACTAGTTATGAGCTTATAAGGAATAAGCTGCACTTGAGTTTCTTTCCACATTACCATTTAAATGAAATGGAGGAGAAAGAGAATTGAACAGGCCACAAAAATGATACAGTACCTCCTCTTTGGCTGTAAGAAACGCAGCGCTTCATTGGCCATTTATGAATCAGTCTTCCAAGATTTATTGGAACCAAAGCATTTAAGCAAGTTTCAAAGGAAAGGTCTAATTTCATGGAAAGAGTGTTACAACTTATAAGGACAGGTATTATAATGGGAGAAGAAAAACAGGAAAACAAATAAACATTTAATTCTATATTTTACTTCGTAAAGGCAGCAACTACAGCCCAAAGTAATTCATTTGTATTAGATTTCATAGATTCAACTTCAGGATCCAAGTCCAGCAACTGTCGTACTCTTTTCATGGCCAAGTCATAATGTTCATCTAAGAGAGGGGCAAAGGCATTCTCCAGTACATCCGAGGCATGGGCTAAGTAAATGAGGGCAAGCAAGCGCTTATCCATCCGATGCGGATCATTCACCCATTTATCCAGCACAGCTTCCTGAACTTTTTTGATGAGACGCTGCTTGATTACATTGTTGGTAAGAGGGTGTGTTGTCATGTCAAACAGCAGGAAGTTCTGTTTCTCTGTCGTCAGTACACCTTTCTCCACTAGATTTTTCGCCAATCGCTCACGGACATTTCGTAATTGATAGTGTAGCTTTAATGGATTCCATGTTTCACCTTGTGATATAAAGGGAGAAAAAACTTAATACTTGTATATGAAAGAAATGAAACATATTGTATCACTTTAAGAATATACACCAGGATCATCTAGTGTTAATCTTAAAAATATCAGTAAGTGCCCAATAATCCACCAACATCTTAACTATATGATTTCAAATACATTGCTTATAAAATAACTAAAATAAAACAGGAATAAGTTAAAACTGAACACAAAGGAACAAACATAAAATGCTGGAGGAACTCAACAGGTCAGGCAGCATATATGGAGAGGAATGAACAGCTCCTCTTATTCAGGCCAAGACCTTTCATCAGGAACAGAATTTTGTATTTGTTCCTCTGGATTTCTACCACCTGCAGAATCTCTTGTGTTTATTGTGTCTACAGAGGTTACCGTTCAGATAAGCCCCATATCTTTAGTTTAAAAAACTTTCCATCATTGAAAAGAACTCAGATGCTGCAATGAAATAACACTTTGTGCTTTCATTTCAAATAACCAGATCATAAACCTACAGTGGTGCTAGAAAATGTGAATCTTGCAGAATTTTCTCTATTTCTGCATAAGTATGAGCTAAAATGTGATCAGATCTTCATAAAAATCCTAAAATTAGTTAGAGAACCTAATTAAATAAATAATATAAAAACATTTACTTGTTCTTTCAGAAACATAGAAAACCTACAGCACAATACAGGCCCTTCAGCCCACAAAGTTGTGCTGAACACGTCCCCATAGCCCTCTATTTTCCTAAGCTCCATGTACCTATCCAAAAGTCTCTTAAAAGACCCTATTGTATCCGCCTCCACCACCGTTGCTGGCAGCCCATTCCACGCACTCACCGCTCTCTGCGTAAAAAACTTACCCCTGACAACTCCTCTGTACCTGCTCCCAAGCACCTTAAACCTGTGCCCTCTTGTGGCAGCCATTTCAGCCCTGGGAAAAAGCCTCTGACTATCCACACGATCAATGCCTCTCGTCATCTTATACACCTCTGTCAAGTCACCCCTCATTTTTCAGCACTCCAAAGAGAAAAGGCCGAGTTCACTCAACCTGTTTTCATAAGGCATGCTCCCCAATCCAGGAAACATCCTTGTAAATCTCCTCTGCACCCTTTCTATGGTTTCTACATCCTTCCTGTAGTGAGATGACCAGAACTGAACACAGTACTCCAAGTGGGGTCTGACCAGGGTCCTATATTGTAAAACATCCTGTATTGTCCCGGTACCGAAGAAACCACAACCAAAGGAGTTGAATGACTTCAGACCTGTTGCCTTGACGTCGCACGTTATGAAGACCATGGAGCGGCTGATAATACAGAATCTGAGGCCACAAACCAGGCACACCCAGGATCCTCTTCAGTTTGCGTATAAGGAGAAGGTGGGAGTGGAGGATGCTATCACGTATTTGCTGCACAAATCACTCTCTCACCTAGAGGGGGTCAGTTGTGCTGTGAGGATTGCATTCCTTGACTTCTCTAGTGCCTTTAACACCATCCAGCCCAAGATCTTAAGGCACAAACTAACGGAGATGGGAGTAGACTCTCACATGGTGGATTGGATAGTGGACTACTTGACAGATAGACCTCAGTATGTGCGGTTGGGAGACTGTAGGTCTGACACGGTGGTCAGCAGCACAGGGGCGCCGCAGGGAACCGTACTCTCTCCGGTCCTGTTCACCCTGTACACATCAGACTTCCAATATAACTCGGAGTCCTGCCATGTGCAGAAGTTCGCTGATGACACGGCCATAGTGGGGTGTGTCAGGAATGGACAGGAGGAGGAGTATAGGAAACTGATACAGGACTTTGTGATATGGTGCAACTCAAACTACCTGCGTCTCAATATCACCAAGACCAAGGAGATGGTGGAGCAGGTTAAGACCTACAAGTATCTGGGAGTACAGTTAGACGAGAAGCTAGACTGGACTGCCAACACAGATGCCTTGTGCAGGAAGGCACAGAGTCGACTGTACTTCCTAAGAAGGTTGGCGTCATTCAATGTCTGTAGTGAGATGCTGAAGATGTTCTATAGGTCAGTTGTGGAGAGCGCCCTCTCCTTTGTGGTGGCGTGTTGGGGAGGAAGCATTAAGAAGAGGGACGCCTCACGTCTTAATAAGCTGGTAAGGCGGGCTCTGTCGTGGGCAAAGTACTGGAGAGTTTAACATCGGTAGCTGAGCGAAGGGCGCTGAGTAGGCTACGGTCAATTATGGATAACTCTGAACATCCTCTACATAGCACCATCCAGAGACAGAGAAGCAGTTTCAGCGACAGGTTACTATCGATGCAATGCTCCTCAGACAGGATGAAGAGGTCAATACTCCCCAATGCCATTAGGCTTTACAATTCTACCGCCAGGACTTAAGAACTTTTTAAAAGCTATTATTAATGCTTTTTGAGATAGTGATTTAGATGCATATCATATTTTTTACTGAGTTAAGTATTGTATGTAATTAGTTTTGCTACAACAAGTGTATGGGACATTGGAAAAAAGTTGAATTTCCCCATGGGGATGAATAAAGTATCTATCTATCTATATAGCTGCAACATTACCTCTCGGCTCCTAAATTCAACCACGATTGATGAAGGCCAATACATCGTATGCCTTCACAACCACAGAGTCAACCTGTGCAGCTGCTTTGAGCTTCCTATGGACTCGGACCCCAAGATCCCTCTGATCCTTCACACTGCCAAAAGTCTTACCATTAATACTATATTCTGCCATCATATTTGACCTACCAAAATGAACCACTTCACACTTATCTGGGTTGAACTCCATCTCCCACTTCTCAGCCCAGTTTTGCATGCTATCAATGTCCTGCAACCTCTGACAGCCCTCCACAGTATCCACAATACCCCCAACCTTTGTGTCATCAGCAAACTTACTAACCCATCCCTCCACTTCCTCATCCAGGTCATTTATAAAAATCACGAAGAGTAAGGGTCCCAGAACAGATCCCTGAGGCACATCACTCATCACCAACCTCCATGCAGAATATGACTCGTCTACAACCACTCTTTGCCTTCTGTGGGCAAGGCAGTTCTGGATCCACAAAGCAATGTCCCCTTGGATCCCATGCCTCCTTATTTTCTCAATAAGCCTTGCATGAGGTACCTTATCAAATGCCTTGCTGAAATCCATATAACACTACATCTACTACTCTTCCTTCATCAATGTGTTTAGTCACATCCTCAAAAAATTCAATCAGGCTTGCCAACCTGCCCCTGACAAAGCCATGCTGATTATTCCTAATCATATTATACTTCTCCAAATGTTCATAAATCCTGCCTCTCAGGATCTTCTCCATCAACTTACCAACTACTCAAGTAAGACTCACTGGTCTATAATTTCCTGGGCTATCTCTACTCCCTTTCTTGAATAGGGGAACAACATCCGCAACCCTCCAGTCCTCCGGAACCTCTCCCATCCCTACTAATGATGCGAAGATCATCGCCAGAGGCTCAGCAATCTCCTCCCTCGCCTCCTACAGTAGCCTGGGGTACATCTCATCCAGTCCTGGCGACTTATCCAACTTGACGCTTTCCAAATGCTCCAGCACATCCTCGTTCTTAATACCTACATGCTTAAGCTTTTCAGTCCACTGCAATCACCAAGATCCTTTTCCATAGTGAATACTGAAATAAAGTATTCATCTGCTATTTCCTCCGGTTCCATATACACTTTCCCACTGTCACACTTGATAGGTCCTATTCTTTTACATCTTATCCTCTTGCTCTTCACATACTTGTAGAATGCCTTGGGGTTTTCCTTATTCCTGCCCACTAAGGCTTTCTCATAGCCCCTTCTGGCTCTCTTAGTTTCCTTCTTAAGCTGTTTCCTGTTAGCCTTATAATCTTCTAGATCTCTAACAATACCTAGCTCTCTGAACCTTTCGTATGCTTTCCTTTTCTTCTTGACTAGATTTACTACAGCCTTTGTACACCACGGATCCTGCACCCTACCATAACTTCCCTGTCTCATTGTAATGTACCTATGCAGAACTCCACACAAATATCCCCTGAATATTTGCCACATTTCTTCCGTACCTTTCCCTGAGAACATCTGTTCCCAATTTAAGCTTCCAAGTTCCTGCCTGACAGCCTCATAACTCCAATTAAACGCTTTTCTAACTTGTCTGTTCCTATCTCTCTCCAATACTATTGTAAAGGATATAGAATTATTATAACTATCTCCAAAATGCTGTCCCACTCGAGACATAACCAGATTCATTTCCCAATACCAAATCAAATACAGTCTCCCCTCTTGTAGGTGTATCTACACATTCTGTCAAGAAACCTTCCTGAACACACCTAACAAACTCCACCCCATCTAAACCCCTTGCTCTAGGGAGATGCCAATTGATATTTGGGGAATTAAAATCTCTCACCACGACAACTCTGTTATTATTACACCTTTCCAGGATCTGTTTCCGTATCTGCTCCTTGAGATCCCTGTTACTATTGGGCGGCCTATAAAAAAACACCAAGTTATTGACCCCTTCCTGTTCCCAACCTCCACCCACAGAGACTCCATAGACAATCCCTCCATGATGTCCACCTTTTCTGCAGCCGTGACACTATCTCTGATCAACAGTGCCACGCCCCCACCTCTTTTGCCTCCCTCCCTGTCCTTTCTGAAACATCTAAAACCCAGCACTTGAAGTAACCATTCCTGTCCCTGAGCCATCCAAGTCTCTGTAATGGCCACCACATCATACCTCCAAGTACTGATCCACGCTCTAAGCTCAACCGCTTTATTCACAATACTCCTTGCGTTAAAATAGACACATCTCAAACCGTCGGTCTTAGCGATTCCCTTCTCTATCACCTGCCTATCCTCCCTCACATACTGTCTCCAAGCTTTCTCTGTTTGTGGGCCAACCACCTCTTCCCCCAGTCTCTTCAGTTCAGTTCCCACCCCCTAACAATTCTAGTTTAAACGCTCCCCAGTAGCCTTAGCAAACCTCCTGCCAGGATATTGGTCGCCCTGGCATTCAAGTGCAACTTGTCCTTTTTGTATAGGACACACCTGCCCCAAAAGAGGTCCCAATAATCCAGAAATATGAATCCCTGCCCCTGCTCCAATCCCTCAGCCACGCATTTATCCTCCGCCTCTTTCTATTCCTATACTCACTGTCACGTGGCACAGGCAGTAATCCCAAGATTACTACCTTTGTGGTCCTGCTTCTCAACTTCCTTCCTAACTCCCTGTAGTCTTTTTTCAGGACCTCTTCCCTTTTCCTACTTATGTCATTGGTACCAATATGTACCACGACCTCTGGCTGTTCTCCCTTCCACTGCAGGATATCATGGACGCGATCTGAAACATCCCGGACCCTGGCACCTGGTAGGCAAACTACCATCCGAGTTTCTTTCCTGCGTCCACAGAATTGCCTGTCTGACCTAACTATAGAGTCCACTCTCACTACTGCCTTTCTCTTTCTTTCCTTACCCTTCTGAGCCACAGGGCCAGACTCTGTGCCAGAGGTGCAACCACTGTTGTTTCCCCCAGGTAGTCTGTCCCTCCCCAACAGTACTCAAACAGGAGTAGTTATTGTTCAGGGGGACAGCCACAGGGGTACTCTCTACTACCTGACTCTTCTCCTTCCCTCTCCTGTTACCCACTTGTCTGTTCCCGTGGCCCTGGTGTGACCACCTGCCTATAACTCCTTTCTATCACCTACTCGCTCTCCCTGACCAAATGAATATCATCGAGCTGCAACTCCAGTTCCCTAATGCAGTCCCTTAGGAGCTGCAGCTTGACACACTGGGTGCAGATATGGCCATCCGGGAGGCTGGGAGACTTATTTATTAAGAAAAATGACTAATATTACCTGCATTTGTTGGAAAAGGTATGTTAATCTTTGTTTTTAATAACTGGTGTGACCCCCTTGAACACCAATAACTTCAACCAAATGTTTCCTGTACATTGCCTTGGAGAAATTTTAGGCCATTCTTCCTTACAAAATTGCTTCAACATTGGGATGTTGGTAGGCTTCCTTGCATGAATTGCTTGCTTCAAATCCTTCCAGAATATTTCTATTGGATTAGTCAGGATTTTGACATGACCATTCCAAAATACGAATTTTCTTCTTTTTAAAGCATTCTGTTGTTAATTTACTCTTGTCTTTTGGATCATTGTATCCAACTTCTATTAAGCTTAAGATGATGGACTACTACCCTGACATTCTCCCGTAAAATGTCTTGATACAACTTTGAATTCCTTGTTCCCTCAAAGACTGCAAGCTATCCAGGCCCTGAGGCAGCAAAGCAGCCACAAAATCTGAAGCTCCTTTCACCACGCTTCACATTTGGGATGAGGTTTTGGTGCTGGTGTGCAATACCCATTTTCCTCAAAACATTGCAATGTGCATTTCTGCCAAAAAGTTCAACTTTTGTCTCATCTGTCCACAGAACATTGCCTCAGAAGCATGTGGAACATCCAGGTGGTCTTTTGCAAACTTGAGACATGCAGCAACGTTTTTGTTTTGGAGAGCAGTGGTTTCCTCCGTGGTGTCCTTCCGTGAAAACTATTCCTGTTCACTTTTTTTTTTTCCCTTACAATGGACACATGAACAGAGACTTTAGCAAGTTCTAGAGATCTCTGCAGGTCTTTGCTTTTACCCTTGGGTTTTTTTCCCACCTCCTTCACCATTATTGGTGTGCTCCTTCAGCACTGCACATCATACATTTGGTGTGATCTTTGCAGGATGCCCATTCCTAGGGAGAGTAGTAACCATACTGAAGTTTCTTCCATTTGTAGACAATTTCTCTTTCTGTGGACTGCTGAACACTCAAGTCTTTAGAATTGCTTATGTAGCCTTTTCCAGCTTGATGCATCTCTACAATTCTTCTTCCAAGGTACTGTGAAAGTTTTTTTTTGAAGCATGGTGCATATAAACAGATCTTTCCTGAGAAGAGTGGGCTCTGTCAGTATCCTAACTTTGCGTGTCTTTTTTATAGGTCAGGGCACCTCCACAACCCACACTGGCAATCTCATCTCATTGACTGGAACACCTGACTCCAAACAGCTTTTGTAGAAGGCATTACCTCAGGGGTCATGCACTTTGGTAGTACTAAATGTGCAGACTACTTTCTAAACACGGAGAAAATCCAACAATCTGAGATGCAAAGGGACTTGGGAGTCCTTGTGCAGAACATCCTAAAGATTAACTTGCAGGTGAGGAAGGCAAATACAGTGTTAGCATTTATTTCAAGAGGTCTAGAATAGAGGAGCAGGGATGTGATGCTGAGGCTTTATAAAGCCTCACCTTGAGTATTGTTTTGGGCACCAACAGTTTTGGGCTCCTCATCTTAAGAAGAGATGTGCTGGCATTGGAGAGGGTGCAGAGGAGGTTCACAAGGATGACTCTAGGAATGAAAGGGTTATTATACACAGAATGTTTCATAGCTCTGGGTTTGTACTTGCTGGAATTTAGTCAGATGAGGGAGGATCTCATTAAAACCTTTTGAATGTTGGCCTAAACAGAATAGATGTGGAAGGGATATTTCCCATGGTGGGGGAGTCTAGGACAAGAGGGCACAGCCTCAGGGTAGAGTGGCATCCATTTAAAACAGAGATGTGGAGAAATGTCTTTAGCCAGAGGGTGGTGAATTTGTGGCATTTGTTACCATAGGCAGCTGTGGAGGCCAGATTTTTGGGTGTATTAAAGGTAAAGCTTGATAGGTTCTTGACTGGACATGACATCAAAGGTTATGAGGAGTGGGGCTGAGGAGGTGGAAAAAAAGGATCAGCCATGATTGAATGGCAGAGCAGACTCAATCTGCCAAATGGTCCAATTCTGCTCATATGTCTTATGGGTCACATACTTTCTCCAACAAATACATGTAATATTGGATAACTTTTCTCAATAAATAAATGAACAAGTAAAATATTTTGAGTGTTATTTATTTAATTGGGTTCTCTTTATCTAGTTTTAGGACTTGCATGAAGATCTGATCACATTTTAGGTCATATTTATGCAGAAATAAGAGAAAATTCTACAGGGTTTGCAAACTTTCTAGCACCACAGTACACATAAAAGTGTAATCCAAAAAATATAATATTTTCTGCAAACACGAGGAAATCTGCAGATGCTGGAAATTCAAACTACACACACAAAATGCTGGCGGAACACAGCAGGCCAGGCAGCATCTATAAGGAGATACACTGTCGACGTTTCGGGCCGAGACCCTTCGGCAGGACCAATATTTTCTGCACATATTTTATGGTTATTTACAGTATTAAAATAGATTTTAATTCATGTTTGGTAAGTTACAATGGAACAGTTCTACTTCAAATAGAGCATGCACTGAAATTTCCATTTTGCAGGAAAGCTTTTATCCAAACACTCTCCAGGATCACCTTTATTATTTACATTATGAGAAAATTAGAAAAAAATCCATTGCCACATTTTATGTATGATTTATCAGAGGGATAGTTTGTGCTTTTATGATAATGGACTGCTTGATATAGTACAAAAGAACATTGAATAAGGGTCAAAACTCATTAGCAATTTGAAAAATTACAAAGTTTGAGTACAGAGTTAATTGGGGCACATCAGGACCAGTACATTTTGCCCCTATTAAGAGGCTGTCCCAATTAGCTGAAGTTTCATGGAAATAGTTAAAGGTATTAAAAAAGACAAACTACTATTTAACTGAGTAACAAATTATGTATTTAACTGAAATACAGAACAAGTCAGAACAATATCCTACTATAGCACTATAAAACTATGTATTAGTTCCTGATAGTTATCAATAGAGGAATACAATGTACACTACCATGTTCTTTTAATTGACTGTAAATGAACAAAATCAGCACAGACACCTAGTGCAGATAATAGACTGACTTCCTACAATGCTTTCAGCGATTGCATTCTCCAAATCTTCATTTTCCAAGATGATTGTCAAAGCCTTCAAATTCTTCATAGTTCCTAACTTATTGAAGTAGTGAAATTGTTTCACTTTCACTCCCAGATGTTCCTGGCATGTCAAAGCCTGAATACTTGAAACCCAGTGAACAAAACAGTTTTGATTTGTCTTATTGCTTATTTCTTGCCAACTATCAGTGGCAAAAATCACTGCTTTTTGAACGAACACACAAACACACCCCCCCCCCCACCTAGTGTCCCAAAAAACCAAAGGGAATCCCACCTATTTTCTCAATTACTTTCTGTTCTTTAAGAGTTGCCCAAATAAACGGCTGTCCCGATTAATTGATGGCCCAATTAACCATAATGCACTATATTTTTCTGAATTAGCAGAACTGTTGTCTTCTTGCCACAATTTTGATACACAAAGTTTTCAAGTCATTTAATTGTTCAGAAACAAAAGTTTGGGGCTAATAATTGATAAATATGTGCCAGGTGACAAGTCAAA
This sequence comes from Hemitrygon akajei, assembly GCF_048418815.1. Lineage (NCBI taxonomy): Eukaryota > Metazoa > Chordata > Chondrichthyes > Myliobatiformes > Dasyatidae > Hemitrygon > Hemitrygon akajei. The sequence continues at coordinate 25,294,131 of NC_133136.1, read as the reverse complement.
ACATACATTATTCAATGTATTGTTTGATTCTGAATGCTACTGATAAACCGAGTGCAAAGAAATATGTCTTGAATCTGGATCTTATTATACATATGTTCCTTACACATATATTTTTAAAAAAGTCATGCCCTCACAAAGTATGTCTGGGAAGAGTTTAAACCATATTGGCTGAAGAATAAGGACCAACACCTATAAGCAAATAAAATCACTATTATATAAAAGACTGTATTATGTATAAGGTACACAATGGATGTTTGTTCTTGAATGCCCCCAGAATAGGAAGTTGCTCTGTTATTGGTAGAAGTAGAGTATGTGAGACAATGAGAAAAACAAAGGCGGGATTAGATGTGTGTGCACAAAGACACAAAGAATGGCGACTGAGATTTGAGCCATTAAATGTGGGAATGTAATGTTTTGGTGATAACTAAATATATGACTCAGAAAAATAAGCGAAAAACTAGTCTCCTTATATTCCTGGAAATACAGATGAAAAACAAGTGTTATGTTAGATCTGATTGAGGTAAAATAGACTCTTTAGCAAACAAGGGCAGAATCCATCACATTGAAGTTAACATGCAAAAAGCAAGCAAAGGTATTACTGGAATATTCTACTGACTACTAATCAACAAGATTAAGACGACATATGGTGTATTGGCCTTCATCAATCGTGGAATTGAACTTAGGAGCCGAGAGGTAATGTTGCAGCTGTATAGGATCCTGGTCAGACCCCACTTGGAGTATTGTGCTCATTTCTGGTTGCCTCACTACAAGAAGGATGTGGAAGCCATAGAAAGGGTGCAGAGGAGATTTACAGGATGTTGCCTGGATTGGGGAGCATGCCTTATGAGAACAGCTTGAGTGAACTGGGCCTTTTCTCCTTGGAGCGATAGAGAATGAGAGGTAACTAAATGGAGGTGTATAAGATGATGAGAGGCATTGACCGTGTGGATAGTCAGAGGCTTTTTCCCCAGGGCTGAAATGGTTGCCACAAGAGGACACAGGTTTAAGGTGCTGGGGAGTAGGTACAGAGGAGATGTCAGGGGCAAGTTTTTTACTCAGAGAGTGGTGAGTGTGTGGAATGGGCTGCTGGCAACGGTGATGGAGGCGGATACGATAGGGTCTTTTAAGAGACTTCTGGATAGGTAAATGGAGCTTAGAAAAATAGAGGGCTATGGGTGAACCTAGTAACTTCTAAGGTAGGGACATGTTCGGCACAACTTTGTGGACCGAAGGGCCTGTACTGTGCTGTAGGTTTGCTATGTTTCTGTGTAAGAATGAGATAGAAGAGAAAATATCAAGTGAATCTGTAGATAAGTGTAAGAACTGAATAACAGTAATAGTGGGTGACATCAGTTACCCCAATATTGACTGAGATGAGAGGTAGAATTTCTGATGTGAGCAGGAGAGCTTCCTTAATTACTTTCACCTCAACAGAGAAGGAGACATCACTAGATCTGCTTCTGAGGAGTCACCACACTTATAAAGGATACAAAGAGAGGATGGGGCAAGATTTATCAGGATGTTTCCAGAAATGAGGGATTCACTACAAAATTAGCCTGGAGAAGCTGGGGTTGATTGCACTGGAGAAAATATTAAAGAGTACAGATCATGGAAGTTTTTAAAGAGAGAAGGTCTTTTCTCATGTGTAGATGATTCAAAAGCAAGGGGAGCACAAATTCAAATAATGGATAGAAGACAGTAGAAACCAGAAGAGAAATGTTTATACTCCATAAGTAATTATGATCCAATACTCACTGCCCATAAGGGTGGTCTAAACAATCACTGCTTTCAAAAAGGAATCAGGTAGGCAATTCAAGGAAAATAATATGAAGCATAGGCAAAGAGCTTGAGAATGGAGCTGAATAAATTGCTCTACATGAAGCTGGCATGAAGCAAATAATCCCCTGTATCATAAAGAAGTCCATAATTCTATGAATCAAAGCAGGCTTTGTGCAAGTGAATTACTTTTTAAAACTTAAAAAAGATTTAATTTCACAACTGCAATACCCCAGTAGGAATTGGTGATTTATTTTCAATTGAATTGCTTACACTTACTATGTAAAGTTTGAGTTTAGAGAAACAGTTCAAGCCAAACATTTCAAAAGCCTCATGAGAATTTATTTTTTGTTAATACTTAATTCAGGTTGGTTAACTCACTCCCACAAAAAGCTACTCTAAGTTAGTAAGTTAATTCTGTAAAAAAATCCTATTCTCTTCTGTTTTAGCTCTTTTTTATTTTCTCTAACAGTCATAATTCATCGCTGGCACTTAAAATAAATTTTCTGGATGGAACTTAAAAAGAATACACATTCCAAGACAAAACACTGCTAAGTTCCAACCTATCCCTATGTGTCACTCAGACAAACAAATACAGGAGCCTTATTGATCTTTCCTCCTTTTATTATCATGGAGTGCAAAATCAATCCAAGCAGCTGTAGGAAAAGCCAAACTTTAAAGCAGTATTTGATCTCATTTCAATTAGAACATTATAAAAACACTCACCACATCATGCTGCTCTAGGGTTTCTTTTGTGCAATAAAAAAAATTTATTTCATAAATAGAATGCACAAAAAAATTAAAATCAGATTTTTGTAAGAAGCAAAAGATATTCAAGTGATGGATTCAAGCTGAGAATAATTAACAGTTTCAATTTTGGTTGCCACAGTCATAAGCCAAATGGCCTGTTTCTGTACATTAAATGCTACGATTCCTATAAAATCATCATGAAATTTAGTCTTTGATTCAAGTCACATACATTCAACATGCATTCATGACATGTTGCTTTTAATACAAAAACTGTCAATATACAGATGTTGCTGGTAATCAAATACCTTATCAGAATGTAGATGATTGGAGGTAGTGGTGGATGTTGTGCCTTCTCGCACTGTCGTCCTATGGGGCCTTCAGTGGCTACAGATTAAAAATCTAAATTATGCTGACCAATCCGAAAAAGGAACCTTAACCTGTCATTTATGAAGGTCTATGATTGTAGCAGATTTCAAAGGGAGGTGGTGACAGATATTGACAAACTGACAGATACTGAGATCAATGGCAGAGGCAGTGATGAAATCAATGCCACTGGTCTTGGATTTTCAAGTGTAAAATAAGGGTTGATATGTCAGCCAAGATGGAATGGCAGTGCAGACTTAAAATTTTGGTCATTGGTAGCAACAAAAAGATGTGAGAATCTTGGAAATAATCTTAATCATCCGGCCTTACAAATCAAGCCAAAAGTAAAATATTTAAATGTTATTATTGATTGAGCCAAATTTCAAATCACACATTAACCATATTATTAAGACTGCATTCTTTCATTCAAGGAACACTGCATGAGTTCAATTTCTTATAACATCTCAAGATGCCAAAAAATTGAAACATGCTTTGTTTTTAGCTGATTAGTCTACTGTAATGCCCTCTTTTCAAGACTGCCTAAGAAAGACATAAATCAGCTCTAGCTTGTTCAAAATGCAGCAAGAATCTTAATCAAAAAAAGAAAATCTGAGTATATTTCACGAGTTTTGACATAATTACACTAGCTGCCTGTGTCCTTTAAGATCATTTTTTTAAATGCTCTCAATTGTATATAATTCTCCAAATAATCTAGTATGTCTTGGGGAGTCGATCCCCTTACAGTACCTGTAAAATGTAATCACGCCTCCCCCCGCCCTAACCTAAGAAGTTTTCATGTTTTATTGTTTTACAACATTGAGTCAGAGCGGATTTAATTTGGCTTTTTTGATACTGATCAACAGAAAAAAACTCTTCCACGTCAAAGTGAAAACAGATCTCTACAAAGTTATCTAAATTAATTAAAGATACAAAACACAAAATAATTGATTGCATAAGTATTCACCCCCCCTCCTTTAATAAGACACACTAAATCAGCACTGTGAAGCCAATTGGTTTTAATAGTCACATAATTTGTTAAGTGGAGATCAGTTTTTGGAGACCTGTGTGTAATCAAGATGTTTCAACTGACTGTAGTAAAAATACTCCTGTATCTGGAAGGTCCAACTGCTGGCGAGTCAGTATCCTGGCAAAAACTACGCCATAAAGACAAAAGAACACTTGAAGCAACTCTGTGAAAAGGTTATTGAAAAGCTTAAGTCAGAAGATGGATACAAGAAAATTTCCAAGTGACTGAATATCCCTTGGAGTACAGTTAAGTCAATTATCAACAAATAGAAAGAATAGGGCACAGCTGTAAATCTGCCTAGAGCAGGCCATCTTCAAAAAACAGTGACTGTGTAAGAAGGGGACTAGTGAGGGAGGCCACCAAGAGACCTATGACAATTCTGGTGGAGTTACAAGCTTCAGTGGCTGAGATGGGAGAGACTGTACATACAACATCTGTTGCATGGGTGCTTTACTAGGTGCTTTACTTATGGGAGAGTGGCAAAGAGAAAAGCTCTGTTGAAAAAAACTCATAAGAAATCTCAGCTAGAATTTGCCAGAAGGCATGTGGGATGCTCTGAAGTCAGCTGGAAGAAGGTCCTATGGTCTGATGAACCAAAATTGAACTTTTTGGCCATCAGATTAAATACTACGTTTGGCATAAGCTAAACACGGCACATCATCAAAAACACACCATCCCTACCATGAAGAATGGTGGTGGTTGCATCATACTATGGGGATATTTTCTGCAGCAGGCCCTGAAAGGCTTGTGAAGGTACAGGGTAAAATGACGGCAGCAAAATACAGGGAAATCCTGGAGGAAAACCTGATGCAGTCTGCAAGAAAACTACGATGTTGGAGATTTGTTTTCCAGCAAGACAATGACACCAAGTATAAAGCCAAAGCTACATAGGAATGGGTTAAAAACAGCTAATGTCCTGGAGTAACCAAGTCAGAGTCCAATTGAGAATTTGTGGCTGGATTTCAAAGGGGCTGTTCACTCACAATCCCCATGCAACCTGACAGAGCTTGAGCAGTTTTTAAAAGGAGGAGGAAAAATTGAAGGGCGTGAATACTTATGCAATCAATTCTTTTTGTGTTTTATATTTGTAATTAATTTAGATCACTGTGTAGAGCTGTTTTCACTTTGATACAAAAGAATCTTATTCTGTTGATCAGTGTCAAAAAAGCCAAATCAAATCGACTATGATTCAATGTTGTAAAACAATAAAACATTATAACTATGGGGGGGGGGGGGGGGGGGAGTACTTTTTAATGGCATTGTGTATCCCTAATTGCAATCTTAAACCTGCGGATACTGGTTTGCTTAAGTGACCAGAGAACCAAGCATACAAGTATTGATATAAATTTTTGCTCTTATGCACTAAAAATCTGGAATATTCTACTGACTGAGATACACCAGGCTAGAACTGTGGAACATTTCAAAACATTTCTACAAGCTCTACATTTTAAAATTTGGCCTACTTACAGGGTTACTTAATGCCTGCTGATGTTGATTATATTCATATAATTTGAAATATTCAATTACATTTTATTCTATATATTTGTCTTTACTTACGGTTTTTAATTTTGTCATGTATTTTTTATGACTATCGATTTTTCTTTACAAACTATGTAAAGCACTTTGAGCCCGCATCTTAATGTATGCTATATAAATAATGTTACTACTATTTCTATTGATGGACTGAATGGCCTAATTCTGCTCCTACATCTCAATGTATGCATATACGCATTTAAAAGCCAGGACCAACAGGCTCCATGATGGCTTCTTCCACCAGGCCATCAGACTGATGAACTCACACTGATTTGAGTGTACTCTATATTACATGGACTGTTCTATTTATTATAAATTACTGTGATTGCACATTGCACACTTAGATGGAGACATAACGTAAAGATTTTTACTCCTCATGTATGTGAAGGATGTAAGAAATAAAATCAAATTAATTCAAAAATTATTTATTGAAATACAGAGCAGAGAAGGCCCTTCCAGCTGCACTGCCCAGTAACTACTGATTTAACCCTGTCTTAATCACAGAGCAATTGACAATGACCAATTAACCTCCAATTGGTATCCCTCTGAATTGTGGGAGGAAAGTGGAGCACCCGGAGGAAACCCATATGGCAACAGGCAGAACGTACAAACTCCTTACAAGCAGTGGTGGCAATTGAACCTGTGTTGCTGATACTGTAAAGCATTGTACTAATTGCTACACTACTGTGCCGCCCTTATGGTCCTAGAATGTGTTTCTACTTACAGTATTTACAAAGCCACCTAGAAACATCACAAATATTAAAAGAGTGACAAAGTACATTGAACATAGAATAGTATAGCACAGTACAGGCCATTTGGCCCACAATGTTGTGCCGACCCTTAAACCCTGCCTCCCATATAACCCCCTCCCACCTTAAATTCCTCCATATACTTGTCTAGTAGTCTCTTAAACTTCACTAGTGTATCTGCCTCCACCACTGACTCAGGCAGTGCATTCCATGCACCAACCACTCTCTGAGTAAAAAAACCTTCCTCTAATATCCCCCTTGAACTTCCCTCCCCTTACCTTAAAGCCATGTCCTCTTGTACTGAGCAGTGGTGCCCTGGGGAAGAGGTGCTGGCTATCCATTCTATCTATTCCTCTTAATATCTTGTACACCTCTATCATGTCTCCTCTCATCCTCCTTTTCTCCAAAGCCCTAGCTTCCTTAATCTCTGATCATAATCCATACTCTCTAAACCAGGCAGCATCCCGGTAAATCTCTGTACCCTTTCTAATGCTTCCACATCCTTCCTATAGTGAGGTGACCAGAACTGGACACAGTACCCCAAGAGTGGCCTAACCAGAATTTTATAGAGCTGCATCATTACCTCACGACTCTTAAACTCTATCCCTCGACTTATGAATGCTAACACTCCATAAGCTTTCTTAACTACACTATCTGCCTGTGAGGCAACTTTCAGGGATCTATGGACATGTACCCCCAGATCCCTCTGCTCCTCCAAGTAACAAAGACAAAAAGCAAAACGTAAAACTACATGAGAACTAGAACTATTCAGTGGCTTTCAAAAAAATTTACTTTGGAATAAAGCAATCAAAAAATGAGATTAGAAAGCACTATTTTCTTCATGATTTTAATCTCAATCCCATTGTTGTTGGAGACTATAATGGTGAAGTAATTCCCCATTATATACTCCAACTAGTGCCACTTGTTAGCATGGTCAACAAAGTTTACGTCACTTAATCAAGTTTAAATTCATACAATTTCTCATATTGTCAGAATACTTCCCAAAAAACTGATGAATAAAAATATCAAACTTTTCTTTTCATAACTTCCGAGGAACACTCTGCACTTAGAAAACCAGTCTAAATAATAAAGTATATAGTTATTATTAATGGCAGAATTGCCAGAACTCATTGTAAACCATCAGACTTATGAGCGGAGCACTGATGGTGCTAGAGAGCAGCTTTCTCAAGCTCATCTATGGAATCAGCTTAATTTCTACCTTTAATGTCTCTTTTTTCCCTTTTTAAGGTGGATGGGGTTCTGACAGTGCCCTTGACCTGCAGCTGCACTCAAACTGTTGCTCCTTTGGTGATGGTACCCACTCGTTTTTGAATATTCCAAGGGTGCAGCCTCGAAGACGAGCACACTTTCGGGGTTCTGGGGCTTCACGACGTCACTGACTAAAGCATTGCGGGAGAAAATGGAGTATCAGGAACAGCAGAACAGCTGTCGGAGGTTTTGGTACTCAGCAAATCGCTCTCTCGGTGGGGAAGAGTTTGCTGCCAATTCTCAAGTTAAACAACTCGAAAAAAAGCAATGCAGCACACTTCAATGCCTGTTTGTAATTGTTTTGAAATAAGTGGAACACACATCTTCAGTATTAATGCTGAGATGGTGTCTAGTCTCAAAGCCTTTTCAAGCTGTTTTTTATTTTTAGCAGTTTTCTCAACTTTTCCTTGGTGTGAATTATATTGGCAAAAGATGGTGAATGGTGGAGATCTCAGAAGGAAGCCAAGGATTACCTACTCAGCACTTCTGACTGAACATGGTCACAACTACTTCAGCTCCTGAGAATGTGGATGTCCTTAGAGATGCCACTTCCTATTAGCTATTTAATTATCCACTGCCATTCACAACTAGATGGGGCAGGATTTCAGAGTTTCAGCTAATGACAAGATCACTTGAGGGTTGCACAGCAGCATAGCTGTTAGCATAATGCTTTGCAGCACTAGGTATAAGATCAGGTTTCAATTCCTGCTACTGTCTACAAGGAGTTTCTACCTTCTCCCCATGACTGTGTGGGTTTCACACGTTCCAAGGACAGATGAGTTAGGGTTAGTAAGTTGTGGGCATGCTATGTTGGCGCCGGAAGCAGGACGACACTTGCAGGCTGCCTCCTTGAACTGCGTTGGTTGTTGACGCGAACAATGCATTTCACTGCATATTTCAATATACATGTGACAATGTGTAGTCCCTAATAAAAGGTACGCATGGCAAAAGTGTCATGAGTAAATAGATATTCTTGACAGTAATGTACTGCGTCTTTAAATGCAACATGCATCTTGGACTTCAAAAAGGAAAATTATTCAAAACAAGATTTGTTTATAGGCAAAAGACCAGAGGAGTTTCTTTGGAAACTTTTGGCTAACAGTCAATTTATTGGTGCTATTGTGTATTTTGAGGCAAAAAGGAGTACAAGGAGAAAAAAGTGTTATGAGCAGGACAACATTCACAAGGTGGATCACAGCAGAGTGAAACTGTAATATAAACCACACAATCTTAAATAAGTTAGGTTGGAATCTTGCAAGTAGAAATAATCCCATTAATTCTAATCAATTTTTCTCTCAAAATGCAACTTAGTGAAATAGTATCACTGTGCAATCCATCAATTTCTATGAATCTAATTAACAAGATCACAAAGAACATCTTCCCAATAAACTGGCTTATGGTGACACCATGTGGACACAACTGCAAATGCAGAGTACTGTGCAAACAAAATCTCATCTACAATAACAAATGTGATTAATAATATAATCCATCTTTATACAGTGCTTTTAGAGTGCAAAATGTCCCGAGGAAATCCACAGCAATGCCAATAAACCTAACAAGGCATATGAAGAGAGGTTAAGTGAGGGAGTTATAAAGAGCTTGGACAGTTAAAGGCATGGCCATGAACGGCAGAAAGAAAAACAAACGGTGAAATCTAAGAAGTCAGAACAGGATAGTAGAGAACCTTGGTTTTCAAGAGATATTGTGGCCCTGGTTAAGAGGGGAAAAAAAAAGAAGTGCATAGCATGTGTAGGCAAGTAGGAACAAATGAGGTACTTATGGAGTGTAAGAAATGCAAGAGAACACTTTAAGAAAGAAATCAGGAAGGCTAAAAGAGGGCATGGATTTGCTTTAGCAGACAAGGTGAAGGAGAATCCTGAGGGATTCTACAGATAGGTTAAGTGCAAAAGGATTGCAAGGGACAATATTGGTCCCCTGGAAGACCAGAATGGCAATCTGTTTGTGGAGTCAAAATCGATGGGGGGAGATCTTAAATTAATTCTTTACATCTGTATTTACTCAAGAGACTGATACAGAGTCTATAGAAGTGAGGCAAAGTGGCATCAACTTCATGGACACTGTACAAATTACAGAGGAGCAGGTGTTTGTTACCCTGAGGCATATTAGAGTTAAAAATCCCCAGGGCCTGACAAGGTGTTCCCTCGGACTCTAAGGGAGGGAAGAGTGCAGAATTTGACGGGATCCTAGCAGAGATATTTAAAACATCCTTAGCAACAAGAGAGGTACCAGAGGATTGGAGGATAGCCAATGTTGTTCTGTTGTTTAAAAAAGGAAATTATAGGCCAGTGAGCCTGACATCAGTTGTGGGAAAGTTATTAGAGAAGGTATTCTAACGGACCAGATATAAGTATTTGGATAGACATGAAATGATTAAGGCTAGTCAGCATAGCTTTGTGCATGGTAGGTCATGTCTAACTTTTTCTGAGGAAGTTACCAGGAAAGAGGATGAAGGCAAGGCAGTGGATGTTCTCTACATGGACTTTAGTAAGGCATTTGACAAGGTCCTGCATGGGAGGCTTGTCAAGAAGGTTCACTCACTTGGCATTCAGGATGAAGTAGTAAATTGGATTAGACACTGGCTTTGTGTGAGAAGCCAGACAGTAGTAGTAGGGGTTTGCCTTTAATGGAGGCCTGTGACTAGTGGTGTGCTGCAGGAATTAGTGCAGGGTCCTTTGTTGTTTGTCATCTATATCAATGACCTAGATGATAATGTGGTTAACTGGATCAGCAAATTTGCAGATGACACCAAGATTGGGGGTGCAGTAGACAAGTGAAGAAGACTATGATGGCTTGCAGAGGGATTTGCATCACTAGTAAAATGGGGTGAAAAATGGAAGGTGGAATTTAATGCAGGCAAGTGTGACGTTTTGCACTTTGGTAGGACCATTCAGGGTAGGCCTTACGCAGTGAACGAAACAGCACTGAGGAGTGTGGTAAAACAAAGGGATCTGGGAATACAAGTCCATAACTCATTGAAAGTGACATCAGAGGTAGACCGGGTTGCAAAGAAAGATTTTGGCACATTGGCCTGTGTAAATCAATGTACTGAGTACAGGAGATGGGGTGTTAAGTTAAAGTCGTATATGATGTTGGTGAAGCCTAATGTGGAGTACGTATTGTGTGCAGCTCTGGTCAGTTACCCACAAAAAAGATGCAAATAAGGTTGAAAGAGTACAGAGAAAATTTACAAGAATGTTGTTGAGTCTGGACAGGAAAGAATAATAAGGGAAAGATTAAACAGGTTAGGATGTAGAAGATTAAGAACAGACTTGATAGCGTATACAAAATTATGACGGATACACACACACACACACGGTAAATGCAAGCAGGTTTTTTTCGACTGAGGTTGGGTGGGACTACAACCAGAGGCCATGGGTTAAGGGTGAAAGGTGAGAAGTTTAAGGGGAACATGAAGGGAAATCTCTTCACTCAGAGGGTTGTAAGAGTGTGAAATGAGCTGCCAGTAGAAGTGGTGCATGCGAGCTCGATTTCAACATTTAAGAGAAGTTTGCATAGGTACGTGGATGGTAGGGGTATGTGGGGGGGGCGGGGGGGGGGGGGTGAGTCTACGGCCTAGTGCAAGTTGATGGGGATACAGAGCTTAAGTGCTTTTGGCATGGACTAAATGGGCCAAAGGGCTTGCTTATGTGCTGTACTTAACTGTGATTCTGTCAGGACAGGAGCCAGGACACGAGAGGTATTAAGAAGCAGATCAGCTAGCAGTGCAGTCACTCTCAGTTTGTGTGAGATAATAAAACTTCATCTCCATGGATAGATTGCATTTAAACAAAAATGCTGTTTGCATTATAAAAACTATACATTAAAAATAGTACAATACTTGAAATGACTGGTTTGCATTTTTATCAATTTGGTTTTACATTAGTGCGCTCAGGTTGTGCTCCATCCTGTGATTTTCTTTTTGCCGACTCACCACTGAGAAGTTCAATCCAGCTCTGCACCGCTTCTGGAGGTTGTGTTTCCTTAATATGTTTCAGGGCTTCATCAAGCAATACATCTCCAGTAGGGGTATCTGACTTACAGATAACCTAAAAGAGTCGAACAAACAAGCTTTCTTTAAAATTTATATTTCAAAGCCTTTGTGTGATTAAATGACAATTAATATCCACCAAAGCAAATGCTCTTCTCTTGATAATGCAAAGTTCTGATGGGATGATTTCAAGAGATGGCATCTCCTGCAGCACTTCGAGAAAAAAATGATTTGTCAAATATAGATGCAAATAGCTGCCAGTGTAGGGGCTTCATTGGCAAGTCTGTTATTGCCTCATTCACCATCCAACTGTTCACAGTTCCAAGTTATCAATAACTAAAGAAGGAGCAGAGTAAAGTGGCTGGTGTAGCATCTCAATAAACCCTGGCAGAAACAGCAATCTTGATGCAGACCCAACAAACTGATTTCCTTTAAGTACATGGAAAAAATAATTAACATTTTCTACACGAATCCACACAATGCAATAATAAATTACATATTCTTATTGATGGTAATTATACATTGGTTATCAGGATCTCTCTAGAAGAGCAAAGTAAGATTGCTGGCACGTTTAATCTAACAAGATACTGAACCATTGTCTGACAATGCCTTTCAATCCAGATAATTAAAGTATTGTGCATTTATTAACAGGCATACCATCACTTAAGCAGCCTCATATATTAAAGAACTAAAGGGCTGGAGAGGAAATTAAGGAAATAACTATTAAGTCAAAAAACTGTATTAAAGGAATTGTTGACTTTGATGCTTGGCTTTAAAGATTGATGCTCTCATTAGCATTTTCTAAACTTCTATAGATTCTGAAATTGTTGCTATGAATTGAAAGGTAGCAGTGAGCCTACTATTTCAGAAGGGGTAAAAGAAGCAGAAAAGTACTAACTGTTAACCCAATTGTGAGGAAATAACTAATCATTTATTCTGTAATTCATTTATAGACATGAAATCTATATTTTGGATATACTACCAGAGTATTCTGACCCCCTCTACTCTATTCTGCTGTTCAATATGATCAGGTCTGATATGACCCAGGCCTCAATCTGTCTTCCGTGCTAGCTCCCCTCCTTTCAAAGATGTATCCAATTCTTCTTTAAAAGCATCCAATGATCATGCCTCCATTAATATCCAGGGCAGAAAATTACAGAGATTCAAACTCCAAGGTACACTTATTACCCATACATACAGGTGTCCCCCGTTTTTTGAGCGTTTGCTTTACGACAGCTCGCTATTATGAAAGACCTACATTAGTTACCCGTTTTCGCTAACAGAAGGTGTTTTCACTGTTATGAAAAAAGGCAGCGCACGCCGAGCAGCCAAGCTCTTCCCCCGGAACTGCAGTCTAGCTGGCATTGCTTAAACACGTGCCTGTGAGCATCTGTGCTTTATGTCAATTTATTTTGTGCATCCGTTAGCAAGATGAGTTCTAAGGTATCAGAAAAGCCTAAAAGAGCGCGTAAGGGTGTTACACTTAGCATAAAACTAGACACAATAAAACGTTTCTATCATGGTGAATGAAGTAAGGATACAGTGAGTTTGGCTAAGGGTTTGTGGAAGTTGACGAAGATGATGTTGAAGCAGTTTTGGCATCCTATGACCAAGAACTGAAAGATGAAGAGCTGATGAAGAGCAAGGGATAACAATTGAAGCCAAATGCAGTAGCGAATGGCCCAAAAGTGAAGTCATCCAGGAACTGAACGCGAAGCAATTGTGTGTGATTTTCGCTGCGATTGACAACGCTGCAACGAGTGCAGAAAAGTATGACTTTAATTTTGAAAGGAACGTAGGTTTAGGGCATATTTGCAGGACGGTTTGAGTGCTTACAAAGAACTGTCTGATAGAAAAATGCGCGAGGCTAAGCAGTCAAACATACTGTCGTTTTTCAAGCCTTCCACATCAGCCATAGGAGACAACAAAACTCGACCTTCGACATCGAGGCAGGCAGACATAGAAGAAGGTGACCTGCCTGCCGTGATGGAAACAGACGACGATGAGATGACACCCTAGTGTCCCAACACCCCAACCTCCGACGAGTCAGCCTAACACACCATCATGAGTGTGCTCGCTGTCTTCCCGATTCCGGTAAGTGAAATTACACTGGGCGTACATTATTTTGACTTTATATAGGCTGTGTATTTTTATGTTATTTGGTATGATTTGGCAGCTTCATCGCTTAAAGGTTATTGGAAAGAGTGCTTCTGTTGAGAGCACTTGCGCCATGTGTTTCTTCCAAGAGCGTTTGCGCCCAGTGTTTTTGCCGCGAGTGCTGCCGAGAGCGCTTGCGTCGAGTCTTTCTACCGAGAGCGCTTGAGTGAGATTTTCGCTACGGTGGACAGTGCTGCAATAATTGCAGAAAAGTATTCCTACTTTATTCGGCTGTGTATTTATCAGACCATTCCTGCTTTTACTATATGTTACTGTTATTTTAGGTTTTCTGTGTTATTTGGCATGATTTGGTAGGTTATTTTTCGGGTCTGCAAACGCTCACGAATTTTTCCCATATAATTAAATGGTAATTGCTTCTTCACTTTACAAAATTCTGGCTTACGAACCATTTCATAGGAACGCTCTACCTTCGAATAGTGGGGGAAGCCTGTATACAACTCAGATTCATATTCTTGCGGGCATACTCAGTAACTCCATAATAGAAAAATAACCATAATAGAATCAATGAAAGACCCCACCAACTTGGGTATTCAATCAGTGTGCAAAAGACAACTGTTTAAATATATAAAAAAGAAATAATATTGAAAAATAATCAATAAATATTGAGAGCAAAAGATGAAAAGTCTTTGAAAATGAGTCCCACTGTAATTTGCCTTTCACCACAATAGGTGTGCAGTGGATGCAATCTCATTAGTCCTTCAGGCCTGCCTAGGATCATCTGGACAATATTAATACTTATGTCAGGATGTGGTATCTCCAAAAGCTGGGCCTTTGTATCTCACTCTGCAACTGGATCCTCAGCTTCCTCAATGGAAGGCCACAATCTGTGCGGATCTGAAATAACTTCTCCACCTCGCTGACGATCAACACTGGTGCACCTCCAGGCTGTGTGCTCAGCCCACTGCTCTACTCTCTCTATACCCATGACTGCGTGGCTAGACACTGCTCAAATGCATCTATAAGCTTGCTGATGGCAGAATTTCAGATGCTGTTAAAGTGGTGTACAGGTGTGAGATATATCAGCAAATTGAGTGCTGTTGCAGCAACAACCTTGCGTTCAACGTCAGTAAATGCAAATAATTGATTATGGACTTTAGAAAAGGTAAGACAAGGGAACATACACCAGTTTTCATAGAGAGATCAGAAGTGGAGAGGGTGAACAATTTTAAGTTCCTGGGTGTCAATATCTCTTGAGAATCTATCCTGGGCCCAACATATTGATGCAACTACAAAGAAGGCACAATAATGGCTATATTTCATTAGGAGGATTTGATACGTCATCAAAGACACCTGCAAATTCCTACAGATGTATTGTGCAATTTTTTGAAATTATATATTACATTGTACTGCTGCTGCAAAAACAACAAATTTCATGACATCTGCCAGTAAGGGTGATATTAAACCTGATTCTGATTCCATAGGTTGTGGGTACATTTCAATGATGGGGCAAATGAAGCTGAGTCATCACCTTCTGCAAAAAGAAATTCCCGCACATCTCTATTTTAAATGACTGCTGACTTAACTTGTAAACTTGTAACTATTTCCCCTTGTTGAGGCTCCTTCCACTTGTGAACCATCTCAGCATCTCCCTTCCATGTCTGCTTAGGAGTCTCTAAATTTTGACAAAAATCAAACTTCATTTATTTAAACATCAAATGCAAGTATAGAATACTAGTCCTACCCCTACTACAGAGAAACCCATTTGGTCTGAACAGTCCCACTTTTCCTAGAAATAATCCAAATGGCCCTTCTGAATTTTGCAGCAGTCAAGACATTCCTCAGCATTATCCATTTTTCCTGCACTGAGTTGCGGATTACTACATTTGATACCTCTTTCCCAACTACTTAAAATCTGTATGAAAGACTCATCTTTTTTCATACCCATATAACCAGTACAACATCTAACAGTTCATCCTATCCCTCCAATTCGTAATGTCAATTGAATTGACTTTATTTCTTATATCCTTCACATACATGAGGAATAAAAATTTTTACGTTACACTTCTGTCTAAACATGTAATGTGCAATCATAGTCATTTATAATAAACAGAACAATGTAACAGAGAAATACACTCAAATCAGTGCAAGTTAATCAATCAAATGGCCTGGTGGAAGAAGCTGTCCCGGAGCATGTTGGTCCTGGCTTTTATGCTGCGGGTACCGTTTCCTGGATGGTAACAGCTGGAATAGATTGTAGTTGGGGTGACTCGGGTCCCCAATAATCCTTCGGGCCTCCTTTTCACGTCTTTGTAAATGTCCTGAATCATGGGAAGTTCACAACTACAGATGTGCTGGGCTGTCTACACCACTCACTGCAAAGTCCTGAGATTAAGGGAGGTACAGTTCCCATAACAGGTAGTGATGCATCCAGTTAGGATGCTCTCAATTGTGCCTAAGTTCTTAGGATTTGTGGGCCCATACCAAACTTCCTCAACCGTCTGAGGTGAAAGAGATAAATGTTTGTCTAATCTCCCAACTACAGTTAACATGATGCTATTACAATTCGGAGTGCTGGCTCTGAGTTCAATCCTAGCGCCTCCTATAAGGAGTCTCTGTACTTCCTCCCTGTGGAATGCACAGGTTTTCCATGGGTGTTCCAGTTTCCTCCTACAATCCAAAGACATACCAGGGACGTTAACTGGACATTGTAAACTGTCCCCTGATTGGGTTAGGGTTAAATCAGGGTTGTTAAGGTTGCTGGGCAGCATGGCTCGAAAAGCTGGAAGGGCCTATTCCGCTCTATACCTCTAAATAAAATAATTAATACTTTCTTGATCTAGTAAGTTGGCAGTGGATTTAAATGAAGAAGAGATGTGTTCCAATTTAATTGGAAACTGCAATTTTAATTCAAAAAATTACATTTTATCTGCAGCAGAGTTAGTTACAGGATAGTGTATATATACCTCCAATTAATAGGAACACTATAGAGGAAGCTGGAAGGCCAGTGTATAATTTAACTTCATCATACTCTTACTCTGCCTCATCCTCCTTTCACATAAGACCATAAGATATAGGGGCAGAATCAGGCCATTTGGCCCATTGAGTCTGCTCCGCCATTTCATCATGACTGCATTTTCTTCTCAGTCCCAATTGTCTACCTCTTTCCACTTCCTGTATCCCTTCATGCCCTAACTGATCAAGAATCTATCAATCCCTGCCTTAAATATACCCAATGTTTTGCCCTCCACACCCACCTGTGGCAATAAATTTCACTCTCTAACTAAAAAAAAATTCCTCCTCATCTCTGTTCTAAATGGACACATCTCTTCTGAAACTGTGTCCTCTGGCCTTAGACTCTCCCACCACAGGAAACTTCCTCTCCATCGAGGCCTTTCAACGTTTGTTAGGTTTCAATGAGAACACCACCCCCCCCCCCCCCATTCTTCTGCATTCCAGTGAGTACAGGCCCAGAGCCATCAAACATCTTGAACAGTCCCAATAACACTCAATGCACGTTTGAGGAATAGTACTTTATCTTCTGGTCACAGTGCATCTTTCAAGACTCAATGTTGAACTTAACAATTTCAGGTAATTTCTGCTGTAAGCTCCTTATACTATCAATTCAGCTTTTCTCTCTCCAGAGGCACAACCTGATCAGTTGGGTATTTGAGAATTAGCCTTTTGGTTTCAGGTGTCAGACTCTGTTCTAACCAGTATTTCACACTTTTGCCAAGTCCTTTTATTCATTTTCTCTAATAATCCACATTAATCTCGCAATCAAATGAATGGTGTGACAATATCAGCAAACCTGGCTTTACCATATCAGATATATGAATAAATCAGATTCATGCCTCATGAATCCTCTCTGCAACTTAAGTTATTAACCTCAAACTTCCTGCATTGTCACTCAAAGAGTTGAACTGCACGTGCATGTAACGAGAGTTGTATAACTCATCTCCTTCTGCCTTAGGCCACGAACTTATCACCCCTGCTGTTGACCACTTCTGAAGATCCAAGACGCCGACTTCTAAAAAGAAGGGATCCATATGCATCACAACCACTGGACTAACTGTGTAAATGTAGGAGGGGACTATGTTAAAAAATAAATGTGCTAGGTTTTCTAAAATTGGCTCCTTCTACCTTAGGCCATGAATGTATCAATCACTCCTTGTACTAACTTTCCTCTGGTTCTGATGAAAATTTTCAAACCTGAAACAAAAATTCCAATTCTCTACACCAATGATGACAGACCGAGCATTTCCAACATCTTCTGTTTTTATTTCTAATTTCCAGAATCTACATCTTTTTGATTTTAAATCCCAATTGCTACTTTGCTTGCGTAGATCCAATATTAATAAACAGCAAGATTTTATTGCTTAAACATAATACATATACAGTCTGTGGAACGAGAGATCGCAGAGCGAGTTGGAGGCAGTTCCTGGTGGACTTTACGTGCCGGTTTTAAAAAGAGAGTGGTGCCTATCATGAAGTGCATGCAACTTCAGCTGCTGATTGACAAGGTAAAAAAACTGGAGCTACAGCTAGATGCACTAAGGACCATCTGGGAGGCTGAAAACTGTACAGAAGAGTCTTTTTACTGAGGTGGTCACATCCAGAGTGCAGCCTTCAGATAGGAGAAGTGAGGGGAGCAAGCAGTCACTGCAGGTTTCCCCTGTAGCCATTCCCCTCTGCAACATGTATACTCCTTTGTATACCGCTGGAGGTAGGGTGTGGGGGGAAATGACCTATCAGGGCACAGCAGCAGTAGCACTGTGGCTCAGCAGGGAAGGGTAAAGACAGGAAGAGCAGTAGTGAGAATATTTGATAGATAGGGAACTGACTGCAGATCCTGTAGCCGTGAAAGAGAAGCCAGGATGATACGTTGCCTCCCAGGAACTATGGTCCAAGATACAGAAGATTCTGAAGAGTGAGGGTAAGTAGCCAGAGGTTGTGGTGCACATTGGCACTGATGAGCAGGACCTCCAAGGTAGTAATCCCTGGATTACTCCCAGCACCACATGCTAGTCAGGGCAGGAATATGATGATAACACAGAGAATGAATGGCTAAGGAAGTGGTGCAGGGGGCAGAGTTTCAGATTTCTGAATTATTGGGATCTCTTCTGGGGAAGGTATGACCTGTACAAAAAGGATAGGTTCTACCTGAACCCAGGGAGGTTCGATATCCTTACAGGTAGGTTTGCTAGAGCTGTTGGGAGAGGGTTTAAACCAAGTTGACAGAAGGATGGGAACTGTAGTGATAGGGCTGAGGATGGGACAGTTGGTATACAAGTTGATGCAGTGTGTAGTGAGACTGTGAGAGAAACAAAGGCAGATAGATGATAGAGAAAAATTGCAGTCAGTGGGATGAGATGAATTGTAACATTTGCAGAATCGAAAAGGGTGATGAATACAGCATTGAAGGTGTTATATTTGAATGCACACAATATACAGAACAAGGTAGATGAACTTGTAGTGTTGGCAGGTATGCAGGTATGTAAGCATTACTGAGATGTGGCTGAAAGAAGAGCTTAACATTCAAGGATACACATTGTATTGGAAGGACAGGCAGGTAGGCACAGAGGGTATGGTGGGTCTGTTGGTAAAAAATGAAATCAAATCCTTAGAAAAAGGTTAGATATGATTGAAAGATGTAGAATCCTTGTGGGCAGAATTAAGAAACTGCAAGGGTAAAGAGACCCTGATGGGAGTTGTATGCAGGCCCCCAAATGGTAGACAAGATGTGGAGTTTCTGGGAGCAATTTGGAAGGCACAGGATGAATACATCCCAAAGATGAATTAGTATTCTAAAGGGAGGATGAGGCAACCATGGTAGACAAGGGAAGTCAATGGCCAGCATAAAAGCAAAAGAGAGGGCAGATGAGATAGCACAAAAATAATAGTGGCAAAGTAGAGGATTGGAAAGCATTTAAAAACCAACAGAACACAATTTTAAAAAAACACAAGAACAGAAAAGATGAAATATGAAAATAAGCTTGGAAATAATATCAAAGAGGATACCAAACACGAGGAAATCTGCAGATGCTGGAAATTCAAACAACAACACACAAAATGCTGGTAGAACACAGCAGGCTAGGCAGCATCTATAGGGAGAAGCGCTGTCGATGTTTCGGGCCGAGACCCTTCGTCAGGACTATCCGAAAGGAAAGATAGTAAGAGATTTGAAAGTAGTGGGGGAAGGGGGAAAATGCAAAATGATAGGAGAAGACCGGAGGGGGTGGGATGAAGCTAAGAGCTGGAAAGGTGATTGGCGAAAGTGATACAGAGCTGGAGAAGGGAAAGGATCATGGGACGGGAGGCCTCAGGAGAAAGAAAGGGGGGGGGGGAGCACCAGAGGGAGATGGAGAACAGGCAAACAACTAAATATGTCAGGGATGGGGTAAGAAGGGGAGGAGGGGCATTAATGGAAGTTAGAGAAGTCAATGTTCAAAAAGAGGATACCAGCTGTTTTTTCAGATTCGGTACTGTGCGAAAGGCTTAGGCACATATATGTATCTAGGATGCCCGAAACCTTTACACAGTTCTGTATTTGTCCACGTGGAGCGGAGAGCAAATTTGTAAATCTGGCGGGAACCAAGAATTTTGGGAATGGCGAGGGTGGAGTGCTGTGGGAGGGGTGTGGAACAGGTGGCAAAAGAGTGCTGGGGTGGGGGTGTTGGGGGTGCAGACATACCCTGTCCCGAGACACCAGGCAAGGCCATTGGATTCCAAACAATTGTCTTATTGATCATTACAGAATGTCTCTGGGTACTTCCTGTTCCCTCCCCTTTCCCTTCCTCTTTTCCCAACCTGTCCTATTCCCCTCTCCCTGCCCCATTATCATTCTCAGTCCACAGTAGAAACCCATACCAGAATCAAGTTTATCATCACTCACAAATGTATGATTTTTTTTTTGCAGGAGTAGAGTGCAATACATAAAATTACCACAGCACTGTGCAAAAGTCTTAGGCACCTTAGCCATATATTGTATATGTGGCTAAGACTTTTGCATAGTATTGTATGTAACGAGTAAAAAAGAGGTGAGAGTATGTATTTCCAATTTTCCACTGGAAAATTGAGAGGTTGTAATGGGCGACAAGAGAAATGGCAGACAAACTTAATAAGTATTTTGCGTCAGTCTTCACTATGACAGAGACTAGCAGTAGGCCAGAAATTCGAGAGTGTTAGGGGACAGAAGTGAGTGTAGTTGTTATTATTAAGAAGAAGATGCTTGGGAAGCTGAATAGTAAGTCACCTGGACCAGACAGGCAGGAGAATGGGGTTGACATGGATAATAAATGGGGTTGAGAGGGATGAAAAAGATGCTGAGAGGCATAATATGATTAGGAATAGTCAGCATGGCTTTGTCAAAGGCAGGTCATGCCTTACGAACCTCATTGAATTTTTTGAGGATGTGACTAAACACATTGATGAAGGTAGAGCAGTAGGTGTAGTGTATATGGATTTCAGCAAGGCAGTTGATAAGGTAACCCATGCAAGGCTTATTGAGAAAGTAAGGAGGCATGGGATCCAAGGGGACTTTGCTTTGTGGATACAGAACTGGCTTGCCCACAGAAGGCAAAGAGCGTTTGTAGATGGGTCATATTCTGCATGGAGGTTGTTCACACTTAAGTGTGAGGTGGTTCATTTTGGTAGGTCAAATATGATGGCAGCATATAGTATTAATGGTAAGACTCTTGGCAGTGTGGAGGGTCAGAGGGATCTTGGGGTCCGAGTCCATAGGACACTCAAAGCTGCTGCGCAGATTGACTCTGTGGTTAAGAAGGCATTCAGTGTATTGGACTTCATCAACTGTGGGATTGAGTTTAAGAGTCAGAGGTAGTGTTGCAGCTATATAGGACCCTGGTCAGACACCACTTGGAGTACTATGCTCAGTTCTGGTCACCTCACTACAGCAAGGACATGGAAATGATAGAAAGGGTGCAGAGGAGATCTACAAGGATGTTGCCTGGATTGGGGCACATGCCTTACGAAAATAGGTTGAGTGAACTTGGCCTTTTCTCCTTGAAGCGACAAAGAATGAGAGGTGACCTGACAAAGGTGTATATGATAATGAGAGGCACTGATCATGTGGATAGTCAGAGGCTTTCTCCCAGGGCTGAAATGGCTAACATGAGAGGGCAGCTTTAAGGTGCTTGAAAGTATGTGCAGAGGAGATGTCAGGGTTAAGCTTTTTTACGCAGGGGGTGGTGAGTGCATGGAATGGGCTGCCGGTGACGATGGTGGAGGAGGATATGATAGGGTCTTTTAAGAGACTCCTGGATGGGTACATGGAGCTTAGAAAAATAGAGGGCTATGGGTCAACCTAAGTAATTTCTAAAGTACATGTTCGGCACAGCATTGTGGGCTGAAGGGCCTGTATTGTGCCGTAGGTTTTCTATGTTTCTAAATCACCCATGATAGAATAGTGGAGCAGACTCAATGTGCCGAGTGGCCTAATTCTGCTCTGAGTTGTATGGTCTAAATAATTTTCTTAAGAACAAGATTGTTCAGAAAACAAACTTGTTTTTATGAGAAAGTATAAATTCAGCTTCAGGTAGTAATTGCTGTAACATGAAAGATGCAAAGATTAAAATATTTCATTTAGTAGGTAGCAATCGTACAACTAGTTAACTATTTCCTTTTATGAGACAAACAATTTAACTTCTCATTGTTATGGCTCCTACCTTCCTTGTTAGTAAACTTTTGCGTCTCATGCCAAAAGATTCCAGTTGCAAGCGCCCTCTTAGTGCCAGTTCAATCAGCATGCATCCACGCAACCCAGAGGAGATGCAATCATTCCAAAATGATGTATAACCCTGCATGGAAAAACAAAGATTTACATTTATTAAGCACTCTGCACATCCTTCTGAGAATATCCTAGTGCACTTTCAGACAATGAAAGTGGTTGTTCAATATTCTATTTCATTGTGCACAGCAACTTCCCCTAAACAACAATATAACAATGATTAGATAATTTGGTTTTCCAGTTATTGTTAATTGGTGAATAAACATTGGCCAGGATACTGAATTGATAATGAAAAACAAGAAGCTGGCAGATGAATGAAACGATTATTTTGACGTGGTCTTTACTAAGAACGTGCAAGTTATAGCCATAAATAGGAATAGGAAGAGGGATGAACTCCAGAAAATATCGGAACAGTATCACTGACTAAACTGTTGGATCTGCAGGCTGGTGTCTCTGGGTAATGAAAGACTTTATCCTTGGATCTTAGAGGGAATAAGCAGTGAGATAATTAATATACTGGTATTAACTTCCCTTAATTTGCCAGATTTGGGAAAGTTACAGAAAATAGCAAATGTGACTTATTTTAAAGGAGAGAGAGAGAGAGAGAAAAAGCAAGAAACTATGAGCCATTTATCTTAATATCTGTGATGTTACAAATGTTAGAAGCCATCTCTAAAGATATGATGCATCTTTAGTGATGGCTTCTATTTAAAATTGTTCAAAATAAACATTCAAAATCAACTGATTTTATAGACATAATAATGTGTTTGATTTATTTATTGGAGTTCTTTTGGACTAACATGTCCTGCGGAAAAAGCGGTATTGCTATTTACACTAAGATTTCCAGAAGGCACTTGAAAAGTTGTTGCATCTAGCCTTATTGGGGGAAAAACACATGGTGTAGGAAGTAATGTAATTACATCGATAGAATTTGGCTGGCTAAGAGGAAGGAGTAGGCATGAATAACTCTTTTTCTGATTGTTAAGATGCAAAAAATTTTGTGCCACAGATTAATTCCTTATCAGATCAGTAATCAGATTGATTACTATGCACTGTACCAGCAGTTATGGTCGAAATAACAATAAAAGTTGACTTGACTGATTCTAGGACCTCATCTTTTTACAATTTATGTAATTGACTTGAGCAGGGGCACTTAAGGTAGGTAGGAAATCAAGTTGCAAAGAGCATACAGATACATTAAATAGGTTAAAAGAGCACAAATGCATCAAAATAAATAAGTAAAAATCATATTGTCTAGATGGTAAGAGATTGTTAAGAGATGCAGGAGATCGGAGTATAGAGTACATGATTTGTAAAAGGTCAACATGCAGGTAGTCTGTGTAATTAAGAAAGCCAAAAGAATTTGAAAAACTCAGGTTATGAAATGTACTGTATATGGATGTTACAGCTGAAAAATCCTTTCTTAGAACTTCCCATTGTTTCTAACATTTTCTTTTTAAATTTCAGATTGCAGTATTTCAAAATCTAAATAAGAGAAGAATAGCCCTTAACACGGCAGTGGAATCATCGGGGCACTGCCTTTTGACGGTGTTTCCGTAGCAGGATATTCTTGTTTTTACAAGGCCGAGTTTCTAGCTCGACACTCAACCCGACTTGGATTAGAACTCAGGAACCTTCGCTCCGGACTCTGGCGCTGATATTATTGTGCCACCAAGCAGAACTTTCAATATCTAGAATATCATTTATTGTCAAGGGAACTGAATAAAGCTATAGGAAGGTTATGTTTCAGTTTTATATGGCACTGGTGAGCCCACATAAAGAATACAGGGTGGTCTTATTTGTGTTAGATTGTTACTGTGTTGAAGGCAGATCAGAGGATGAACTGAAAATAAAGGATTATCTTATCAGAAAAGTGTGGACAGGCTAGGCTTGTATCCACTGGAATTACGAAGAGTGGGATATGCCTTATCAAGATCCTAAGAGATTTTGATAGGGTGGATTGACAGAGGATGTTTTCTTTTTTGAGGAATCTAGAAATAGGGTACAAAGCTCAAAAATAAGGTGGTGTTCATTTAGGACAGAGATGAGGCAAAGTTTTTTCTGCCTCTCAGAAGACCCAAAGTCTTTGTAGCTTTCTTTCTCTGGGGCAATGGGCAATTTGAATATTTTTAAGGCAAAGTAGACAGCTACTTGAGAATCAAAGAGATTACTGTAGAGATGGGAATGCGAAGACTGGGATTATAAATCAGATCAGCCCTTATGTTATTAAATGATGAAGTAGGATTAAGAGGGAAGATACCTCCCTTGTTCCTTTATTTTAAATTTTCATGATCCAGCAGTCAATATTTATTGCAAACATTAGAAAATCTTGAGATATTGGAAATCATGAATCCTTTGCAGTCAGTGTATTACCATTGCTGAGTTCATCACAGTCCTGGTGAAGGATCTCAGCCCGAAACGTCAACTGTGTACTCTTTTCCATAGATACTGCCTGGCCTGCTGAGTTACTCCAGCAATTTGTGTCTTGCTGTCAATATTCATTGGTCAATCCTGACTTGTGTATTGCAGATTATGATGGAAAATCCTTGGGGCACCAGGAGACAAGTCACTCACTACAGAACACCAGCTCTTGTACCCATGGCATTTATGGGACTGATCTCTTGAGAGTTTCTAGTCACTGGTGAGCCTCGGATATTTACAAGTTGGGCAACTCAGCAATGGTAATGCATTGAATGCCAAGGATTTGTGATTAAGCTCTCATTTGGGGGGGGGGGGGGGTGATGGCTATTGCCTTGCATATTTTTGGTACAAATGTCCCTTGCCACTTTCCATCCCGATGCCTGAATGTTGTTTAGGCTTTGTCGCATGCTGTCTTGAACACTTCATTTGCTGAGGAGTTGCAAATGGAGCTGAATGTTGCCCATTCCATGATCATCTTTATCTTTTTTTTAATTAGTTTTTTAATACATTTTCTACATCGCTACAGATTAAAAAAACCAGATCGAAATGAAGAACATTAATACAGTGCAAAAATAAACATACAATAATAATATAATACAAAAGAAGATAATTGAGAAAGCACCCAAATTGAAGATATGTAAAATTAGTATCCTCCCCAAACCCCGCAACAAAAAAGAACTCCAGACCAACCACAACACAATCTAGAGAGTATACATCAGGACATTCAAACCCCCAAAACTGTAAATACACTTAGCAACAGAAGATATTAATGCCTACTACCAACAAAAAAGGAGCTGAAAGCAAGGGACTGAAAAAAAAACCTTAGTTAAGAGGAAGGTTATGAAAATAATCAATAAAAGGTCCCCAGACCCTATGGAACTTTGTATCCGAATTAAGAACTGAATAATGAATTTTTTCAAGGTCTAAGCAGGACATAATATCATTAAACCATTGAGCATGCGTGGGCGGGGCAACATCCCTCCATCTAAGGAGGATTAAACGTCTAGCCAGGAGAGAAGCAAAAGATAATATTCGACACTTAGTCGAACTCAGACATAAATCTGTCTCACCCAAAAAACTGAACAAAGCAATTAAAGGGTTAGGTTCTAGGAGGTGATTCAGAATACAAGATAACGTTATGAAGACGTCTTTCCAAAATTTCTCCAAGCTAGGACAAAACCAGTACATATGAATGAGAGAGGCCTCGCCCCTTTTGCATTTATCACAGAGAGGACTAATGTTAGGGTAAAATCGGGATAGTTTAGATTTAGACATATGGGCTCTATGAACAATCTTAAACTGTAAAAGGCAATGGCGAGCGCAAAGAGAGGTTGAATTAACCGATTTGAGAATCGAATCCCAAGTCTCATCAGATAAGGAGATATTTAAATCATGCTCCCAAGCCATTCTAATTTTATCCACAGGGGCACGCCGTAAGGATGCTAATTTATCACGAATAAATGATATTAAACCTTTACCTAGTGGATTAATAATAAGAAATAAATCCATAACATTTTTCTCAGGCATTTCAGGGAAGTTAGGAATTAAAGGATTAATAAAGTGTCTAATTTGGAGATATCTAAAAAAATGAGCATTGGGCAGATTGAACTTAGCAGAGAGCTGTTGAAAAGATGCGAAGCGATTATCAATAAAAAGATCTTCAAAATGTCTAATGCCCTTCCTATACTAATCATGGAATGCTGAATCATACGTAGTAGGTAAAAAAAGGTGATTATATAAGATAGGGCTAGAAAAGGAAAAACCATGGAAACCATAAAACTTCCTAAACTGAGCCCATATACACAAAGTGTGTCTAACAAGAGGATTTACAATTAATCTGGACAAACTACTAGGGAGTACAGAGCCAAGAAGTGCAGAGATAGATAAATCTTTAGTGGAACTCAACTCCATTGCCACCCAATTAGGGCACTCGGGTTGGCCATGGAAAAAAGACCAAAAGGTAGCACAACGTATATTGGCTGCCCAATAATATAAACGAAAGTTAGGTAAAGCCATGCCACCCTCTTTTTTAGATTTTTGGAGATAAACTTTATTCATTCTAGAGCGCTTATTCTTCCACAGATATGACAAAATAATAGAGTCTAAGGAATCAAAAAAAGATTTAGGAATAAAAATTGGGATTGATTGAAATAAATATAAAAGTTTAGGGAGAACATACATTTTAACAACATTGATACGACCTACCAAAGACATAGATAGAGGTGACCATTGTAACAGACTCTGTTTTATAGTATATGAAAGATTGGCAAAATTTTCACGAAAGAGATCTTTAAACTTCCTTGTGACTGTAATCCCAAGATAAGTAAATTGATTATGAACTACTTTAAAAGGGAGATCACGAAATGTTAATTCTTGTGCTTCTTTATTAATTGGGAAAAGTTCGCTCTTATGTAAATTAAGTTTATAGCCAGAGAACTGGCTAAACTGATCAAGAAGTGAAAACGTTGGAGGTAAGGATGTAGACGGATTTGAAAGAAAAAGTAATAAGTCATCAGCATAAAGAGAAACTCTATGCTGAACACCCCCTCTCCAAATCCCGGTCAATTCAGGACAATTTCGAAATGCTATCGCCAAAGGTTCTATAGCCAAATCAAAGAGAAAGGGACTTAAAGGGCATCCCTGGCGGGTGCCACGTTTGAGGTTAAATAACTGGGATTTCTGAAAATTAGTCAAAACAGAGGCAGTAGGACACAAATACAGCAATTTGATCCAAGAGATAAAACTTTGACCGAAGTCAAATTTTTCTAAAACTGCAAAAAGGTAGTTCCAATCTATATGATCAAATGCTTTCTCCGCATCGAGGGAAATAACACATTCAGGAATCCCAGTTGAAGGTGAACATAAAATGTTAAATAAATGCCGAATGTTGAAAAAAGGAAGACGATTTTTAATAAAACCAGTTTGATCATCAGAAATAATAGAGGGGATAACAGTTTCTAATCTATAAGCCAAAACTTTGGCCAAGATTTTAACATCAACATTGAGCAAAGAAATCGGCCTATACGAGGAACACTCTGTTGGGTCTTTACCCTTTTTTAATAAAAGAATAATAGATGCCTCATTAAAAGAGGGTGGCAATTTACCGTAATTAAATGAGTCAGATAATACTGAGAATAACTGAGGGGAAAGAAGTGAAGAGAATGATTTATAAAATTTTATGGGGAACCCATCAGGTCCAGGAGATTTCCCTGAAGACAATGCAGAAATTGCAAAAGATATTTCTTCTGATGAAATAGGCGCGTTAAGTTTGGCTTTAAAATCAGACGAAAGTGAAGGAATATTCAGATTATTTAAAAAGTGATCAACAGAGATATTGTCATTCAAAGATTCAGAGGAATAAAGTCGAGAATAGAAATTTTTAAATGCGTCATTGATTTCTAAGTGATCCGATGTAAAGTCTCCATTCTCCTTCCGGATCTTTGTAATATGTTGTTTGGCTTTGGAACGTCTCAGCTGATTGGCTAGAAATTTACCAGATTTGTCACCATGAATATAGAAGCGACTCTTACTTTCAAGAAGTTGGCGTTCGACAGGTTGAGAAGACAGAAGATTAAATTTAGTTTGAAGTTCTACACGCTTCTTGTATAATTCAGGATTCTTAGTTTGAGCATACAGTTGATCCAATTCTTTAATCTGATTAATGAGGTCTAATCGATCTGCACAGTACTTTCTATTAAGATTTGCTGTGTAGGAGATTATTTGACCCCTCAAATATGCTTTCATGGCATCCCAGACAATCTGGGATGACACTTCAGATGATGTATTGGTGTTAAAATAAAAGGTTATCTGATCCTTAACAAATTTTAGAAAATCATCATACGATAATAAAATCGAGTCAAAACGCCAGTGTTTATTCCTCTGAGGGAGACCAGGAAAATTTAAGGACCAAGTAATTGGGGCATAGTCAGAAATCAGTATACTCTGATAGTCACAAGAATAGACAGATGGAATAAGTTGATTATCGAGTAAAAAGTAGTCGATTCTAGTAAAAGTATGGTGAACATGTGAAAAAAAAGAGTAGTCTCTCTCAGAGGGATGAAGGAAATGCCATATATCAGAGATATCATAATTAGAGAGAAAAGAGTGAATAGCTAAGGCAGATTTAGTAAGTAGTCTAGTAACAGAGGACGATCGATCCAAATTAGTATCTAACCAACAATTGAAATCGCCACCCAGTATAAGAGAGTATGAGTTTAAATCTGGTAGCGAGGAGAAAAAATGTTCAAAAAAATTAACATCATCAAAATTGGGAGAATACAGGTTTGCTAGTACAACTTTAGTATTGTATAATTTACCAGAAACAATAATAAAACGGCCATTTGTATCAGATATCTTATTATGGAGTTCAAAAGGAATATTTGAATTAATAAGGATGGAGACCCCCCCCCCCCCCCCCTTAGCTTTGGCAGCAAAGGATGAATGAAAATGCTGACCCGCCCACTTTGACAGAAGCCAAGAATGATCAAAACTACGAATATGAGTTTCTTGAAGGAAAGCAATGTCAGCTTTGAGTTGTTTAATATGGGAGAAGACCTTCCTTCTTTTAACAGGATGACTCAGTCACATTCCAGCTCACAAATTTAAGTGAATTAACCATTATCAATTGTTAGTGCATAGAAGGCAGCAGGCATATAAAAAATCAAGCAGTACAATAACAGTCTGGAAACAAAAATGTAAACATAGATCCGTAGAATCAAAACAGAGATGTCCTGAATAACAAAGGAAAACAAAAGAAACAGTGAGTAGTGTTGGAACTGGAGAATCCACCCCTCCTTGCAACCCAAAATTAGACGGCTACCTGAAAAAGCAGCTAGCTCTACCAAAAAAATTAACCCAAGTATGACTTCCAGTTCTGTGTCGTTAACAAAAGTTCCGTATAAATAATATAGCAAATAGTAACTAATTTATGCACTAGAAAACAGAATTATAAATAGGAACAACTTCAACAGAAGTATAAAACTTAATACAAAGAAAATCAAAAACTAAAACTAACCTACCCGCGAAAAATTATAAAAGATTAAAAGGAAAAAAAAGGGAGGGAGAAAAAGGGGAAATTATAAAATTCAAAGAGAGTCCTTATCAATCATTTACAGAAAAAAAAACTTAAACTATGAATCAACCAACAGGGAGGCCTTCAATAAAAACTCCAAACCTCCAAAACAAGTTAAAGACAATTGTAGTTCTCTATAGATAAGGTTATACAAAAATAAAATAGATTACACAGGTAAAATCTAAAAGTTCGCAGGGAAACATTAAACTTAAATTATCTATTTAGAAACAATGCACCAAGTCCAGGGAGAGATTGACTACAGCCCTTAGAGTTTCAATAGATAATGACTGAATTATTCAAGTAAAGTCGGAAAAGATAGTTTTACTTCGAGAAGTACTTATCAACCATTTTAGAAGGTCAGGCCGGTTCCGAAGAAGACGAGGTGGCTGGGAGACTTCCAACAAACGCCTCAGCCTCCTTCACTGATTTAAACCACTTATAATCTCCAGTAATAAGCGTAATTCGGAGATCGGCTGAGTTTCGAAGAAATGGTCTGAGAACATCTTTATCTTTGACCTTATATTGGAAAAAAGGTAAGGCTGTGCCCAGCAGACTGCTCAAAGGAACTCCTGCAGTGATATTGAGAGAATGAGCTGATTGATCACCTTTAACCATAACCATGTCTCTGTGTGAGATATGACTCCAAGCACCAGAGCAGTTTCCCTTTGATGTGAATCGACTTCAGTTTTAGCAGGGCTCCTTGATGCCGAACTCACTCAAATGCTTCCTAGATGCCACAGAAAGTCTCTTATCTCATCTCCAGAATTCAATTATTCCAATTTTGATTTTCAAAAACGAGATACCAAAAATCCAAACAAAAATAAACAGAAATTGCTGATAACATAGATGGTAAGGCAGCATTTGTGGAAAGAGAAACAGAGTTGACATTTCAAGCTGAAGACTCTTCAGTAGACTTTTATGCCAAACAAAAAACACATCTGAGAAACATTAACAGGGTTTCCATGACAATCATTCTGGGAAATGCATTAATTAAAAATTAGGAGCTCTGACCTTCCAAATGTCTTTGCCCTGCTGCCTGGCATGTTGGACAAATGATTACATGGGAAACATTCACCATTTATGGCTGCAGCACCCCCCCCCCAATGACTTCACCATCACCCCTCAGTCACAGAGCTCTCAAATTAAGCCAAAAAACTCTAAGTCTGAGGCATCACCAAACTAATGTTCCTCCTTATTCAGTTGTGCTGAAAATTATTCAGACAGCTAATAGGCATTAACTATCTACTGATGTATAGGCTAGGGAACTCTACCTCCCAGCAGTGAAGTGAGGGGCATGCTTCCTCACTGTCAAAGAATTACAGGGTGGAATATGCCTGCTTGGTAACTGGTAATCTATTCTACCAATGTGGCTCTCTTCCTAGCAGTTACTATAACAATATGATCAGTTACAAAATTACTTTGTTCTTCACACAGATTTAGCACTTGAATTTATGTAATGATTCAAAGTTACCCAAGAAATTCCATGTTAAATACTAAAAAGACAGGCTGCAACTCCATTAAAGTATCCAGTAATTGCCCATCAATATGTCGAGGAAGATTGAAATGGTGGTGAATGTGGAAGGCAAGTGAGCATTCAGTGCTGAACACCTGTCTCTTGCTGCTGCTAGATACGGTGTCTGTGTGTCACCACTTATTGCTTGCTACTGCCTGATAAGGTATCTGTGGGTGATGGCTTATCCCTCGATGCTACCAGTTAAGATGGCTGGGTGTGACTGACAATCTCCCTCACTGCTCTTTCTCTGTTTTCAAGTGGTTTCTCTCTCCTCCTGGTTGTCAGAGGATATTACTGAGGTTCTATGATCTATGAATTGGACTGGACTCTTTTCGGTTTTATGGCTTTTCTATTCTGTGTTTTCAGTAGTTCTTTCTTAAATCTGCAACTTTAGTGAGATCTTTTAAGTTTTTTGTGTTAGGGAGGGAGTTGGATGTTCTTGCAGTTTGCCTGATTTGTTTTTCAGCTTGAGGGGGGCAGGGGGTTTGATGAACTTGCTGTTGCTGTGCAATTTAAACTTGGCACGATTGGTAAGCATTTTTTGTGTGTGGAATTGGGGTTTAATGTTCTTACAGTTCACCCAATGTGTTTTACTGCGTGGGGGGGGGGGGGTCAATGCTCTTGCTGCTGTTGCACAATGTAATTTGGGGTGAACAATGTAAGTGTTTGTAAGTCTTTGTAAGTGTTCTTTGTGATGGGGCATGTTCTTTCTTTGAACGACTCCATGGTTTTCTTGGTTTCATGGCTATCTGGAGTCAAGTCAAGTTTATTGTCATTTCGACTGTAAACTGCTGGTACAGTACACAGTAAAAATGAAACAACATTCCTCCAGGACCCTGGTGCTACATGAAACACCACAAAAGTACACTAGACTATGTGAGACAACACAAGGCTACACTAGACTATGTAAAACAACATAAAAACTGCACTAGACTACAGACATGCACAGGTCTACAAAATGTGCACAAAACAGTGCAGGGCAGTACAATAATTAACAAACAAGACAATAGGCACAGTAGAGGACAAATTACAATATAATAATAAATGATGTAGATGTCAGTTTAGACTCTGAGTCTGATGACTTGGGGGAAGAAACTGATGCACAGTCTGGTCGTGAGAGCCCGAATGCTTCGGTACCTTTTCTCAGATGGCAGGAGGGAGCAGAGTTTGTATGAGGAGTGCGTGGGGCCCTTCACAATGCTGTTAACTTTGCAGGTGCAGCGTGTGGTGTAAATGTCTGTAATAGTAGGACGAAAGACCCCAATGATCTTCTCAGCTGACCTCACTATCTGCTGCTGGGTCTTGCGATCCGAGACGGTGTAATTCCTGAACCAGGCAGTGTGGCAGCTGCTTAGGATGCTCTTGATACATCCTCTGTAGAATGTGGTGAGGATCGGTGGGGGGGAGTGGGAGATGGACTTTTCTCAGCCTTCGCAGAAAGTAGAGACATTGCTGGGCTTTCTTGGCTATGGAACTGGTGTTGAGGGACCAGGTGAGATTCTCCGCCAGGCGAACACCCAAGAAATTTGGTGCTCTTAACGATCTCTACCGAGGAACCGTCAATGTTCAGCGGAGAGTCGTCGCTCCATGCCCTGCTGAAGTCAACAACCATCTCTTTCGTTTTGCTTACATTCAGAGACAGGTTGTTGGCTCTGCACCAGTTTGTTAGCCGCTGCACTCCTCTATGTATGCTGACTCGTCGTTCTTGCTGATGAGACCCACCACGGTCATGTCCTCGGTGAACTTGATGATGTGATTCGAGCTGTATATTGCTGCACAGTTGTGGGTCAGCAGAATGAACAGCAGTGGACTGAGCACACGGCCCTGGGGGGCCCCCGTGCTCTGTGTGATGGTGTTGGAGATGCTGCTTCCGATCCGGACTGACTGAGGTCTCCCAGTCAGGAAGTCTAGGATCCAGTTACAGAGGGAGGTGTTCAGGTCCAGCAGTTTCAGCTTTCCAACCAGGTGCTGAAGAATGATTGTGTTGAATGCTGAACTGAAGTCTATGAACAGCATTTGAACGTATGTCTTTTATGTCCAGGTGGATGAGGGCCAGATGGAGGGTGGTGGCAATGGCATCGTCTGTTGAGCGGTTGGGATGATACACGAACTGCAGGGGGTTCAGTGAGGGGGACAGCAAGGTCTTTATATGCCTCATGATGAGCCTCTCGAAGCACTTCATGATGATGGATGTGAGAGCAAGCGGCCATTAAGACATATCTCAGAATTGTATACTTCGATAATAAATGAACCTTTGAAAGGAACTGCTAACAAAAAATAAGTAACAATAAAGTGCCTAAAGCAGTTAACCTAATACAGAAAAACTTGGAAATTTTAACCTGGTACTGCAGTATGACAGATAATGAGAAAGAATGACTCTTTGTTCTTTTCCAATTCTTGCAAAGGTGGCACAATACCAAAAAATGTTAGTCAGATGCAAATGGAAACATACTCATTTTCACATCACCTTTCAGCAATTTTCACTTTATATTTCTGAAATACAAAGTTATTTTTATACCTACGAATGCAAATTTCTTGTTATAGAATATAATCTCACACTGGTATGCCTACTCATATGGCCCACATGTTTTAATACCAGAAACGAAACAAAGATAGAAAAAAAAAGAACTGCATTAAATAACCATCCTTCATGACACACAGATGTCTCAAATTACTGTAATAAACAATTTTAACTGCATTCTGTTATAATGTGGGAAACACACACTCAATTTTCATACAAGGTGCTATAAACAACACAACACTTTTTCAAATTGTGCCACAGACAGAGGGACTCTCATATGAAAGACAATCTGATAGTGTATAATAGAGGAAAGGTCAGATACCCTACAGCAGAACTTGAACCCACAATCATATATCACAGAACACAAGAGAATTACAACTGAGCCCAGGCCAATACTGGAGAGAAAGTAGATACATCTGTAAAAGTGATCCTGTACCAAGCACTTAAATAATGAACATGGAAGTAAAAAAGTAAATATTTAAATACTTGAGTTTATGATTTTGCACCAGTTTGCTAGCCAGGCACTTTCCATCCTGTGAACAATATGGACCACTAACTTCATCTTCTGGGTTTTTGTGTTTAACTGTGCACGTGCAGATACTGAAAGCTGCAATCAGCTTTACATAGTGACAATGTTCAGTGCGAGCAGACTGCATCCATTATTGATGCAAATTCTGGCAGAAATTGTGAAACCATGGCCTGAAGTAGAAAGCACCTCACAATAGGCTCAATGGGGGCTCCCTTAGTCCACATAGCCATTTCTGAGCTCCAAAAGACTAAATGAGAAGAATTTAATGACAGCTCTTCTATTGTTACCACTAAAACAAATACAAGGAGTAATTGCTTTACAATAATCAATAAGATTCAATACAAGCTGATTTCCAGCATTAGTAAATTTTAGCTTATGTCATTTTTCATGCAAACCTCCATTACAATGGAAAAAGAGCTGTTGAGTGGATTGTACGGAATTCTATCAGCATGTAAAATCAACATAGAAAATGATGCAGATATTTTTAATTCTTGTCTTGTCAAAAAACAGATGACTCAACAAGTTTATTTTGAACTTTACAATAAATTCTGAAGAAGGTCAATGAATAGAGCTTCAGCGCTGGGGATCTTGGCCTGGATGTAACTTCAATTTGTTTATACAATAATAAACTTGAAGCATGCTGTTGTGCAGAGGGACATGGGAGTGCTTGTGCATGAATCGCAAGAAGTTGGCTTGCAGGTACAACAGGTTATTAAGAAGGCAAACGGAATGTTGGCCTTCATTGCTAGAGGGATTGAATTCAAGAGCAGGGAGGTCATGCTGCAACTATACAGGCTGCACCTGGAGTACTGTGTGCAGTTCTGGTCTCCATACTTGAGAGAGGAGAGACTGGCTTTGGAGGCAGTGCAGAGGAGGTTCACCAGGTTAATTCCAGGGATGAAAGGGTTAACCTATGAGGAGCGATTGAGTCGCCTGGGACTATACTCTCTGGAGTTCAGAAGAATGAGAGGGTATCTCATAGAAACATACAATATTTTGAAAGGGATAGATAAGATAGAAGTAGGAAAATTGTTTGCATTGGTAGGTGAGACTAGAACTAGGGGACATTGCCTCAAGATTCAGGGGAGAAGATTTAGGATGGTGATGAGAAGAAACTGTTTTTCCCAGAGAGTGATGAATCCGTGGAATTCTCTGCCCAGGGAAGCAGTTGAGGCTTCTTCACTAAATATATTTAAGAAACAGTTAGATAGGTTTTTACATAGTAAGGGAATTAAGGGTTATGGGGAAAAGGCAGGTAGATGGAGCTGAGTTTACAGACAGATCAAACATAATCTTAGGCTCGGTGGGCCAGATGGCCTACTCCTGCTCCTATTTCTTATGTTCTTACATAAAGGCAAGTTAACGACAGATAACGCAGTAACAAGTTCTTCAGCCCACTGTCCACATAATTTACACTGATCCTATAATAATCTATATACCCATCAATCTCCCTTGTTTCTATTGATCACCTGCAGTACATATTAGAATTTACACTGCACACACACTTCTTAGCCTACAAATCTTTGGGATTTGGTTTCTTATGTTCTTATAATGTAGAAACAGCATTGGTTGAGTTCTTTGAGGTGCACCCTACAGGTAGTTCCAATGCATCACTGTTGCCCAGTGGGAGAGGAGCTTACCATTAGGTTTTCCACCTTTGCCTTTGTAGGGTCTTTTCCTCAATGGACTAATCAGTATTGCTATGCTTGAGGCACCAATACTTTATCATCCAAGGCAGTTCGAATAGTAGTCCCAAGATACAAAGAGACCTGGATGCCTTTTGTCTGATTGTGAAATGTTACTGTAGAGGGCAGTATTCTGCAGTGCAGTGGGTGGAAAGTTGGAGACAGAATCTTTGTTTTGGGGTTAAGAACTGAAAATGTTCATCAGCGCATCATTCTATGTAACTTCTGCTGCCTCCAACAGTATCCATCACCAAGCACATCTTCCCCTCCCCTCCCTTCTCCTCTCCATTTTCTGGAGGGAACACTTTCTATGTGACTCCTTTGTCAACTCATCCCTCCCTTCTGATCTCCCCCCCAGCGTTTATCCCTGAAAGTGTGCTAAGTGTTACATATATCCCTCTACCTCCTCCCTCATCAGCACTCAGTGATGACCCAAACAGTACTTCAGGTGAGGTGACAATTCACCCGAGTCTGTCGATGTCATCTATTGTATTTGGTGCTCTTGGTGCAGCGTCCTCTAACTCAGGGCACCAAGGTAGCAGAGTGGTTAACAAAACACTATTAAAGCTCTTGGTGTCAGAGTTTGGAATTCTATTCTGGCACTGTCTAAAAGGAGTTTGTATACTCTCCCCGTGACTGTGTGGGTTTCCTTCCAGTGCTCCAATTTCCTCCTAGACATACTGGTTGGCAGGTTGACTGGCCATTGTAAATTGTCCTGTGATTAGGCTAGTGTTAAATATACATGGGTTGTTGGGATAGAAGGGACTGTTCCATGCTTTATCTCTAAATAAAAATAAAAACTAATATCAGTGACCCGATACATATTGTCAAGCACCTTCATTCTATCCACCACAAAAGGCAACATCGCGCGTTACTACAATTCAACTACCCATTCTCATTCTGACTGCTCTACTGCCATGATGAGGCCAAATTCAGGTTGGAGAAGGGCCACTCCATGTTCCATCTGGTAGTCTCCAATCTTATGGCATGAACATCGACTTCTTCTCTTACTTCCAGTAATCACTCCCCCTTGCTCTATTTTTCCCATTTCCCATTCTTTCTCCCTTTCTCCCCTCTTTACCTGCCCTCCATTTTCCAATTCTTCCATGGGCCACTATCCTCTCCGATGAGACTTCCCCTTCTTCAGCCCTTTCCTCTTTCATCTATCACCTCCCAACTTCATTCCCCCCTCCCCTACCTTCCCCCTCACCTGGTCTCACCTAAAACCTGTCAAGCTTGTTTCCTTCCCCCCCCCCCCACCCCACACCACCTTGTATACTGGATTCTGCCCTCTTCAGTCCCGATAAAGGGTTCTGTCTCAAAATGTCAACTCCATAGATTCTGCCTCATTCTCAGATCATATGAGATCCCTTCCAAAACTGCCCAATTTGTCCAGAATTTCCATGTTAACTTCACCTGCAAAGTTGGGAACGGCAATTTGAATTTTGTAGTCATGACAGGAGTCAGGGAAGTCTGTGTGATGTCAGCAATATTATTTAATCTGGTGATTGACTTGATTATGAGGCAAACAATGAAAGATGAGCAGAGATGCATTAGGTGGACTCTGTTCTCTACCACATATATACCAGCACATGCAAAAGAAAACTCAGTGCCTGTGTAACTTTGGTGAACAGGATGGACTCAGAGTCAACCAGAGAAAGACTAAAACCATGACATTGAATGTAGAGTCTCCTCCTCTCATCAAGGCTTATGGCATCAACTTACATAGCACCAGCAGATTCACCTACCTGGGCAGCATCACTCAGCAGGATGGTGGGACCAAGAACAACAATCGGTGCAGACTCCGCAAAGCTAGAAATATCTTCAGATCAATAAATAACATATGGGGATCAACCAAGTACAGCTCCATACCAAGAAGAAGCTGTATCAGAGCTGCGTTCAGTCCACACTTCTGTATGGGACAGAATGCTGGCACATGATGAAGAAGGACTTTGCCAAACTGTCATCATGCCTCCAGAAGATCCTCTCCATATTTTCTGGCCAAGGAAGATCTCTAACCATGCCCTACTCCTTCAGTGTCACTAAGAGGACATGGCCATAATCATCATGAAGAAACGTTGGAAATGGATTGGGCACACGATGAGAAGAGAGATAATTTCATCATCAAGACAGCACTTCACTGGACCCCTGAAAGTGGAGGAAATGTGGGAGACCAAATACAACTTGGTGCTGTACATAGAGGCAGAAATGAGGACCCTGGGGCATAATAGAGATGATGGCCAAGTTCAGAGAGAGATATGGAGGACCTTCATTGCTGCCCTAATCGCCAGTGGCGTAACAGGCAGTAACTAACTTCCAACATGTTCGATCTCGCTCTCTCTCACCTTCATTTATCTTGTTCTATTTACATTCCTTCAGACACACAGGTTTTCTAATATTCATTTCCATCTCCTGGACAACAAATTGGAAATTTTGAGATCCAGCCTATCATAGACATTCCCCCTGTTCTCTTCAATCCTCCTCCACTGCACAATAAACACACTTGTTTTCTCAGATGAAGGACCATTGACGTGAAGCATTAATTTTCCCCCCCAAGACAAATGCTGCCCAAGTTGGTATTTCTAGAATTTTCTGTTCTTACTTCTGGCTTCTAGTACCTAAGTTTCTTTGCCTTTCTTCTGTGAGTGCTTAAAGTAGCCATTCCCTCACATGAGTAATTCATCAACTATTTGAAGTTTTGTTTTTAACCAAACACATATAATCATGTCATCAGTATACTTTGTGATGCAATGACTGAGGCTGAAGTGACCTGGATCTGCGAGTAGAGGTGACGTACATTGAAGAGACTGCATTCGTACCATAGATTTAGTCTATTATATCAAAGTCCTGTTGAAAGCAAAGTGTAGCACTCCAGAGAGAAATATTGAAAAGAATGAGTGCCGGCATAACCTCCTTTCACTGATTTATTTTCTTTCTCAACCCCATTCTCCTGCCTTCTCCCCATAACCTTTGACACCCTTACTAATTGAGTACCTATTAACTTCTGCTTTAAATATATCAAATTATTTAGCCCACAACAACCATCTGTGGAAATGAATTTCACAGATTCTCCACAATCTGGCTAAAGAAATTCTTTCTCATCTCTGTTCCAAAAGGATGTTCTTCTATTCTAAGACTGTGCCTGCCAATTCTAGACTTCCCACTATTGGTAATATCCTCTATCCACTATAATGTCCACTATCAATATTCAATAGGGTTCACTGAAATTCTTCCCCCCCCCCACCCCTTCTGTTAAATTCCAGTAAATACAGGCCTAGAGCCAAATGTTCCTTATTCTTTCATTCCCAGGATCATTCTTAGGAACCTTCTCTGGACCTCTCCAATGCCAGCTCATCCTTTCTTAGATAAGGGACCCAAAACTGCTCACAGTACTCCAGGTGCAGCCTGACAAATGCCTTATAAAGCCTTAGCATTACATCATTGCTACTGTATTCAAGTCCTCTTGAAATAAACACTATCATTGTATTTGTTTTCCTTATTATCAACTCAACCTGCAGGTCAACTTTTATGCAATTCTGCACAAGGAACGCCAAGTTCCTTTGCACTTCTAATTTCTGAACTCACTCCCCATTTAGAAAATAATCTATGCCTTTATTCCTTCTACGAAAGGGCATAACCATACATTTCCTTACATTATAGTTCAACTGCCATTCCTTTGCCCATTCTCCTAACCTGTCCAAGTCTTGCGGCAAACCCCCTGCTTCCTCGGCTACCTGCGCCTCCACCTATATTTGTATTGTCTCACATAACCTGGCCATAAAGCCATCACTTTCATCATCTAAATCATCAACATATAATGTGAAAAGTAGAAAACCCAACACTGACCCTCACATTACACCACTAGTCACCAGCAACCAACCAGAAAAGGTCTCCTTATGGAAGACTCATTGTCTTCTGGCTGACTGGCAATCAATCCATGCTAGTACCTTTCCTGCACCTTGCTTTCTGAAAAATCAAGAAACAACATCCACTGACTCTCTGATATGTTATTTCCTCAAAGAATTTCAACAGATTTGTCAGACAGGGCTTCTTCTTAAGGAAATCAAGTTGACCTTGGTATATTTCATCATGTGCTTCCAAGTACCCCTAAATCTCATCCTTAAATAATGGACTCTAATAAGTTGCCAACTACTGAAATCAGGCCAACTTTTTCCCCCTACCCTTCTTAAAGAGTGCAGTGCCATTTGCAATTTTTCAACTTTCCATTCCAGAATCTTATTATCCTTGAAAGATCACTATTAATGCCTCCACAATTGCTTCAGCCACCCTTTTCAGAACCCTGCTGTGTAGTCCATCTGCTCCAGGTGACTGATTCACTTTCAGATCTTTCAACTTCCCAAGCACCTTGTCCCACCTACACTCACTTTTGCCCTGCTAATGCTCTCGAACATCTTGCATACTGCTGGTGTCTTCCTCACTGGAGACTGTTGCAAAGTACTTGTTCAGTTCATCCACCACTTATTGGAGCTCAGATTGATGATAACATCTCCACTACATTCTCCAATAGCTTAGACTCCTTCTGGGCTCGCTTTATACCTATGAATTTAAAAACGCAAACATGAGGAAATCTGCAGATGCTGGAAATTCAAGCTACACGCACAAAATGTTGGTGGAATGCAGCAGGCCAGGCATCATCTATAGGAAGAAGCACTGTCGAAGTTTCAGGCCGAGACCCTTCATCAGGACTAACTGAAAGAAAAGGTAGTAGGAGATTTGAAAGTGGGAGGGGGAAATCTGAAATGATAGAAGACAGGAGGGGGTGGGGTGAAGCTAAGAGCTGGAATGGTGATTGGCAAAAGGGATACAGAGCTGGAGAAGGGAAAGGATCATTGGATGGGAGGCCTAGGGAGAAAGGAAGGGGGGAGGGGAGCACCAGAGGGAGATGGAGAACAGGCAAAGAGTGATGGTGGGGGGGGGGGGGGGGGAGAGAGAGAGAGAGAGAGAGAGAGAGAGGGAGAGAGGGAGAGAGGGAGAGAGGGAGAGAGGGAGAGAGGGAGAGAGGGAGAGAGGGAGAGAGGGAGAGAGGGAGAGAGGGAGAGAGGGAGAGAGGGAGAGGGAGAGAGGGAGAGAGGGAGAGAGGGAGAGAGGGAGAGAGGGAGAGAGGGAGGGAATAAATAAATAAGGGATGGGGTAAGAAGGAGAGGAGAGGCATTAATGGAGTTAGAGAAATCAATGTTCATGCCATCAGGTTGAAGGCTACCCAGACGGAATATAAGGTGTTGTTCCTCCAACCTGAGTTTGGCTTCATCTTGACAGTAGAGGAGGCCATGGATAGACATATCAGAATGGGAACAGGACATGGAATTAAAATGTGTGGTCACTGGGAGATCCTGCTTTCTCTGGCGGACAGAGCATAGGTGTTCAGCGAAATGGGCTCAAAGTCTGCGTCGGGTCTCACCAATATATAAAAGGCCGCATCAGGAGCACCGGACGCAGGATACCACACCAGCCGACTCACAGGTGAAGTGTCGCCTCACCTGGAAGGACTGTCTGGGGCCCTGAATGGTGGTGAGGGAGGAAGTATAAAGGCAGGTGTAGCACCTGTTCCGCTTACAAGGATAACTGCCAGGAGGGAGATCGGTGGGAAGGGATGGGGGGGACAAATGGACAAAGAAGTCGCGTAGGGAGCGATCCCTGCAGAAAGCGGGGGGGGGGGGGGGGGGAAAGGAAAGATGTGCTTGGTAGTGGGATCCCGTTGGAGGTGGCAGAAGTTATGGTGATGAAAGGTGATAGAAGTATCTTCCAGCTGCAGACCCCAGAGCCTGGTGGCTCCACCACTAGCAGGCATGAACTTCGGATCACTGCCCCGGCCGTCAATCTCGGTTGCCCCACCAATCCAAGGCACATTCAAAACCTGGACTCCAGCACCATCAATGTGGGTTCCAACACCACGGACACCTTCAAAACAATTGCGCAGCCTCCAACTGCGACTCCAGCCTTTAACTCCAGGCCGGGTCTTCACATGCTGCGATTGTGACTCCCATCTCCCCTTCCCCCACCACCGCCACCACCCTGCAATCCCCTCTCCCTCAGATCCCACTGTCAACTCCTGGACCCTCAGAGGCTCCATCTTCCTCTCACCCCAACCCTCCCCCCTCCACCAAAACCACCAGCATCCCCCCTCTGATCCCAGCTCTCATCCGTGCCAGGTCTTTACCTTCCCCTCGGACCTTCAACTCTCTGAGGCACAGTGCTCTGCCCTCAGTAAGGGCCTCACTTTTGTCCCCTTAGCCCACATCTCAGTGAGTTCTGCATATGACATGACACTGAACTCTTCTTCTACCGGCTCTGTCTTCGAGCCTACCTCTTCGGCAAGGACTCTCCTACCCCA
The DNA here is from genome assembly GCF_048418815.1 of Hemitrygon akajei. Lineage (NCBI taxonomy): Eukaryota > Metazoa > Chordata > Chondrichthyes > Myliobatiformes > Dasyatidae > Hemitrygon > Hemitrygon akajei. Next base: position 25,251,699 of record NC_133136.1, on the reverse strand, counting down.
AATGATGACCCCTTCTCCCGTCTTCAACCCTCCTCTTTTTCATGGACACACCACTCTGGTCTTCTGCCTGCTCTGGATCTTTTTATTGATAACTGCTGATGGGACATCAACTGTCTCAACTTCACCACACCTTGTTCCAATTCCAACCTCACTCCTTCTGAACGATCTGCTCTCCACTCCCTCCCAACCTCACTATAAAACCCACTGATCAGGGGGGCGCTGTTGTAGTCTGGTGTACTGACCTCTACCTTGATGAGGCACAGCAACAACTCGCTGATACCTTCTCTTATTTACCCCTCAATCATGACCCTACTAAGGAGCACCAGGCCACTGTCTCCCATACCATCACCAACGTTATCAGCTCTGGGGATCTCCCATCCACTGCCACCAACCTCATAGTTCCCACACCACACTCTTCCCATTTCTACCTCCAACCCAAGATCCACAAACCTGCCTGTCCAGGTAGACCCATTGTTTCCGCTTGTTCCTGCTCCACCAAACACATTTCTGCATACCTTGACACTGCTTTATCCCCCCTTGTCAATCCCTTCCCACCTATGTTCGTGACACTTCTCACGCTTTGAATTTTTTCAACGATTTTAAGCTCCCTGGCCCCCACCACCTTATTTTCACCATGGACGTCCAGTCCCTATACACCTTCATCCCCCACCAGGAAGGTCTCAAAGTTCTCAGCTTCTTTTTGGATTCCAGACCTAACCAGTTCCCCTCTACCACCACTCTCCTCCGTCTAGCGGAATTAGTCCTTATTCTCAATAATTTCCCCTTTGGCTCCCCCCACTTCCTCCAAACCAAGGGTGTAGCCATGGGGACCCGTATGGGTCCCAGCTATGCCTGCCTTTTTGTTGGCTATGTGGAACAGTCCATGTTCCAAGGCTATACTGGTATTCGTCCCCCTCTTTTCCTTCACTACATCAGTGACTGCATTGGCACAGCCTCCTGCACGCATGCTGAGCTCGTTGACTTCATTAACTTTGCCTCCAAATTTCACCTGCCCTCAAATTTACCTGGTCCATTTCTGACACCTCCCTCCCCTTTCTTGATCTTTCTGTCTCCACCTCTGGAGACCGCTTATCTACTGATATCTACTATAAGCCTACTGACTCTTACAGCTACCTGGACTATTCCTCTTCCCACCCCATCTCTTGCAAAAATGCCATCCCCTTCTCGCAATTCCTCCGTCTCCGCTACATCTACTCTCAGGATGAGGCTTTTCATTCCAGGACGGAGGAGATGTCTTCCTTTTTTAAACAAAGGGGATTCCCTTCCTTCACCAGCAATTCTGCTCTCAAACACATCTCTCCCATTTCACGCACATCTGCTCTCACCCCATCCTCCTGCCACCCCACACGGGATAGGGTTCCCCTTGTCTTCACCTACCACCCCACCAGCCTCCAGGTCCAACTTATAATTCTCTGTAACTTCCGCCACCTCCAACAGGATCCCACTACCAAGCACATCTTTCCCTCCCCCACCTTTCTGCCTTCCGCAGGGATCGCTCCCTATATGACTCCTTTGTCCATTCATTCCCTCCCCCCATCCCTTCCCACTGATCTCCCTCCTGGCATTTATCCTTGTAAGCGGAACAAGTGCTACACCTGCCCTTACACTTCCTCCCTCACCACCATTCAGGGTCCCAGATAGTCCTTCCAGGTGAGGCGACACTTCACCTGTGAGTCAGCTGGTGTGGTATACTGCGTCCGGTGCTCCCGGTGCGGCCTTCTATATATTGGTGAGACCCGATGCAGACTGGGAGACCGTTTCACTGAACACCTATGCTCTGTCCGCCAGAGAAAGCAGGATCTCCCAGTGGCCACACATTTTAATACCTCGTTCCATTCCCATTCTGATATGATTATCCACAGCCTCCTCTACAGTCAAGATGAAGCCACACAGGTTGGAGAATCAACACCGTATATTCTGTCTGCGTAGCCTCCAACCTGATGGCATGAACATTGATTTCTGTAACTTCCGTTACTGCTCCTCCTCCCCTTCTTACCCTATCCCCAATTTATTTATTTCCCCACTTCCTTTTTTCTCTCTCTCTCTGCCCATCACTCTTTGCCTGTTCTCCATCTCCCTCTGGTGCTCCCCTCCCCCTTTCTTTCTCCCTAGGCCTCCCATCCCATGATCCTTTCCCTTCTCCAGCTCTGTATCCCTTTTGCCAATCACCTTTCCAGCTCTTAGCTTCACCCCAACCCCTCCGGTCTTCTCCTATCATTTCGGATTTGCCCCTCCCCCTCCTACTTTCAAATCTCTTACTACCTTTTCTTTCAGTTAGTTCTGATGAAAGGTCTCGACCCGAAATGTAGACAGCGCTTCTCCTATAGATGCTGCCTGGCCTGCTGCATTCCACCAGCATTCTGTGTGTGTTGCTTATACCTATGAATGTGGGCTAAGTACAGCTCCAATGTCATGTTTATGTTTGCTGTTGACAAAACTGTTGTTGGCCCAATCAAAGGTAGTGACAAAATCAGCAACATAGGAGAGACGTTGAAAATCTGTCTGTGTGGTGTGATAACAACAACCTCTCACACAATGTCAGCAACACCAAGGCTCTAATTATTGACTTTAAGAGGAGGAAACCAGAAGTCCAGAGTCAGTCTTCATCAGAGGATCAGAAGTGGAGAGAATCAGTGTTATCATTTCAGAGGATCAGTCCTAGGCCCAGCAAGTCAATGCAATTATGAAGAAAACACAGCAGCACCATTACTTCCTAGAAGTTTGCAAAGACAATGCATGATATTTAACACTGACAAACTCCTATAGATGTGTGGTGGAGAGTATATTGACTGGCTGCAGCACAGCCTGGTATGGAAACATCAATGCCCTTGAATGGAAAATCCTACAACAAGTAGTGCATATGATCCAGCCCATCATGGGTCAAACACTCCCCACTATTGAGCACATCTACATGGAGTGCTGTCACAGGAAAAAAAAAGTATTCATTATCAAAGACCCCCACTACCCTGGCCACGTTCTCTTCTCACTGCTGTTAACATGAAGGTGGTACAGGAATTTTAGGACCCACACCATCAGGTGTAGGAAGTTATTACCCCACTTAGCCCACTGCTCTACTCCATCTATACCCATGACTGTGTACTGCTCAAATGCCATCTATAAAAATTTGCTAATGATAAAATCATTGTTGGTAGAATCTCAGATGGAGATGACAGGGCATACAGGAGCGACATATACCAGCTAGTTGAATGGTGTCGCAGCAACAACCTTACACTCAATGTCAGTAAGACCAAAGAGCTGTTTGTGGACTTTAGGAAGGGCAAGACAAAGGAATAGAAACCAATCCTCAGAGGGATCAGAAGTGGAGGGTGAGCAATTTCAAGTTCCTGGGTGTCAAAGATCGCTGAGGATCTAACCTGGTCCCAATATATCGATGCTGCTATAAAGAAAGCAAGACAGCAATTATATTTCATTAGGGGATTGAGAAGGTTTGGTTTATCACCTAAATCACTTGAAAACTTCTACAGATGTACTATAGAGAGCATTCTGACAGGCTGCATCACTGTCTGGAATTGAGGGGGGTGGTAGCTACTGCACAGGATCAAAAGAAGCTACAGACAGTCGTAAAATTAGTCAGCTCCATCTCGGATACTAGCCTCCGTAGTATCTAAGACATCTTCAAGGTGCGGTGCCTCAGAAAGGCTGCGCCCATTATTAAGGTCCCCCATCACCCAGGACAGGCCCTCTTCTCAGGGAGTAGGTACAGAAAACTGAAGGCACACACCACTTCATGTTCTTTTACTATATATATATATTATACACACACAAATTGTTTTACTTGTATTTTTCTATATATTCATGTATTGTATTGTACAGCTGCCACTAAGTTAACAAATTTCACGACATATGTCAGTGATATTAAACCTGATTCTGATTCAACCATCGAGCTCTTGAATCAATTTCACTCTACCAATAACTGAACTGTTCCCTCTTAAGAACTCATCTCATGTTCTCAATAGTCATTGCTCATTTGTCATTATTAACATTATTTTTCTTTTGTATTTGCAGTTTGTTGTCTTTTGCACATTGTTTGTTCATCCTGCTGGATGTGGTCTTTCATTATTATGTTTTTCGGATTTACTGTGTATGCCTGCAAGAAAATGAATCTCATAAACGATGACGTACATTTACATTGATAATAAATTTACTTTGAACTTATTTGTTTTCCAATACTACCTCTCCAGCGTCATTTTTCAGTGGTCCTTGCCTCTCTTTAACTCTTTATATACTGTATCTGAAAAACACCTTTTGGTACTCTTCGATATTAACTGGCTAGCTCTCCTTCACATTTCCCCCTGTCTCTCCTTTTTTAGTTGCCTTCCATTATCTTTTTTTTTAAAGTTTCCCAATCTTTAAGCTTCTAATTTTTTGCAACACTGTATGCCTTTCTTTTGCTGTCTTTGACTTCCCTTGTCAGTTACAGTTGCCTCATTCTCCCTTTAGGATATTACTTCTTTGGGATGACTTTTGTCAGGTCACTTAAGGCTAAGTGCAATGGTTAATGGCGCATCCTGCATATTCCTAGAGCTGCTGATTGTTGATGACTGAATGGAATCTACACTGCCATTTGGGATTAGCTCTTTGGAACTGGAAGGGGTTGGTTGAAGAAGACTCATATCTTTTGTGACAAATAGCAAGGAGACTGGACATTGTTTAGGGCAATCAGAGCTGGATCTCTTCATGATTACTGAGCTGAGGTCCCCTATACCTCTTCCTCACTGCAGAAACATCAAAAGTTTTTCTCCAGCAAGGTCATTATGCCAAGCAGCCATTCTCTTCGGTATCTATTTTGGTAGGAACCTTCCATCTGCAACTCAAATAAATCAGGCTATTAGCCACATATTTATAACTTAGCTAATCATCTCTATTACGTGCAAATGTTTTCTGGAGTTTTCAGGCAGGATATATACAGGAATATTTAAAGAGTTTGAAAGGTATGGGGGGAGGGGTGCAGAGGTTGTGGAGACTCCTTGATTGCTTATTTTGATTACTCTTATAATGAATAAGCTCTGCCATCTTTGTCAAGGACGAAAGGGATATAAATATCACCGGACTAGACATGCCCAGGCATCATCCTTGATGAAGATGACAGAGTTTGTCATCGAAACATTGGTTAAAATTGATACCTGTACCCAGCTGGAAGCCTAGAAGAGTTTATTTATTATATACACCAGGAAAGCACTAGATCCTTTATTACTCTTACTATATTTATGATGTAAATCGGTTAATCTTTTTAAAAAGATTTTAAAGGAGTGTGCTTGAGGTCTTATTCCTGCACATATCATTCAAAGACCACAAATCCACAACTATAAGATCCTTCATGATCCCTCTTGCTCATCCCACTGCTAACCTCCTCCAACTGGTTACTTTATCTAGTTTATCCCTAAGACGACATTAGCCCACTAAAGATATTTATCTCATCCATCCCTCACCCACCCTGTCTGCACTGAAGCCAACTTATTTTGCTAAAGCTAACTGCAGAGTTATGGACACAGCTAAGCACATCAAAGAAACCAGCCTCCTCTCCATGGTGTTAGTCTATACTTCTTGCAGCTTTGGTAAAACAGCCAACAAAATCAAAGACTCACTCACCCTAGACATTCTCACCCCATGCCATCAGGAACAAGATATAAAAACCTGAAAGTATGTACCACCAGACTGAAGGTTAGTTTCGGCCCCATTATCTTAAGATCTATCAGCTTTGATCTATCTGGTAGTAACTTTGCTACTACCAGAGGTGAACAATGTGTTCAATAAAGGCATGAAAAGTACAATTGTTTGTGTGTTACTACTTTAGGCCGATTGCTTTTATTACTGTGACTTAGATGAATATCAGACCACATTTTTTGAGTAATTAATGCAGAAAACCAGGTAATTCTAAATGGTTCACAAACATTTTCTTGCAACTGTTTGTGAGGGCAAATAGGAAACCTTAGCTTACAGCAGAAGTCCAGGCATAGCAGAGATCTTGGGATGTTACCTTCAGATTGGGGGATAAGACAGCTCTTGGATCAGTAAAAGTTGTGCTTTTCCACACCATCAGGAAGGTAAATTTGGATTATTCACAGAGAATACACAGTCATTTCTGTAACACCAGAGACATGAGGTGTATGTGGGAAGGCATTCAGACCACAAGTCCACCCTGCAAGGTTAAATGCCTTTTACATACGGAATGTTGTGCCTTTGAGGAAGCCCCCCCCCTCCCCCATCCCAAAGAATGGGCACTCTGTTTGGCTGCAGCTGATGTGAAGAAGATCTTAGTTAGGGTCAACCCATATAAAGCTGTGTGGCCTGATAATGTTCCTGGTTAGGTGCTGAGGGTCTGTGCAGCTGTTAACAGAGGTTCTAACAGTCAACATCTCTCTGGAACAGTCCACTGTCCACTCAGGTTTCTAGACAGTTGCCATCATCCCAATGCTCAAGGGAGTGACAATAACCTGCCTCTAAGACCATCCTCCAGTGGCACTGACCTCAACAATAATGTGACTGGTTAACATGTTAAATCCCATTTTCCTGCTGTATTTCCCTTTCCAGTTAGCTTATCACTCAAATCTGTCCACTGATGTCATCATAGCCTCTGCACAAGACTCTGTCCTGTCCCACCTGGAAAATGATGCTTCATATACTAGTATGCTGTTTATAGACTTCAGATTGGCATTTAAAATGATCATCCCTCAAAAACTGGTGGCTGTCCTCATTGGGTCTCAATACTGCTCTCTAAAACTGGATCCTGGACTTCTTACCAGAAAAGCCACTCTCAGTCTGTGTTTGCAGAAGCATCTCTAACATCATCACACTGAGTAACTGAGTACCAGCACTCCCCAGGGTGTTTGCTCAGCCCACTGCTGTTCACGCTACTGACACTTGACTGCACTGCTAGATCCTGTTCAAAAGTTCACCAATGCTACAACAGTGGTTGGTCTCAACAATGATGACGAGACAGTGTACAAAGAGGAGATAAAGCGCTGGTAGAATGAGGCAAGCACAACAACTCGAGTCTCAACGTGGCCAAGTCTAGAGATGATTGTGAACATTTGATCCTCAATCTTGTTCTCCAGTGATTGTACATTTGTGAACAAGATGCTGGATAGAAGTTTCGTGTGCCTTCATTTTAGCCTGGCTTGGAGTCTCTTTTGGCTGTGGTGACTTCCCTTTGTCTGCTTGAAGTATGCCTGAGAATTAAGTCTGCTGATTCCTTCAGAATATGAAATCACTAGTTAAGATGGTTCAAAAGTACATTACTTAAGGGGAAATTACAGGTTGCAGACTGCAGTGAGATAGTTCAAAATAAGTAGATTTAGGAGTTTCACCACCTCCATCTCCGAGCCTACTTCTTTGGCAAAGACTCTCTGTCCCGCACCAATGACTCCTTCTCAATTCTTCAACTCTTCTCCTCTTCCTGGACACCCCACCCTGGTCTACTGCCTACACTAGACCTCTTCATTGCCGACTGCTGATGGGACAGCAACTGTCTCGACTTCAATAGTGCCCTATCCAATTCCAACCTCACTCCTTCCAAACGCTCTGCTTGCCACTCCCTCTGCACTAATCCTAACCTCACCATCAAACCACAGATAAAGGGGGTGCTATAATTGTCTGGCGGACTATAGATGATAGAAAGGACAGACAGGAGTTGAGGCATAATCACAGCCAATGGGATAATTTACAACAGAAAACAACAAACACTGGACTGAAAGTGTTATATTTGAATGTATGCAGCATAAGAAATAAAATGGACGATCTTGAAATTCAGCTACAGATTGTAAAGTATGATAAACACAAAGTACACTGCAGATGCTGTGGTCAAATCAAGACGTACAAAAAAGCTGGATGAACTCAGCAGGTTGGGCAGCATCCGTTGAAAGAAGCAGTCAAGGTTTCGGGCCGAGACCCTTCGTCAAGACTAAAGAAGGAGGGGGCAGGGGCCCTATAAAGAAGGTGGGGGGAGGGTGGAATGTGACAGGTGAAAAACCAGAGGAAAGATCAAGGGGTGGGGGAGGGGAAGCAGGGAGGGGATAGGCAGGAGAGGTGAAGAAGGAATCTAAGGGGAAAGCACTATGGGTAGTAGAAAAAAGCAGAATCATGAGAGAGGTGATAAGCAGCTAGAAAAGGAGACAGAGTGAAAGTGGGATGGGGGAAGGGAGAGGGAGGGAATTGCAAAGTATGATGTTGCTGCCATCTCTGAAACTTGGCTAAAGGAGAGCTGCCACTGGGAGCTGAACATCCAAGGATATACGGTGTATCAGAAAGAAAAGTTAATAGTCAGAAGGGGTGGTGTGGCCCTGTGTATAAGAAATAATATTAAATCATTAGAAAGAAATGACATAGGATCAGAAAGTGTAGCATCTCTACGGTTGAGTTAAGAGGTGGCAAGGGTAAAAGGACCCTAATGGCAGTTGTATACAAGCCTCCAAACAGCAACCGGGATGCGGATTACAAATTATAGGAGGAGATAGAAAAGGCATGTCAGACGGGCAATGTCATGATAATTGTTGGGGATTTTAACATGAAAGTGGATTGGGAAAACCAGGCCAGTACTGGACCCCTAGAGAGAATTTGTAGAATATCTAAGGGATGGCTTTTTAGAGTAGCTTGTTGTTGAGCCCACTGGGGGATCAGCTGCGCTGAATTGGGTGTTGTGCAATGATCCAAAAGTGATAAGAGAGCTTAAGGTTAAGGAACCTTTAGGGAACAGCGATCACAAGATGACTGAGTTCACTTTGAAATTTGAGAAGGAGAAACTAAATTCCAATGTGTCAGTATTTCAGTGGAATAAAGGAAATTACAACGGCATGAGAGGGGAACTGGCCGAAGTTGACTGGAAAGGGACACTAGCAGGAAGGACAGCAAAGCAGCAATGGCTGGAGTTTCCTCAAAAAATGAGGGAAGTGCAAGATAAGTATATTCCAAATAAGAAGAAATTTTCAAATGGAAGGAGGACACTACCATGGCTGACAAGTGAAGTCAGAGCCAAAGCAAAAGAGAGAGCATACAAGGAAGATAGAAGATTGGGAAGCTTTAAAAGCTTGCAGAAGGAAACTACAAAGGTCAATAGGAAGGAAAAGATGAACTATGAAAGGAAGCTGGTGACTAATATCAAAGAAGATACTAAAAGTTTAAAGTATATAAATGGTAAAAGAGAGCTGAGGTAAATTTGGGACAAATAGAAAATGGCGCTGGACATATTGTAATGAGAGACACAGAGATGGCTAGGGAACTAAATCTGCATCAGTTTTCACTGTGGAAGACATCTGCAGTATACTGCACATTCAGGAGTGTCAGGGAAGTTTGTGCAGTGAAAATTACAACTGAGAAGGTGCTCAGGAAGCTTAATGGTCTGAGGGTGGACAAATTTCCTGAACCTGATGGAATGCACCCTCAGGTTCTGAAGGAAGTAGCTGGAGAGATTGCAGAGGCATTAACAATGATCTTTCAAGAATTGATAGATTCTGGCATTGAACCGGATGACTGGAAAACTGCAAATATTACTCTGCTATTTAAGAAGGGTGTGAGGCAGCAGAAAGGAAACTATAGACCAGTTAGCCTGACATTAGGAAGGGAACATTAGGTTGGGAAGTTGTTGGAATTGATCGTTAGGGATGAGATTATGGAGTACCTGGGGCCAAAGCCAGCATGGTTTCCTGAAAGGAAAATCCTGCCTGACAAACCTACTGCAATTCTTTGAGGAAATTACAAACAAGGTAGACAAAGGAGATGCAGTAGACATAGTATACTTGGATTTTCAGAAGGCCTCTGACAAGATGCTGCACATGAGGCTGCTTAGCAAGATAAGACAGACATACTTTATTGATCCCGAGGGAAATTGGGTTTCATTACAGCCGTACCAACCAAGAATAGTGAAGAAATATAGCAATATAAAACCATAAATAATTAAATAATAAGTTAATCATGCCAAGTGGAAATAAAAGTCCAGGACCAGCCTATTGGCTCAGGGTGTCTGGTACTCCGAGGGAGGAGTTGTGAAGTTTGATGGCCACAGGTAGGAATGACTTCCTATGATGCTCTGTGTTACATCTCGGTGGAATGAGTCTCTGGCTGAATGTACTCCTGTGCCTAACCAGTACATTATGGAGTGGATGGGAGTCATTGTCCAAGATGGCATGCAACTTGGACAGCATCCTCTTTTCAGACACCACCGTCAGAGAGTCCAGTTCCACCCCCACAATATCACTGGCCTTACGAATGAGTTTGTTGATTCTGTTGGTGTCTGCTACACTCAGCCTGCTGCCCCAGCACACAACAGCAAACATGATAGCACTGGCCCCCAAAGCCTCATAGAACATCCTCAGCATCGTCCGGCAGATGTTAAAGGACCTCAGTCTCCTTAGGAAATAGAGACGGCTCTGACCCTTCTTGTAGACAGCCTCAGTGTTCTTTGACCAGTCCAGTTTATTGTCCATTCGTATCCCCAGGTATTTGTAATCCTCCACCATGTCCACACTGACCCCTTGGATGGAAACAGGGGTCACCGGTGCCTTAGCCCTCCTCAGGTCCACCACCAGCTCCTTAGTCTTTTTCACATTAAGCTGCAGATGATTCTGCTCACACCATGTGACAAAGTTTCCCACCGTAGCCCTGTACTCAGCCTCATCTCCCTTGCTGATGCATCCAACTATGGCAGAGTCATCACAAATCTTCTAAAGATGGCAAGACTCTGTGTTGTAGTTGAAGTCCGAGGTGTAGATGGTGAAGAGAAAGGGAGACAGGACAGTCCCCTATGGAGCCCCAGTGCTGCTGACCACTCTGTCTGACACACAGTGTTGATTCCATAGAATTACAGGGGAGTTACTACCATGGGTGGAGCATTGGCTGATCAGCAGAAAACAGAAAGTGCGAATAAAGGGATCCTATTCTCGCTGGCTGCTGGTTACCAGTGGAGTTCCACACAGGTCAATGTTGGGGCTGCTAACTTCTTACGATGTTCAGTGGCATGCAGAAGTTTGGGCACCCCTGGTCAAAATTTCTGTTACTGTGAATAGCTAAGCAAGTAAAAGATTACCCGATTTCTAAAAGGCATAAAGTTAAAGATGACACATGTCTTTAATATTTTAAGCAAGATTACTTATTTAATTTCCATCTTTTAGTTTCAAAATAATGGAAAAGGGCTCGAAGCAAAAGTTTGGGCACCCTGCAGTACTTAGTAACACCCCCTTTGGCAAGTATCACAGCTTGTAAACACTTTTTGTAGCCATCTAAGAGTCTTACAATTCTTGTTTGGGGGATTTTCGCCCATTCTTTCTTGCAAAAGGCTTCTAGTTCTGTAAGAATCTTGGGCCATCTTGCATGCACTGCCATACTGCTCTTTTGAGGTCCATCCACAAATTTTTGATGATATTTAGGTCGGGGGACTGTGAGGGCCATGGCAAAACCTTCAGCTTGCACTTCTTGAGGTAGTCCATTGTGGATTTTGAGGTGTGTTTAGGATCATTATCCTGTTGTAGAAGCCATCCTCTTTTCACCTTCAGCTTTTTTTTTTTACAGATGGTGTGATGTTTGCTTCCAGAATTTACTGGTATTTAATTGAATTCATTCTTCCCTCTACCAGTGAAATGTTCCCCGTGCCACTGGCTGTTAACACAAGCCCAAAGCATGATCAATCCACCAATGTGTTTAACAGTTGGAGAAGTGTTCTTCTCATGAAATTCTGCACCCTTTTTTCTCCAAACATACTTCTGCTTATTGCTGCCAAAAAGTTCTATTTTAACTTCATCAGTCCACAGGACTTCTTTCCAAAATGCATCAGGCTTGTTTAGATGTTCCTTTGCAAACTTCTGATGCTGAATTTTGTGGTGAGGAGGCAGGAAAGGTTTTCTTCTGATGACTCTTCCATGAAGGTCATATTTGTGCAGGTGTTGCTGCACAGTAGAACAATGTACCACCACTCCAGAGACTGCTAAATCTTCCTGAAGGTCTTTTGCAGTCAAACGAGGGTTTTGATTTGCCTTTCTAGCAATCCTACAAGCAGTTCTCTCAGAAAGTTTTCTTGGTCTTCCAGACCTTAACTTGACGTCGACTGTTCCTGTTAACTGCCATTTCTTAATTACATTATGAACTGAGGAAATGGCTACCTGAAAACGCTTTGCTATCTTCTTATAGCCTTCCCCTGCATCATTTATTTTAATTTTAATTTTCAGAGTGCTAAGCAGCTGCTTAGAGGAGTCCACAGCTGCTGATTGTTGGGACAAGATTTGAGGAGTCAGGGTATTTATAAGGCTTTGAAATTTGCATCACCTGGCCTTTCCTAACGTTGACTGTGAACAAGCCATAGCCCTAACAAGCTAATTAAGGTCTGAGACCTTGGTAAAAGAGAGCTTAAATCTCTTGGGGTGTCCAAACTTTTGCATGGTGCTCCTTTACTTTGCTTCACTCTAAAATTGTACAATACAAAAATAATCAACTAATCTCGCTTAAAATGTTGAAAAGAATGTTTCATCTTTAACTTCATGACTTTTGGCATCTTCTACTCACTTAACTATTCACAGTAACAGAAATTTTGACCAGGGGTGCCCAAACTTTTGCATGCCACTGTATGTCAATGATTTGGACTATGGGATTAATGGATTTCTGGCTAATTTTGCCAATGATACAGAGATAGGTGGAGGAGCTGGTAGTGTTGAGGAAACAAAGTCTGCAGAAACACTTAGATAGTTTAGGGGAATGGGCAGAGAAGCGGCAAATGAAATACAATATTGGAAAGTGTATGGTCATGCACTTTGGTGGAAGAAATAAACGGGCAGACTATTATTTAGATGGGGAGAGAATTCAAAATGCAGAGATGCAAAGGGACTTGGGAGTCCTTGTGCAGGATACCCTAAAGGTTAACCTTCAGGTTGAGTCGGTGGTGAAGAAGGCAAATGCAATGTTGGCACTCATTTCTAGAAGTATAGAATACAAGAGCAGGGATGTGTTGTTGAGGCTCTATAAGGCACACGAGACCACACTTGGAGTACTGTGTGTAGTTTTGGGCTCCTTATTTTAGAAAGGATATACTGACATTGGAGATGGCTCAGAGAAGGTTCACAAGAATGATTCCAGGAATGAAAGGGTTACCATACGAGGAATGCCTGGCAACTCTTGGGCTGTATTCCCTGGAGTTCAGGGGAATGGGGTGGGGGGGGGGGGGGATCTCATAGAAACATTCCAAATATTAAAAGGCCTGAACAGATTAGATATAAGTTATTTCCCATGGTAGGGAGTTGAGGACAAGAGGACATGACTTCAGGATTAAAGAACGACCATTTAGAACAGAGACTCAGATAAATTACTTTAGTCAGAGGGTGGTAAATCTGTCGAATTTGTTGCCACAAGTGGCTGTGAAGGCCAAGTCATTAAGTGCATTTAAGGCAGAGATAGATAGGTTCTTGATTAGCCAGGGCATCAAGGGTATAGGGAGAAGGCAGGGGAGTGGGGATGACTGGAAGAATTGGATCAGCCCATGATTGAATGGCGGAGCAGACCCGACAAGTCAAATGACCTACTTCTGTCCTATATCTTATAGTCTTATGACTGACCTCTACCTTGCTGAGGCTGAGCAAGAACTCTAAGACACCTCTTCTTTCTTACCCCTTGAACAGGATCCCACGAAGGAGCACCAGGCCATTGTCTCCCACACCATCACTTATTATCACCATCATCACCAGACCGTATTAGCTCTGGGGATCTCCCATCCACTGCCACAAACCTCATAGATCCTGCACCCCACCCCTCCTGTTTTTACCTCCTACTCAAGATCCACAAACCCACTTGTCCAAGTAAACCCACTGTTTCAGCTTGTTCCTGCCCCCCCCCCCGACTCATATCTGTATACCTCAACCCTGTCTTATCCCCCCTTGTTCAGACCCTTTCTAACTACATCCATGACACTTCACACACTTTGGATCTTTTCAACGATGTCAAGTTCCTTGGCTCACATCATCATATTTTCAATATGGATGTCCAGTCCCCATTCACTTCTATCCCCCACCAGGAAGGCCTCAAAGCTCTCTGTTTCTTTCTGGACACCAAACACAACCAGTTGCCCTCCACCACCACTCCTCTGTCGAGTGGAACTTGTCCTTACTCTTAATAATTTCTCCTTTGGCTCCTCCCATTTCCTTCAAACAAAAGGAATGCCTGCCTGTTTGTCGGCTACGTGGAACAGTCTATGTTCCAAGCCTAGTGTCCGTTCCCCACTTTTCCTACGCTACAACTGCATTGGTATTGCTTCTTGCACCCATGTAAACTCATCGACTTCATCAACTTTGCCTCCAACTTCCACCCTGCCCTCAAATTTACCTGGTCCATTTCTGACACCTCCCTCCCCTTTCTCGATCATTCTGTCTCTAACTCTGGAAACAGCAAATAAGCTGTTTTATAAACCCATGGATTCTTATAGCTACCCGGACTATAACTCTTCCCACCCTGTTACTTGTAAAAACGCCATCCCCATTTCTCAATTCCTCTGTCTCTCAGGATGGGCTTTTCATTCCAGAACTAAGGAGATATTCTCCTTTTTTAAGGGAAGGGTCTTCCCTTCCTCCGTCATCAATACTGCCCTCAACCGCATCTCTTCCATTTCATGGATGTCTGCTGTTACCCCACCCACCTGCCATCCTACCAGGGATATGGTTCCTTTTATCCTCACCTACCACCCAACCAGCCACCATGTCCAGCAGATAATTTTCCAGAACTTCTGCCAACTCCCAGGAGATCCCACACCAAGCATATTTTCTACCCCCCCCCCTCAACTTTCTGCTTTTCAAAGGGATCGCTCCCCATGTAACTCCCTTGTCCATTTGTCTCTCCCCACTGACCTCCTTCCCAGCACATACTTGCAAGTGGAACAAGTGCTACACCTGCCTCTATACCTCCTTCCTCACTACCATTCAGGGCCCTAAACAGTCCCTCCAGGTGAGGTGACACTTCACCTGTGGGTCTGTTGGGGTCACGTACTGTGTCTGGTACTCCTGGTGTGGCCTCCTGTATATCAGTGAGACCTGACGTAGACTGGGACACTGTTTGGCCAAACACCTACACTCCATCTGCCAGAAGAAGCGGGATCTCCCAGTGGCCACCTATTTTAATTCCACTTTCCATTCTGATATGTCAATCTACTGTCACGATGAGGCCACACTCAGGTTTAAGGAATGTTATGAACTGTAACGTTTTAGTAACGAATCAGCAGCAAAAGATTTCACAATGAGTCCAGTTTTAATGTTAAAACCACTATCTTTATTAGTAACCACTTATAATATAGTAACTTAATGAGATAAACAAAAGTTAACAGTGTTATGTGTGCGCGTAACTTTCAAGCTTAGGAATAGTTATTAAAAGATGGCAAATTAGTATGGTTCAGTAATCCACAGAATAAATGATGATTGGAGAGAGATTTTGTAATTCAGAGTGGAAGGTAGAGAGAGGGCGATTCACGTCGAATTGGTAAAATGAGATAACAGTCATCGAAGATCTTGTCCGTAGAATCCGTCCGTTATCACATACGAATTATCACCAAAAGTAACCTGTCACAGGATTACCATCTTTGAATGATTACCACACACATACAAAGACAAGGGTTAACACACAAGTGGTCCCAAAGGATATTCCAAAATCCACTCTTATGGATTATACAAAATGACAGTCACTTATCCATTATGCAACTGCGTGCCGATGATCAACCCACCCTTGTGGGCATAGGACAGCTCCAAGCCTCAGTTGCAACAAGCTGAAGCTACCGGCTTCCCCAGTCTCTCCCACTCACTCACTCTCTGTGCTGAAGTCCACAGTCAGCAGTGTCAACCTGTGACTGGCGTCATAGTCCTGCCTCACTCAGGCGCTCTTAAAGAAACAGTCCCAGTAAAGAGCTGGGCAATTAATTGGTGAAAGAGATACAAGGTGGAGAAGGGGGAGTCCGATAGGAGAGAACAGAAGACCATAGAAGAAAGGGACGGGGAGGAGCACTCGAGTGAGGTGAAGGTGAGAGAGGAAAGAGGATGGGGAATGCTAAAGGGGTTTGCATTACCGGAAGTTCGAGAAATTGACGTTCATGCTATCAGGTTGGAGGCTACCCAGACAGAATATAAGGTGTTCCTGTTACAAGCCTGCTACAGGAATTTCACCAATAAATTGCCCAGCTCTTTATTTCATCCACCCCCTCCCAGTTTCACTTATCACCTTGTGTTTCTCTCTTCCCTCCCCTTTTTAAATCTATTCATCTTTTTCTCCAGTCCTGCTGAAGTGTCTCGGCCCGAAACATTGACTGTGCTTCTTTTCCCCCCACAGATGCTGCCTGGCCTGTTAAGTTCCTCCAGCATTTTGTGTGTTGCTTGGATTTCCAGCATCTGCAGACTTTCTCTTGTTTGAGCTTTAGTAGTTTTGTAAGCTACCTGCAACACATGGCCATTGGTTCACCAGCACCTACTTACTTGTACTAATGTTCCCGTCTGGTATAGGAACTATAAGGCATCTGACTGCCAGTCCCTAAAAAGGATTATGAGGAATGTTGAGAGGATCATTGAGGTCCCTCTTTGACCCATCAGTTATTTGTCAGGAGCACTGTGTGTGCAGGGCCCTTAGTATTGTCAATGATCCCTCCAATGACAATCTCTTTGACCCCCTACCATCAGGCAGGAGGTACCATAGCATTAGGACAAGAACTGTTTGGATAGGAAACAGCTTCATCCCTAGGCCATAAGACTATTGAACTCCTTGCCACCACTCCGGTCTCATCACGTATGAAGCACCAGTAAAGTTATACTGTTTACTTTTCAACCTGTGTTGTAAATATACCTTACTATCTATTAATTTACTAGTGCTAACATTACTTTATTATGTTATGAGTTATATGTACAGCATTATACACCTTGGTCCAGAGAAACGTTATTTTATTTGGCAGTGTACGTGTGTGTAGTTGAATTTGAAGACTATTCAACTGTCAGCCAGAACAATAAGATATACTCTAGACCTCACAATCCACCTTGTTCTGTCCCTGCACCTCACTGTCTACCTGCCTTGCACTATTCCCTGCAACTGTAATACTTCTTTCTCGATTCTGCTATTGTTTTCCCTTGTACTAACTCAATGCCCTGCTGTAATGAAATGATCTGTATGATGGTATGCAAGACAAGATTTTCACTGTATCTTAGTAGCTGACAATACTAAATCAATTATCTTTCTTTTGTAACTCTCACAAATGATTTTCATAATGTAACATTAACTGAGTCTTGCCTTCCACAGATACTGCCTTATCTGTTGAGTGTTCCCAACGTTTTCTGTTTTTATTTCTGAGTTCCCGCATCAGACATTTTGAGTAGCTGCTATGAGGATTTTTATCTGCCTTAACCTTTGTTATGATACTCTACAGTAAAACATATCCCTGTAAGGCTCATCACCCTAACTACTGTAAGTTTGTAAGAGTTTTACTTTCTCCGGTCATCTTGATCTGTTCATGAACACTTGTTTGCACAAATGAGCTGATCATAATTATAACTTTATCAAATGTATGCCAACAATTCAGTTTTCAGCTACTCAGCTTGCCCAAATCAAGTCACAGATTGCCTTAAATTCTTTCCTCGCTCCCCTGTAATTACTTGGCTGTGGTGTGCAGTTTGGGCTGAGAAATATGTACTCAGTTACCCAAATGAAATTTTGAGAGATGTCAAACAGTCTTTCAACAGTTAAAGTTCATTTGTTCAAAATCCATAAACAAAAATACAAGTACTCATGAAATTAGTATGGTTGTAGGGAAAGGGTAGAAGAACTAATTGAAATTACTCTTTAAAGAAAGAGTGATTGTGGATTTTGATCACCATATTACTTCTATTAACTGGTAATATTTCAGTATTCTGAAGGGCTTTGCAGGTCCCACAGGTTTTCCACTTTAGAAAAAAGCAAGCTTTCAGTTTGAATAAAATGGGCATAGTAAATCAATGCCATTCAGATTTAAAGAGACAAAATCAATTAGGATGAGGTGAAAACCATTTTCAACTAAAATATTTTTGCAGTGGAAAACAGTGCTGATATTATTAAAGCAGATACATGATTAATGACTATTTTTGTCAAAACAGAGGCTGTTTTGTCTTTGAAAATTAATCCCATTAAGGATACAGCAACTTTGGGAGAGAACATGAATGCTAAAATTAAAGTGGTCCGAATGTAAGTATATACTGAAAATGTAATTTGGCTTTGAAATGGTTGTACTGTAGTCATTTCAATGTTTACTAAATTACAACCTTCAGAGACAATATAGAGATTTCAGAT
This sequence comes from Hemitrygon akajei, assembly GCF_048418815.1. Classification (NCBI taxonomy): domain Eukaryota; kingdom Metazoa; phylum Chordata; class Chondrichthyes; order Myliobatiformes; family Dasyatidae; genus Hemitrygon; species Hemitrygon akajei. The sequence continues at coordinate 25,233,405 of NC_133136.1, read as the reverse complement.
CATTGAAAATATAAACTTCATTTTTGAACTTTTTATGTAAAAGCACTTTCATTGAGAAGTTTTAAATATTTCATCATAATAGTTTTATTCTCTGATGGGGCATCAATATTAATGCTGGTCATTTAATGCCAGTTCTCAATTACCAACACAAAAGTGGGGAAACCACATGCTTGAATTGATACATTTTTTCTGATGAAGGCATTTTATTTGGGAGTGTTAGCTCAAGACCCAGTGACAAGACCAAAGTCTCTGGGCTTTCATACATTTACTGGAAGTTCTATTATGAGCTCAAACTCTTTGCAGTATTGAGGCTTTTTTTTTAAAAGAAAGAGTATTAGCAATGGCTAAACTGTACCTGCGCCTGGAGTCACTTCCATTAACACAGAAAATGCAGACTTCAACAACATTAATGAATGATAAATTAGTTGGCAGTAGTGCTTGCCGACTCAGTTTCTTATTTTTAAGATGAACTATCAGTAACTAGTATTTAAATCTTTATAGTCCTTCGTATCGAAACACATCAGAAAGAATTAGATGCAAAAATATATTTCCATACTGTACCAACCTGCTTAGCCAGAACTATCATGAACAAAGTTCCATTTGTAGCACAATAAGCATATTAATTAAAAATGTTACTTTTAAATACCTTAGACTATAGCTAAGGTATTTAATGTCTGCCTTTTATGGCATTACACTCATGAAACTGGCAAACTGCCTTCACAGAAGTACTCAGAATACAACATCACTGAAAAATTGTATTAGTTGCTACAAGGTTAGGATCCATGTGTAAAAAGAATTATTTGCATGAGGTGACTAAAGTCAGCTCTCTATCAACATAAAATGTCATGATGGAAAAATGGATAAGACTAGTTTATTTCAGAAGTTTAACTAAAGTTTAATTCCAGGCCTCACACCATTTCTGACCTGAATACAAGATTCCTAAGAGGATAACAGTAAGAAACATAATATGCTGAAGAATTTGAATACTAAAACAGGTGGAAAGCTAAAAATTAGAACATAGTAGACTCTCAAGCCAAAATACTCCGGTCTTCATTGGACTGACAAGATAAATGCCTTGGGAATTAAGAATTGCTGCTTACACCTAATAACAGCAAGTGGATAAAACTGTGGATGCAAACTATGCCCATCTCTTTGTGGAAGATGTAGCACATTTCACTTCAGCTCCTCTGTATCACTGTAGTTTCTTGCTACTAATTTCCACTGCACTCTCACCTTCTCACAATCCATTTCTGACCTCTTCCATTCCTCAGATTTAGGGAAAGGAAATTCTACATTGATATATTACTCACTCACTGAAACATTACCTCTCTACAAATCCTGACTAAATTGATGAGCTTTCCAGCATTTTCTGTGTTCATTTCAGATTTTCAATATCCCTGATAATTTTCTCTTTTAATATCATATGCTGTTACTTGCGTGCAAATAAGTACCATAGTAGTTCTGATAAGGGGCGCTCTGCCATTAGTTCACAGAAACACCACTTTGCCTCATGGCTTACTATTCAAAAGGTATGTGTAAACCTCACCTTGTATATTAGATGAGATTATTACTCGCCACAGGGCGAAATATTTCAAGTCACAGTATATTTTTAACCTATTAATGTTAATAATTGTTAGTCAACTTCTCTTAACACTATAACTAACGGTTACAACAGTTTTCCTTCAGCAATTAATGGAAATTTTCTTTACTTAGTATTAAAAGAGAATTCCTCTTTTGTCTCTCTTAATTCATTGTTTCTTTCTATTTCTACAATACACAACATGGAATTTAACATTATATTTTGATAATACCTCACTGTGTAATTTCACAGATGTCAAATGTGATTCATCACTGCTGCCAACTCTGGCCTTTGAAAAATCAGAATGCCTTGTAGCAGGTATATGCCCATCCTGTCCTTCCAGCAACTTGCAGAACAAAATTAAATGGCAAGTTGACATTTAACATGGAGGAAGTATAGATCTGTTTTGCTACTGCAATAGTCAGCTTATTGCTGCCAAATAGGCATCTGTAGAAAGATTAAATGCATGGCTATGTCATACACTGACAATCAGTACAATCCTGGAGTTTGGAGTTGATCTGCAAGCATTGTACAGATACTGCCTATTTCCACAGATTATACAATATTAACCTAAAATAGCTACTACAAGGAGGCATAATTTTAAGGTGACTGGAGGAAAGTACAGACAGGATGTCAGAGGCAAGTTCTTTACACAGAGTGGTAGTGTCAGGACATTTTTGGGGTTAAGACATATAGTGAATAACTTCAACTAACTTCAGCCACCATTCTTCAGATCTGAATATGGACTGCAGACTAAATCTAAAATGCAGCTCTGAACAATGGGTTCCCAAGAACTGTGAACCACAGTTAATTGGAAAACAGACAATGCTGGTTTAAATTTAAATTAGTGTCTATGGTGTGGGTATGAAGAGGGAGGTGTGAAGGTTGTGTGTAGTTCAAAGGGTACATTGTGGATGAATTGTCCTTTGATCTTTAGCATATAAAATATCATGTACTGTTCGGTCAAGCTGGCCTCTTCCTCTGAAAAGGTACCAGTACAGAGCCTGCTGCGATTCATTTTGTTGAATAAAGAGACTACTTCATTTCTACCAGCTTCTTCTCTCTAGTGATTTTGTTCACATGACAACACTGGGTGTATGGAATACCCTGCCAGGGGTGACGGTAGAGATAGATATATCAGGGACATTTCAAGAACTTAGATAGGTACATGAGGGGAAAAAAACTGAAGGCTATGTAGGAAGGATGAATTAGAGTGATCTTAGAAGACTGACACACATCTTTAACCAAAGGGCCTGTACTATGCTGTAATGTTCTGTGGTGTCTTGTGCTTCAATACCTATCACTGCCCAAAGGTAATTCAGCCAATCATAGCATATACGGCTTTTTTAAAATTTCAGATACACCCTTATCATTCTGCATCAACGAGAACAGGAGAACCCCTTTGCAGTTGAAATGAACTAATCAATAAACAAATGCGTACCACATAACTAATTTAAATCAAACAATTAACAGTATCAAAAAAGGCAAACTTCCACAGCAGTAAAGACATTAGTTAACAAATTTCTTGTCTAAATTAAAAACATTTCTGTTGAGATATTACTTCTTAAAATTATAACTTAAAAATCCAAAAGCTGAAGTCTATTTTGTCTTAGAGAAAGGGTAAAAAGCCTGCATGTCAGCTTTACCAAATCTTTCAATGGAAAATTTAGGTTTATTAAGTAACCTAATGACAAACCATAGGGTGGTGTTCATAAGTGGTAGCAGCCATGAAGGCACCAAATCACTTCTGAAGATAAAGGAGATATGCTTTAAATTTCAGCTACTAAGCCCAATGACTATACAACATTTTTTCTCCATACAGCCTTATAAACGCATTGACTTAAAAGCCCTTATAAAAGCACCTTCATTTCTAGGTGCCTCTATTCAATTTCAAACAAAACAAAGATGCTGGAAGAACTCAGGCAGACAAGCAGCATCTATCAAAAGAGAAACTAATCAATGATTCAGTTCAGCGACCTTTCTAAGATCAGTTTCAGATTCAAGCAATTGTAGCTTTAAGTTCTTCAGCATACACATCACTGAGGATCTTACGTGGTCTGTACATATGGCTGTGTGGTGAAAGATGCACAACAGCATCTCTTTCACCTCAGATGGCTAAAGAAGTTTGGTATGGGTCTCCAAATCCTAAGGACTTTCCACAGGGGCACAACTGAGAGCATCCTGACTGGCTGCATCACTGCCTGGTATGGAAACTGTACTTCCCTCAAATCGCAGGACTCTGCAGAAAGTGGTACGGATAGCCCAGCACATCTGTAGATGTGAAGTTCCCACTATCTAGGACATTTATAGAGACAGGTGCGTTAAAAAGGGCCCAAAGGATCATTGGGGACCCAAGTCATTCCAACCACAAACTGTTCCAGCTGCTACCATCCAGGAAATGGTACTGCAGCATAAAAGCCAGGACCAACAGGCTCTGGGACAGCTTCTTCCACCAGGCCATCAGACTGATTAATTCACACAATTGTATTTCTATGCTATATTGACTGTCCTGTTGTACATACTATTTATTACAAATTACTATAAATTGCACATTGCTCATTTAGACGAAGACATAACGTAAAGATTTTCACTCCTCATATATGTAAAGGATGCAAGTCAATTCTATTCATTTTATTTGCTTTCCCAATCTATTCAATGTATCTCACTCTTTCACCCCTTCCTATAATTCTGTGTACGGTTAACCTTCAAATGTTTATCCAATTCTCTTTCAGAACCACTGATGATCCTATTCTACCATTCATTCAGGTTCTGCATTACAGAACATAAAACTCAAGTAATTTGTGTATTCTGTTATTTAAATCTATTTTAATATTAAAAACACCATTCATGATTTTGGACACCTTCATTTCACTAATATGGGATGAAGCTAAGCTTTTCACATGAATGAAGTCCTGTATCCCACATATTTTTCCTGTAAATCTCTTCTGCATTTTAAGCACCTGATGCCCTTTCTATGATCCTTGAAATGAACACAATGTATTAGCTGAGGCCCATTAAATATAAAGATTTAGCATAATCTCATAATTTTTCCATTCTATTTTACTATTAACAAAACCAAGAATACCCTATACATTGAAAACATTGACATTCGAGGCAATAGGGGTAGCATGGTAGTGTAGCAACTAGTGTAACGCTATTACAGCAACAGAGACCGGAGGTCAAATCCACTGCCATCTGTAAGGAGTTTGTACGTTCTCACCATAACCACGTGGATTTCCTCCAGGTGCTCCAGTTTCCTCACACATTCCAAAAACATACAGATTTGTAGGTAATTAGTCACATGGGTGTAACTGGGAGGTGCAAACACATAGGACTGGAACAGCCTGTTACTGTGTATTGACTCTAAACTAATTTTATTGCCAACTTCAAAAGACTGACATACACCCCAAGTCCAATATTCTTACACCCCTAGTAAAATTACTTCATTATAAAGACATCTTCATTTCCTTCCAAACAAAATTTAATATTTCACATTTTTCAGTGTTAAATTTCACCTGTTTGTTCTTTTCATCAACCTGAAATGTTACTATTGTCTCTTGGTTCACTGTAATTCCCAGTGTTGTCTTACCTGCTAATACTAAAATGAAATGCTGCAGGCACAAAATTAAAAAGCCTGTGGTTATAAATCTCACTGCAGGACAACACCTTGTTATTCCTCCCTCATGTCTGAAGAATTATTGACTAAAGGAAACAATAGACACTCATTGTAGGCACAATAAAAAAATCTGTAGTAAATTAACTTATTTCCTAGCATGAGAACAGGATGTCATTCAGTTACTTTGCTTTCCTCAGCTTTTGAAATAAACTACAGGCTGTTATGTACCTCCGTTCCATTTTCCTCTCCATTACATACCCTTCAACAACAAATTCTCCTCCGGCTTTTGTTTCCACTATCCTTCTAGCCAGAATAATATAATTTAGTAGTAACAAGTCATTCATAAATCTTGAAACTTACTTTTCCCTATGTTGCTTGACCTACTAAATGTCTCCAAATTTCTATGCCTTTCTTAAAATGATGCAACAGCAGAGTCTGCTCAATAGACCTCAAATGACCCCAACCTAAATTTTAATCTCACCTTCTCCACTCAGTCCTGATGGCGGATTTCAATCCGAGCCATCAAAAATTTCTTTCCTCTCACCAATACTGCTCAACCCAGGAATTCCTCCAGCAGAATGTTACTTCTCTACATTTTAAGCATACTCTTTCAGAAAAATAAGTTCTTCTAAATTCCGTATTTAATTTATATTAATGGTTCCTGTCTTCTCACAAGTAGCAACAAATTTTCCCTGTGGAGCCTTTTCAAAGTTTAAAGTAAATTATCCAAGTACATATGTGTCTCCATATACAATCCTGAGATTCATTGTTTGGCAGGCGTACTCAATAAATCCATAATAGAATAATAACCATTACAGAATCAATAGAAGACCACACCAACTTGGGCACTCAACCAGTGTGTAAAAAAACAATAAGCTGTGCAAATACAAAGAAATAAACAATAATAAATAAACAAACAATAAATACCAAGAGCATGAGATGAAGAGTCTTTGAAAGTGAGTTGATAGGTTGAGGGAACATTTCACTAACAAGACAAGTGAAGCTAACCCCCTTTGATTCAAGAGCCTGATGGTTAAGGGATAACAGCTGTTCCTGAACCTGGTGGGAGTCCTGAGGCTCCTGTACCTTCTTCCTGATGGCAGCAACGAGAAGGGAGCATGTTCTGGGTGGTGACGGTGCCTGATGATGGATGCTTCTTTCCTGAGAGGAAGTTTTGTGCAGATGTGCTCTATAATGAGGGTTTTAGTAGTACTTTTTGTAGGATTTTCTGGTCAAGAGCACTGGTGTTTTCATACCAGACTGTGATGCAACCAGTCAATATACTCCCACCACACATTTATGGAAGTTTGTCAAAGCCTTAGATGTCATGCCAATTCTTTGCAAACTCCCAGGGAAGCAGAGGTGCTGCTGTGCTTTCTTTGTGATTATACTTGCAAGCTAGGTCCAGGACATGACATAATAACATCCAGGAATTGAAAGTTGCTGACCCCTTCCACCTCTGATCCTCCAATGAGGCCTGGCTCATGGCTCTCTGGTTTCCTTTTCCTGAAGTCAACAACCAGCTCCTTGGTCTTGCTGACATTAAGTAGTTGTTGTTATGCAACCACTCAGCCAGATTTTCAATCTCGCTCCTGTATACTGACTGGTCACCACCTTTGGTTCAGCCTATGACAGCAGTGTTGTCAGCAAGCTTGAAATTGGCATTGGAGCTGTGCTTAGCCACATAGTCATAAGTGTAAAGTGAGTAGAGCAGGGGCTAAGCACACAGCCTTGTGGTTCACCTGTGCTGATGTAAATTGTGGTGGAAGTGTTGTTGCCAATCCAAACTGAACTGGGATCTGCAAATGAAGAAGTCAAGGATCAATTTACACAAGGAGATACTGAGGCCAGGGTTTTGGAGCTCATTGATTAGGTTTGAGGGGATGGTGGCATTGAATGCTGAGCTGTAGTCATTAAAGAGCATCCTGATGTACATACATCTTCGCTGTCCAGTTATTCCAGGGTTGAGCGAAGAGCCAAGGAGATGGCAAATGCTGTGGAGCTGTTGCTCTAATAGGCAAGCACAGAAAGCACTGAGCTTATCTGGAAGTGGAGCCCTACTGTTGCCCATGTCTCATGATTTAACTTTATAAGAGGTGATATTATTCAAGGCCTCCCACAATTGTCAAGCATTCTTTGTTAATTCAAGACCAGTCTGAAATCGCCATCACCTTGGAGATCACTTTCTGGAGATTGTACTTGGACCTTTTGTAACTTTCTCGGTCATCAGACTTCAATGCCTCTGATCTGGCCCTCAGAAGATTGCAGATCCCATGGTTCATCCAGGGCTTCATTCATGATCTTTCAGGGCATTGTCAGTTCCATCAATGAACTATAGCATATCCCATCTTCTCTGACAGGTTGCTTCCATGTTAGTGGTGATTTTATGGCCAGTATGTACCATATGTCCACAGTGGAGTACAAAATTTCAGAGCCTAAAAAGTAACACAAATTTAACATACTGTATGTCCTTACATTAGGTGTTTCTTGGAGTTCATGAGAAACTTTAGCAAAACACATTTGCTCATAAACATAATGATGTTGAGGTCCTGTATTAACATTTTCTAAAATTACCGAATCCATGGAAGGTTGGAAATATTATTGAAGCACCTTAAATTTGGATTTGTTTTGACAAATGCAACACTTACAAAATAAAAGATAAGCTGTCAGTACAGAGTAACTTCCAGTGGCAGTTAGAAACACTTTAGTTCTAACATTAGTAGCCAAAAATCAAAGCGATTTATTAATATGATACTGTCAAATTCAAGGACCAACTTTTGCCACAAGTTTATTAGCCAGATTGAAAATGGTATTAATGGATTAATACAAATGCATTATCAGTCTTAACATTTCATTTAAAGAACTGATAAATGCAAAATCATTCTTGACAAATTATTTACATCAAGTAGACTAGTCTAAGTTGCTGTAGTAAATTAATCCCACCCAATTAAAAACACATAATGTGGCATACCTTTAATTCATTTTAACAAAGCAATAAACACTGAGTGGCTACTTTATTCGGTACAGCTGCTCACTAATGGAAATATCTAATCAGCCAATCATGTGGCAGCAACTTAATGTATGAAGGTATGCAGGCATAGTCAAGAGGTTCAGATCAAGCATCATTAATGGGGCAAAAATATGATCTAAGTGACATTGACTGTAGAATAATTGTTGGTGCCAGACAGGATGGTTTGAGTATCTCAGAAACTGCTGATCTCCTGGGATTTTTTACATACAAGTGTCCAGAGTTTACAAAGTTTACACTGTTTCAAGCCAACAAGAAGGCGGCACTACTGCAAATAGCCGCATGACACAACAGCGGTATGCAGAACAGCATCTCTGAATGCACACATCAAACCTGGAAATAGATGGGCTACAACAGCAGAAGACAACGGACAAACACTCAGTGGCCACTTTATTGGGTACAGGAGGTACCCAATAAAGTGTCACTGAGTGTATGTTAAAATATTTCTTCCATTCCCACATTATTTTTAAGCCAATCCTCAACTTATAGGTTCAGCAAAAGAGGAAAGTCTTGTTGCATGCTGGCATGATTTACTTCAATAGTAACGAATAACAAATAACAATAAACACATAGAAGATGTTGCCTGACATACGGAGCTCCTCCCAGCATTTTGTGTGTATTGCAAGTGACATGGAACACAGCACAATGAACATAATTTCTGACTTTAAACAGAGAAGCTGTTGACAAAACTGTGAAACATGGTACAACCTAGCTACTCGAAAGAGCTACTATTATGTTCTGTGGCTAAGGAGAACTCACGCATATCTATCCACTCAAGGTCAGAGTCAGAGGAGATTTCTTGAAATCCCATTACTTTGATTCCCCCTCTCCTCAGGTTTCTTCTGCCACACAGAGTCAAGTATAGCAATGATTCTTCAGGCAGGGAAGAGAAGTGAGTTTTCTAGTGGTGAGATATACAATCACAGGCCTTTTGGACTTTGTGCACACAGGACATCAACATAAGCTGTCCGCACTTCTGCTAAGATGCTATCTGAACCTTTTGTCTTTGCTGGATCAATACTAACAACTCTCCTTGATATCATCTAGAGACTCAAATTATGTGAATGTTGGCTTTCTTGGTAAAAAGGACATCAGATGAAAGTAAAGATAGATTCATTCTGCACACTTACCTAACAGTGCTTCAATGGCTCTTCTGAGCTGGATGTATGTATTGTTGAGGATGTTTATGCATGTTCTTTGAGCCTCATCTTGTTAACAGCATAATTATCCATTAGCGTTAACAATCGATATGACAGGATTCCAGAGTGATCCATTAGTTACGGGGTAGCTTTATTCTATACCCAGATGCAGTAATCCTGTGTTACTGCATCACTAAGAACAAATATCATTTTTAAGTATGCCTGAAGCTGCTCTTGCCAAGCACTCTGCACATTCCTAACTGATACACAATTAATCTCCCACCTGGATTGTAATGATACAGTAAACATGACCATAAGACAAAGGAGCAGAATTAGACCATTCTGCCCATTGAATCTATTCCACCATTTCAAAAGGGCTGATTTATTATCCCTCTGAACCTCATTTTCCTGTCTTTCCTCCCCATAATCTTTGATACCCTTAATAATCAAGAATCTATTAACTCTACTTTAAATGTACTCAATGTCATAGCCTCCACAGCAATCTGTGGCAATGAATTCCACAAATACATCATGCTCTGTCTAAAGAAATTCTCATTTCTGCTCTAAAGGAAGATCCCACTATTCTGAGGCTATTCTCCTCCTAGACTCTCCCACAATAGGAAACATCCTCTCCACATCTACTCTATCTAGGCCTTTCATAATTCAATAGGTTTCAGAGGTCTCCCCCTCATTATTCTAAACTCCAGCGAGTGCAGGCCCGGAGCCTTCAAACACTCCTCATACGTTAACGTTTTATTCCTGACATCATTCTCTTGAATCTCGTCTGAACTCTCTCCAACGCCAGCATATCCTTTCTTATACAAGGGTCCCAAAACTGCTCAAAAAAGCTCCAAATGCATTCTGATCAGTACCTTATAAAGCTTCAACATTATATCTTTGCATTTATGTTCTAGTTCTGTCAAAATAAATGCTAACATTGCATTTGCCTTCCTTACCACCAGCTCAACCTGCAAGTTAACCTTTTGGGAATCCTGCATGAGGAGTTGTGGACCATAACCTTACAGACTGTGGTGGAATCCAATTCCAGTGCTAATGGCAGCCCATGGGCCTTCGTGGATGTCCAGTTTTAAGGAGGTAGACAGGCTCTATACCTATCCAACATAACGGTAGTGCCACACAACATGATAGGCAATGTCCCTGATGTAAAGCACAACATTGTTTCAACAACTGTAAGGATTCCTACCAGTGTGATCATGTACATTTGCATCTACATTAAATGAACTATTGAGGGCAAAGTCAGGTTATTTATAGTCTCTCATTGCTGCTTTAATCACCTTACCAATTTCTTCCTTGATTTTCTAACCTATTAAGAAATTTTATTTTTAAACTTATACCATTTATGTGAAAGACAAAATTGAGCTCATTGTTATATGCACAAGTATATTAAAAGAGAAGAATAAGACTAATAGTAGGCAAAATGAGTCAGGGATTAGTCCGAAAATAGTTAATGCACCTGTTACTAATGAGTTAGAACCCAATATACATGTTGAGGGAGAAGATACTGTCAATTTTAAAGGAAAGTAGCTTAGATCACAGCAAGTTAAATTGGGCAAGAATCTGAAAATGGTATGAAAAACTCACCTACAGCAGCAAAGACACATAGCATCATGTAAACAGCTTTCACAAAAAACAACCAAATTATACACTTTCGCAAAATAAACAATTAAAAAACAATCAATTTCAGTTCAAGGTGATGAGAGTGGCTATATTGTTGCTAAACTGTTTAAGGGGTTTAGGGTTTTGCTGGTTGGTTCAAGAACTGAATAGTTGAAAAGAGGTTGAACATGGTGGTATGAGACATCAGGCTTATGTACCTCTGCTTGATGGTAGCTGCAAGGTGGTTGCATGGTCCAGTGGTGTTATGATTAAATAACTTAATATTCCCAGAATTTGATACTTTGCACAAGGAGGCATCTGTTGGCCTTCTCTGATCCAAAGGAAACAATCTTTCTTCATAGCTACAATTTTCCAGTCATGGCAACAACCTCATTTTCTCCTTGCACTCTTCTTTAAGGAGAACAACATCATTCTTACAGTGCACTAATCAGAACTGCAGGCAGAATGCACTCTAGCTCCTCAACCTCTTTACCCAGGTAATCTTCAGCACAGTTAACTATGTCTTCCTTATATTTAAGGGACTTATTTGTATAGGGTAAACATCACCAACTTGAACCACTTTCTCCCTCCCTTTGCGATTTTCCTTGGCTGAACGTCTAGTTATGCCTTTTTGTACCTCATTATCATATTCCTTTCATGTGCCTGGGATATTATTCCTGAATTGACAACTCAGTATAAACGGCAGACACTGTACAGAAGATACAATATTGCCATGACAATCACATTCCAAGCAGAATGCTAGATGTAACATTAGAATCACAACAATTGGAATTGTGTAAGGAAAAGGATACGATTAGCTCAGAAAGCTAGAATATCTCAGAGAAGAGAAAACTACAAGAAGATGGAATGAGAATTTAAATTGCAGGCTCAATGATGTACAGACCCAGTCACGTTGACAAGGTTAAATAAAGTTTAAAAGGGATAGATTCAGAAAGATAAAAGAAATACTGCTCCATGAAGAGTGTCAGTTTTTAGATTAACTTACCAAGAGATTAAGAGAAAGTAGCTTAGATCACATCAAGTTAAATTGGGTAAGAATCTGGAGGAGAAACGCACCATTTTTAATTGCCTAGGAAAATAAACTAGATGGACCTACTGACTTTTATAATGTTAAAATCTGGCAGAATAGGAAGTAAAAGTAACTCTTTAACTATAATTCCCTTTCAAAAAAATAGGCAAAGTACAAGAGTTACTTTTATTTAAGTTCCTTACCATCAACATTAACAGGGTACTCACTAACCAGAAACTTAAATAAATTGTGAAATCACATTTATACAGATTTCAAGAACAAACCCAAGGTTAGGTATTCTGTAGCAAATAACCCACCTCCTGACCTCCCTAAGCTTTTCCTACTATTTACGACATACACCAGAAGTAAAATAGCAAAAAACTACACTTGCTCAATGACTATAACTCCAATAGTACCCAAAAGGTCAATTCCATCCAGAACAATACAACCCACTCGATTAGCAGCTCATCTTGCATCTTAAATATTCACTGCTATTACCAGCAAACCATCACATAATAACTTTTCCCTATATAATTTTCTTTAAAAGAAGATGTATTTCCTTAAGAAAGTTTAGCACAGGATTATGCTATATCATCACGTGTGTAGAAGTTAATGGAACACAACAAACATATCTTTCCAATATAAAGAGACATGCCATTTATTTCCAATTAACTAACAAATATAATTCAGAGAGTTGTGATTTTAGTCTTCTAATTTCTTTATTTGCAGGTATACAACTACTGAATCCCACATTGACTTATAATCAGCACCACGGAAAATACACATTACACAGAAATAAAGTACAAGTAGTCCCAAAGTTACGAACGTCCGACTTACGGACAACTCGTACTTACGAACTGAGGAAGGAGAATGCCGTCTGCCATTTTAAGTCAGATTGCGATGCCGTCTGCCATTTTAAGTCGGATCGCGATGCCATCCACCATTTTAAGTCGTTGCCGTTGACACTGTGTTGAGTGTTTAACTTTGTATTTGGCTTAAATTTTTCTCAGTAAGATTCACCTTGACCCCGCCACCCCCATTCTGGTTGGCTGGTGGCACAGTGAGATCAGTGCTGGGCTCGAGAACAGAGTTTCCCGAGTTCGATCTAGTGCAAGACTGCTCCCATGCTGAGTTGATGTCAATCCAGTGACTCCTGTACCATCTGTGCTGGGTTGATGTCGAGCTCGCAACTCAACCTTGTAAAAAAAAAACACGGCCACCTCCAGTTTAAATTCTCACGCAAAATATTGTGGAGGATCAAAAAAACCCAAACCTAGCACAGCCCCCACTTGTCCCATTTAGCCTGTCTCAGTGCAGTGGGGTTCAGGACCCGGGGAATTCAGTGTGGTGGTCCTTAGGACCCAGCGGACCTTGTGAGCTGGCGCAGCTCAGGACCCGCCGCCTGCAGTGTTTCTGTTCCATTGACGGGAAGCAAACATGATTGAAAATAAAGTGGAAATAATAAAGCATTTGGAAAGAGGTGAAATGCCATCGGTCATTGGAAAAGCGTTAGGCTACAGTCGGTCAACGATCGAACAGTTTTAAAGGATAACGGATAAAGTGAGAATAATGGAGCATGTGAAAGGCCCTGCCCCAATGAAAGCTACAATTATTACTAAGCAACGCAGTGGTTTAATTATTGGAATACATACGTTTCTTAAGTGTTTTATATGCATAGAAAGGTAAAATATATACTATATTCTAAGTCAAACGTTTGACTAACTGACGCTAAATAATACTGGATGTACTTGTTCCAACTTACGTACAAATCTGACAAAGACGGACTCAGGAACGGAACTTGTAGGTAACCCGGGGACTGCCTGTATGTATTTCCAAAACAAAGTTGAAGAATTGTATTTTTAGAGTATTGCTCATGCCCCAGTGCAAGAGGAAATGTTGCAAGTCATTACTTGAGAGCAACTCAAATTTTGACATAGCATATTTTATCTGAACAATGTCATTAGAGTTCTTAATTATAAACATTCCTATTATTACACTCAATATATTCAAATATAGGAGCAGAATTACATCATTTGACCCATCGAGTTTGCTCTGTCATTTCTTCATGGCTGATTCATTTTTCCTCTCAGTCATAAGCTCCTGTATACTCCCTGTATCCCTTCATGCCCCGACTAATCAAGAGTCGATCAACCTCTGCCTTAAATATACCCAGGGACTTGGCCTCCACAGCCACCTGTGGCAACAAATTCCATAGATTCACCACACAATTAAAAATTATAGATTTTTTAGTAATTTTGTAACTCACTTTTGGTAAGAAAACATATGCAGGAAGTGAGCATGTAGCGTTTATGTTCATTTTCAGTACAATTTGTGGCATGCAGGAGAAGAGAGGTGGAATATTGAAGTAGTAGAACTGGTGCAAAAAGAAATCTTAAACATTATTGAATTAGACTGTAAAAACAAACACCTCCTTGCTACAAATTTTAATGCTGCATCAAATATCACTCAAACAAATGTCAGCCACGTCAGCGGTATAAGATACTACTGATTAAAAAAAGGCTCTTCACACGTTGTTACACATCAATAGAAGTAGTAAGTTCTCCAGCAAGGAATGCATCATTTTTAATTGTCACCAGCAGGAAAGGGAGGAATGGACACAATAATGTACTCATATTTTAGGGAATAAACCCTTTATCCTCTCAATGAAACAGGAACAAGTTACTACCCTCAACCGTATCAAACAACATACTTCTAGCGGAAAGAGATCAAAATAATTATATCCCTTTAAGTGAGCCAGCTGTACTGCCTCACTGTTTAATATGTGATTCCCCATGAGTAGTTGGGGGAGAGGTTGATATTCCTAGAAACATTTCATATATATAATCTATTATCACAATTTTCCTTCATCTACACATATGTCAAGAAATACAAAGTGAAAATACAATCTGTTGACTTATTTACTTTTTTTCACAAATTCTCTGCAAGCAAATTTTATTGTGTATTTCAATTTTTGGGGCATAAAGGCAAATGTCTGTAATCTGAACAGCCGTAATGCAGGTGTCAGCTGTATTCAAACAATACTTTGGAAAACCGAACTATATTTTAACTGACATAACTTCAGACAGATATTGAATGCAATTCTCCTATTTTGCTTAAGGCCACAACTTTTCCCCTCAGCTTTCTTATGTCAAGAGAATAATGCAAGTTCTATCCATGCAGCTTTCACATTTTCATATTATGCTACAGTAATTCAAACTTAAAGCAAAAATCAATATTTGTCTTATATAATGAAAAGTATATAATTGAGTGGGTGTGCATGTCTTAGTACACACACTCGTTCACACACTTCAATGTTAATATTGTACCATGAGGCAGATAAAGTGGAGTCCAGTTAATTGGGGCAGTAGCTTATTTGGGCCAACTCTTAAAGAACAAAAACCAATTGAGAAAATAGCTGGGGTTTGCTTTGCTTAATTGGGACAGGAGACTGTCGCCGAACAGTTTCTAACTAAAGTGAGTCATTTACACTTCTGTTAGACAATACACCATGCTCAGAGTGAACAGTTTTTAAGTAGCGTCAGCTGCGTGTGTTTGTGTTCGAAAAGCAGTGACTTTTGTCACTGCTAGTTGATGAGAAATAAGCAGCAAGACAATTCAGAACTGCTTTGCTCACTGTGGTTTCAAGCATTCGGTGAGGAGATGCCAGAAAAGACCAGAAGTGAAAATGGAATGGTATCATTACTTCAACAAGTGAGGACTTACGAAGAATTTGAAGGTATCAGCAATCAACTTGAATGTTACAATGAAAATAAAGATTTGGAGGATGTAATTGTCAAACATTGCATGAAGGCAGTTATTATCTGCACTATTATCTGCCTGCGCTGATTTTGTTCATTTACAGGCAATCAAAAGAACACGGCAGCATACATTGGATGAATTCCTCTGTCCGTAACTATAAAGAACTAAGACACAGTTTTATAGAACACTATCAATACTACTACAGTACTAATTTGTTCTGTATTTCATTTGTATACATAATTTGTTACTCAGTTAAACTGCATTTTGTCCCTTTTATACTCTTCCAACTATTTCTATGAAACTTTGGCTAATTGGGGTAACCTACTGTAATCTGTGTCCAGTAATATCCCAGATACATATCTGCTAGAGGTGAAGAATGTCGATCAAGACAATCAACAATATTCTTGTCATTAAAATCACTGCAAGGATAATTTGCATTCAGATTTAATAAATCTCAAGCTCAATATACTCTTTTCGCAAATAAAGAAATGCAAATGCAATGGAAATGCATGAAATCTGCATTCAGATATCCACAGCAGACGATGAAACATTGTTCTAGTACAGAAGAGTACCTGAACAAGTTAATTCAGATTTCATTTGAATAGCTCATGAGCATTTTTGCAAGAGTTTTTAAGCAGTCACAATCCTGTATTAATTTGTCCATGATTTTCAGCAAAACATCTGCTTTGTAGAGGTTTTCTAAATTTGTAGATGTAACTTGCGCAATGGAAATATTGAATACATAGGGAAAAATAAAAATATCATTCAAATCAAACACTTTTTCTAAGCAAATTTTGCTACGATCATGTCACTTGTTTAAGTGCTATATCCATAGAGGCAATGTTTAATGAAAAAATAATCAATCACTTTTGTTACATAATAAGCAAGATATCTGACCAGTTTCATTTATTTTAGCTTTAGAAAATAAACTGAAAATTTATTCCATAACTTGCAAAATAAATAAATACTAGACTCAATTTTATTGATGCTGCAATTCAGAAGGATGAGAGGAGATCTTATAGAAGCGTACAAAATTATGAAAGGGATAGAGAAGATGGAGGCAGGGAAGTTGTTTCTACTGGTAGGTGAGACTAGAACTAGGAAGATGTAGCCGCAAGATTCAGGGAGTAAATTTTGGTTGGAGATGAGGAGGAAATGCTTTTCCCAAAGTGGTGAAACTGTGGCCAATGAAGCAGTGGAGGCTACCTCAGTAAATATATTTAAGACAAGGGTGGTAATATTTTTGCACAGTAGGGGAATTAAGGGTCAAGGGGAAAAGGCGAGTGGGTGGAGATGAATCCATGGTCAGATCAGCCATGATCTTATTCAATAGCAGAGCAGGCTTGATGGGCCAGATGGCCTGCTCCTATTTCTTATGCTCTTATGTAATTAAAAGTAGCATTTCATAGGATGTTTTTAGAATAACAGCAACACAGGTCTGTAAAGCAAATCTAGATCTCTCACCGCTGAAGCATTTTGAACCATACAATTCCTGTTAAAAATTCAGAAGATTCACAAATAAATTACAAGGTTTGGAGATTTTACAAGATTTCAGATTGCTACTCCCCCCGCCCCCATACACACCCTTAGGTACTGCCAAATTTTATGACATTTCTAAAGACACAAACAGGCACAGGAAGCAATTAACAATATCCTTAATTGCAGTAAGATTTCAGTAGAGACATCCTGCTCCTGTTACATAGGGCCTGGGTGAGACCACATCTGTACTACTACCAAAACGCAAAAGAATACAAATACTGAAAAAGTACAGTAGAAACAGAAAATGCCAAATACTCATTAGGTAAGGCATTATCTGTGGAAGGAATGTTTTAACATTTCTCCATGAACAGAAGTTGCCATACCCACTTTGCTGTTGTTATTTCTCAAATGTAGTTTGGGATACCAGGCCCATAACTAAGCTAAGATATACTTAAGTAGGAGCACTGTAATAGTTCACCAGCTTGATACCTGGGATATCTCATCAAAATATATACAATCTTTTGGAATCAAATTCTACATTGATATTTCACTTGGGTGGACGGGTGAGGTGTATAGAATCAAGGGTCATTGTCACAAGATGACGCTCTGACTCTTCAGGGCAGAAATTAGAAAAATATATTCAACTAGAAAGTAATGAATCTTTGCAATTGGCTCCCCAAGAGGACTGTAAAAGCTTAGTTGCTGCATATAGTCATGAAAGAGATTGATAAATACCAATATGTAGCAAATCAAGGATCAGGAGTTAGGAAAGTGATACAAATCTACCACAATTTTATGAATGTACAAGGGTTAAATGATTTATTCCTGCTCTATGTTCTTATATTGATTCTGGTACTTTCTGCAATGAAAAAGTCACGTGTTTCGTGAAATGATCCGTTAAGATCTGTACCTTCAAGAGTCTCACTCAAAAAAGGTGCATTTGTAAAATCCCTCAGACCAGAGTTTTTCTCCACTTTAAATTCAGAATTCTGGTGGAACGCAGCAGGCCAGGCAGCATCTATAGGAAGAAGTACAGTCAACCTTTCGGGCCGAGACCATTCATCAGGCCTGGCCTGCTGCGTTCCACCAGCATATTGTGTGTGTTGCTCTAATTTCCAGCAGCTGCAGATATCCTGGTGTCAGATAGATAGATAGATACTTTATTCATCCCCATGGGGAAATTCAACTTTTTTTCCAATGTCCCATACACTTGTTGTAGCAAAACTAATTACATACAATACTTAACTCAGTACAGGTGTTTGTATTTTTAAATTCAGAATTCTATTTCTTTTAATTCCCTGGTTGTTTCACGGTCCTGTCAAAGTAAACACCAAGAAATGCCCAACTGTCGATACACCCAATGACTGCCAAGAGTAGCAGCAACACCTAGCGGGTCTGAGTCTTGCTGTGGGGATTGTGTACTTTTACAACCAACCGCTGCCGACTCACGCCAAGTCCCGCTTTCCCGACACTCCAATTGGACCAATTCCATGCCACGTGCTTCCAAAGCCGCATTCTCTCTCACCATTGGTTAACATCAACGACAATCACCGCAAAAAAATCCCACCTCTCGTCTAAAGTTCTTCCGTTCAGCGAGGTTAAGCTGACTGTTACACTGCTGGAACCTTACGTGTCTATAAATTATGCTGTACATTTTCAAAGAAAAAAAACATTTTATTCCATCTAAAGTGAAACTTAATAAAATAAATCAGACCTCCCGGTCCTTTAGGCCTAAGAGTAGGACCTCCTCCATCAGGGTGAGGCGAGTTTCTTTGGAGTCGCCCTTCTCGTCCTCCTGGTCCTGCTCATCCCTCCGGTCCTCGTCATCCTCGCCGATTTTCTCCGCGTTCCTGGACGCCTCCGTTTTCCTCTGGACAAGGCCGGAACTCCGCTGGGTCAGAGTCGACATGGTTCGAGGGCGGCCGCAGCTGCTGCTACCTTTTCCCTTGTCAGCAGCGAGGCTGCATCAATCGAGGGCCGCGGGATGTTGAGGGCGGTTGCTTTTCGCTCGGCGGTGCGAGAGGGGAGTGAGCAGGAGGAGGCGGCGGTGAGGATCGCCCGAGTGCGAGCCGCCCGTAACCGGGTTATTTTCCAGCAATATGGCGACGGGGAGGCCCGCGTGACGTCACAGAGGGATGTGGCAGAGGCCGCTGCCGCCGGGGCTTTAAAGCTGCACACCCGAGCGAGCGCGTCTATAAGCAACTGTTTATTACCCTTCTGTGGGCACTTCCTGACCTGCCGAGTTCCTGCAGCATGCTGTGTGTCTTGCAGAAAGACGGGGGGTGAGGGAGGAGAAGGTGAATGATGCACCAACCGGCAGGGATAGGAGGAGATGAATGGAGCGCCAACCAGCGGAGGTAGCAGAGGGTGGGAGGTGAAAAGTGTCTTGAAGAGCAGAGAAATGGGATGGGAGAGGGCGGATAATGCAGAGGAAGCAATGTTTAAGGTGTGTGGAAATGGAAGGAAGGGGGTTTAATGGCCTGTCTAGAGGGAATCTGACTTTATGGAGTATCAATGGGGCAGAGGATGCCACCCTCTTAAAAAGCATTTGATATGTCTTGGCCTGTACTCTGTGTGGAGTTCAGAAGAATGAGGGGGATGACTTTGAAACTTACTGACTACTGAGAGGCCAGAATAGAGTGGACGTGGATGGAGAGGTTGTTTTCATTAGTGGGAGAGTCTAGGATCTAGGTGCACAGTCTCAGAATAAAGAGAAGTCTCTTTAAAAAAGAGACAAGGAGGAATTTTTTCAGAATTTGTTGCCATACAGGGCTGAGGACATCAAATCTTGGGGCTGATAGGTTTTGATCATTAAAGGGTGTGGAGAAAAGGTGGGCGAATTGAGTTGAAATAAAAACTAATCATGATGGAATGGCAGAGCTGACTCGATGAGCCAAATGGCCAAATTAGTGGTGTCATTCACACCCCATCTGCCTAACCAGAAGATCATCAGATATAGAAGCCTTCTTCTATATCTGATGATCTTATGGTTAGGCAGATGGGGTGTGAATGACACCACTTGGGGGGCGGGGGTAGGCAGAGGAGAGGAGAAGGGTTTTATCCATACTTCAGGAATGTAGGTGTCTCATGAACAATGGTGGGAGTGAGCCATCTTCATTAAATGATGCTATCCTTGGTGAATGGTGGCCCACCAGGGCTTTGCAAGCATCAGGAAGTCTGGAATTTGGACCCAGTGAAGATGAAGGAACTGCATTTTTGTTTTCTGAGTTGGAATCATTGGCATCAGAGTCATAGAAAACAGTGTACCCAATCCATTCAGCCGATCATGACCTGTGCTGGTTGAAAATTCCTAAATCCCATCTTCTGACCTGAAGCTTCAGCCCTGTATGACTTTGAAGGAACTTGCAAATAGTAGTGGGATGGTTCACTGCAGGAACCTAGATAGAGACACCACAATGTTGTGTGTCTGGTATATATGGAATGAGTGAATATATAAGGTGGTGGATGGGATGTTAATCAAGATGACTGCTTTGGACTGGATGGTTTGGGCATCTTGAGAATTTATAACTGGTGCACTACTATGTTGACTCAGGCCTTGGTGCACGCTTAAGCAAATAGATATTATTTCATCACATAATTTAGAAGTGAACAAGTAGTATGGTGCCAGGACGTGAATTTGCTACAAGTTTTGGGCCCCTGACCTGAGAAACGATGTGCTGGTATTGGACAAGGTCCAGACGAGGGTCATAAGAATGACCCTAGGAATGAAAGGTGGAATGTATGAGGAGCATTTGATTACTTTGGGCCTGTACTCACTGGAATTTAGAAGAATGGGGGGGGGGGGGGGTTCTCATTGCAACCTATCTAATATTGAAAGGCCAAGATAGAGTGGACATGATGAAGATGTTTCCTATAGTGGAGGAGTCTAGGAGCAGAGAGCACAGCCTTAGAATAGAAATGAGAAATTTCTTCCACAAGAGGGTAGTGAATCTGTGGACTTCATTGCAACAGATGGTTGTGCAGGCCAAGTCAGTGGATATATTTAAAGCGGGGGTTAATAGGTTCTTAAATTGTAAGTGTGTCATAGATTACAGGAAGAAGACAGGAGAATGAGGTTGACAGGGGTTATAAATCAGCCAAGAAAGACACATTGGGCTGAATTGCCTAATTGTGCTCTTATGTCTTATGATCCCCAACCTGTGGCTTATACTTGGAGATGCCATTGTTATGTGGTTGGCTTAGCTGAGTTTCTGTGACTGAAGAGGGGGAAAAATAAGTGAGAAAAGGAGGTGAGATGAGGTTGGTAGGAAGGCAGGTTTGGAGAATAGAGAGGTGGTGGTAGGAGGAATGAAGCAGCTGATGAAGAGGAGAGTAATGGTTGGAAGAAGGACACAGGGTGGGACAGTTGGTGATGAGAAAGAGTTAAAATTATTTGTATTTTTGGACGTTGTATTTTTAAAGCAAAAAATCTAGATATGTGAAAGAAGAGAGGTTTGGAACACAACAAGTTATTTAGACTTTGAAAGGCTGAGATTGAGCTAGGTAAAGGAACCTCAGGTCAAGGTAAAAAATATTCATGGTTTGTAGTCCAACATAGGCCTGAGTGTTTACACAGAGAAGTTAACTATTTTGCTGTCAGAAGCATGTGTAGCAAAACAGTTTCATTATTTTATCCAGGATTTGGACAAGCAGTTTGATGGAGAATACTTTTGGATTCAGTGCCATAAAAGAGGAAGTGCTGGATGTCATTTGCATACATTTGAATGCTGCTTGTTTTAACAGATTGTAGAACTAAAAATGAAGGTAGTGTTAGATCCTGAAGTTTTTGCGATCCAAAGATTCTTTGGAAATTAAGAATGGGGTGTAAAAAGTTGCTTATGATCATTTTAGTAGTGTTACAAGTGGATGAAGTATGGTGGAGAAGGGGGAAGAGCAGGGAAAGAAATCACAAGGAAAAGAGAGTGAACAAAGCTACTGATAACATTACATTCCATTGATAACATGAACCAATCAGATAGCCAGATTTATGTAATATGATACTCACCATTAACATCAGAAAGTTTCCAGAAAACAAATTACAAGAAAAGTAACAATTCTACACCACCATCCATTAGTATCAAATTGCAACTTTGGTACATTTAACTGGACGAAATCCACACTCCTGCATTCAATAATTCAGACAAAATGGAAATGGCCTGTTGCCTTGTCCACCTGCGCAGCCATTTTGAGACATTTGTGTATACTTTCTCCTTGCTTGTCCCTCCCTAATGCATAACCGCTCACATCTCTAGATCAAATTCCACTTTCAACTTTTCTGCCAATTTAATCAGACCATTGAACACTCCCTGCAGCCTCTGACATTTTTTTCTCACTACATGGACAACTTCTGCATTCTGCAAATTTTTCAATAATAAAACCTTTGTATATTTATCAAATCATTTTTGGATACCATGAAAAACAAGAGATTAGACTCTGTGTTTAGTAGAAATAGACTTCTGTTACGAACCCCGTAACTGGGTTACTTACCAACAAAGATAGAGGCGTCCATTGGAGTCTGGCGATACTATTTTTAACGGTATTTATTAATAAAAATACACAAAAATAATATCAATGCAAATATACAGATAATATACGTCATCAATACTAAACCTAAAAGTGCGGGTATAATAATAATCAATAAGAAATAAGCTCTATCGTTGTCTAGGGGATAATGAATTGTCCGATGGAAATCTAAAGTTAATTTCAGTTCACACAGGCTGCCGTCGTTTGTTTGTCACTGTGTTGCAATTGTTGGAGAGAGAGAGAGAGATAGAAGAATGGGAACAGTTACCGCTAAGTGTTTTGCCAACCTTCCTTTATGATTTCGATCCGTCGGTGTCTCATTGTTGTGGCCGTTCAGGTGTGACCTCTCCTTTAGCTAACCATTCTTCCGTGATGAGCCCGCCACCCAGGCAAGGGAGGACACACACGAGCTCTCACCGGCTTCGCTATAAAACACTGTCACTGGATTTCTAGCGTTTCTCCTGGTGTGTCTGAGGGGTGTTCCCCAGACCCCTCTTTTATCCTCACTCACGGGGTCTCAGATGTCAATCAGGTTGGGATGATGCAATCCCTCAACCAGACCACTCTGGTTGTCCCCTGAGGGGTTTCAATGAATAGTACAGTACTCAATACACAATTCCTTCTCCAAGAGACAATAGCAGTAATCAGTGGTTCTGTTCCGCTTTTTGTTAGGAGACATTCCAAACCTTGTGTATTCTGCGTTGTCCATAACAACTGCCTTTGCTGTGATCCTGCGTCTCTCTCTCTCATTATTGACATGATGTGTATCTCTCTCATTTCCTGGGTCTCAGACCCGAAATAATAGCGATCCTGCGATTCTCAAAAAGGAGGGGGCGACTTTGCACCCTTCGGCCCCTCAGAGTTGCTCCACATTCGTAACACTTCCATCTCCAAAACACCTGCCAACCAATAATATTTCCCTGCTGCCAGGTGAGTTTTGCATCTAACTTGCCATTTCCCTTGACTTCCACAAGTTTTTATTCTTCTGATTAGTTTGCCAAGTGGGCTTTTATCAACTGCTCTTTTAAGATCCATGTGATTGACAGATTTGCAGACAAGACCATATGCTTTGTCTTTACTGTCTTTCCTTGTTACCTTCTTACAAAAATAAGTCGTAAGTTAGAAATGATGTTTCCTTAATTAACCATATTGACTTTTCTGAGTAAAGGTTTGTATTGTCTGAAAGAATGGGTGAAGAGGTGATTTACCAAGATGCTGGCTGGATTAGAGAACAAGTTTTATGAGGAAAGGTTGAGCAACTATGGCTCTTCGCTTTGGACCGAAGGAGGGTGAGATGTGACTTGTTAGGTGTATAAGAGTGGACAGCCAGCACCTTTATCCGAGGGCAGAAATACAAAACGGCAAGATTTTAAGGTGATAGGAGGAAAGTATAGGCGGGGGAGAGGAGATGTCAGAGGTAGATTTGTTTACATTGAGACTGGTGGGTTTTTGGAAAATGCTGTCAGGGCTAGTAGTAAAGGAAGATATATTTGCGACATTTAAGAGATTTTTAGATAACTGTATTCAAGTAATAAAAATGGAGGGCTATGTGGGAGGGAAGAGTTAGATCGATCTTAGAGTAGATTAACAGTTCGGCACAACATCATGGGCTGAAGGGCCTGTAATGTGCAGTAATGTTCTATATCCATCCTGCCAATTCTCCTGAACTTGGTGTATTTCGATAACATCATCTCTCACTTCTCTGAACTCTGATAATTGATCAATCTTTCTATTTCCTACTGCATTAACCATTTCCCGCTGATCAAAGCATGGAGGAAGATTGAAACATCATGGCGAATGTAGAGGAGGCCACAGGTCAGCAGTCATTCTCCACAGAAGGCCTGAGTTTGAGCGGTCCCTCTGCTTGATGCTGATGGAAGATGCTTTTGAAATTATGAGTATTTTTGTGATTATTGGCATGGACTGTAGTCTATATTGGTCTCCTTCAGTTTTCCGTGTTTTCTTTCTTGTTGCTGATTGGCAGGTTGGTGGTTTGATGTCCTCCTGGGTGATAGGTTAGTTTTTGTGCGAGGGAGGTTTAGGGATTTGGGGTCTGATGTTCTTGTTGGTGTTTTTCTGTGTGAGGGGGGATCTGTTAGTTTTTTTTGTCTGTGGGAGGGGGTTGATGTTATTGTCACAGTTTTTTTTCCTTGTATGTTAGATTTTTGTATGGAAGAGAGTTTGGGGACTGATGTTAGCTTCTGTTTTCCAGGTGGGTTAGTTTTGTGTGAGGGAGGGGTTGGGGGTTTCGGGGTTTTCAAGTTTTTGCTTCTTTTTGTGTCGGGGGGTTATGACTTCTCTTTCAATGGCTTCCATGGTTTTCTGTATTTCATGGTTATCTGGAGAAGACGAATCTCAGAGTTGTATTCTGCATACATACTTTGAAAATAAATTGAACCTTTGAACCTTTTATTCCTGGGAACGTTCTCCTAAACCTCCTCTGGACCGTTTCCAATACAACATAACTGTTATTAGCAATGGAGCCTAAAACTGCTCACAATACTCCAAATGAGGTCTGACTAATGCCTTATTAAGCCTCATCATTACATCCTCACTTGTATTTTTTAGTTCTCTTGACATGAATGCTAACATTGCATTTACCTTCCTTATGACAAACTTAGCCTGCAAGTTAACCTTTGGGGAACCCCTGCACCAGGACTGCCAAGTCCATTTGCTCATCAATATCCTCCTTTCTGGATATGACTGGTGAGGCTGTGGATTTCTTACCGAAGCTTAGGATTTCAGCAGAATGCTAAATGCTTCCAAGTCGGCATTATTCATGTGCAACACAAACAAAATAACGAAAGAATTCAGCAGGTTAGGGTGAATAGGTATGTGCGTGTATTATTCCTGAGTTGGGATGTGGCTTTATATGCCTGGAAATGTGTCAAAGCTGGCCCAAATTAGCTGCTTTGGGATGGAGTCATCGGCATTAATATCAAGGTCAGATTCATGGTAGAAGAGGTCTTTAAAGCCTTCCATTCAGCAGCTACTGACTGCCTCTTTCTCTATCATATGTACTCCCATTCCTGGCTGCAGGTATGGTGAACTCCTGGGTGTTTAGACAGTGTAATGCTGAAGCATTTGAGACAGTCATTGCTTTTAGGAAATTGATTAAATGTTTATGCTCTCTGTCCCGGGTCTTGCCTAAGTGATCCGGGGGATCTCTGCTTTATGAGGCCTGTAGAGCAGTTTCTGTTCCCTTGAGGAAAGCTGGGGCATTGGATCAATGAACGTTTTGCAATCACAATTAATTAGCTCCTCTATCTTCTAGTCTTTCTCATTGAAGTAGTTTTGGTTCTTCTTGTTAGAGAACCCAATAATCTCTTCCTGAGGTCACTTAAGGTGTACCTCAGGAAATCCTATAAGCCATAGGTATTTTATGGCTCCTATAGGCTGGGTATTGATAGATAGTGAGGTACCATCTGAGAAGACCCTGCTTGCTGGGTCCCAGAACTTTGACATTTCTTATTGCTGCCTTGCTTCTGATGCCACTGATGGAGAGGTGCTGTGCTTGGCATCTTCTGGATGCATTGGCATCCCCAACAGTTCATGGCAAACTGCTTGATCAGCTGATCTATTCCAGGTCACCAGACAAAGCTTCGAGCTTTAACCACACCTAGATGACTGGCATGTTGCTCCTCCAATACTTGAGCTCTCAGCTTGGATGGCACAACAACTTTCAATCTTCACACAAGGCAACCTCTGTCAAGGCCAGGTTAATTCTCACACTGGTAATAAGGGTAAACTGGGATTTCTGCTGCACATTCTAGCCATTTTGGGTTGCTGTGTAGACCTGAGATAGTGTGGAGTCCTTTCTGCTTTCCCTTTGGATCATCCCTGCCATAATAGGAGAATACGTCAAGAGGAGTGTCCTCTTTTGTAAATTTTTTCAGGTATTTCCTTTTTCAAGGGTAAACAGGACAATCCATTAGCCTTTCTATGATTAGTTGTCCTTATGAATTTGATCTTGTAATTGTGTCCTCCAAGAAACGGAACCCATCTTTATACTCCTGTGGTTGCTGTTAGTGGAACACCCTTCTGTGGATTGAAAATGGACACTAGTGGTTGGTGGTCAGTAGTGAGGGTGAACTCTCCTATACAACTACTCGTTGAAACATTTTATACCCATACCAGACTCAAGGCCTCTCTGTCAACTGTGTGGCATTTTTCTCTGTAGCAGTGAGGGAATGTGATGCCAAAGCTATGGGGCGTTTGCTTCCATCACTCGTGAAATATAACATGGCTGCACCTATACTGTAAGGCACGGTGTCACAGGCAAGCTTCAATGGACGATGTGGATCCTAACGTGTGAGTATAGTGTCTGATGTCATCATTTCCTTTACCTTTCGGAAAGCCACCTTACACTGCTTTGTCCGTTATCATTTCCCGATCTGTAGTAATGAGTTCAAGGGAAGGAGCATAGTGGCCAAGTTGGGGAGGAACCTGTTATAGTAATTGACAAATCCTGAAAAGTGTGGCAACTATGACATGTCCTTTGGCCTTGGGGCATCCACTACTGCTCGAATTTTCTTGGCGCACTTGTGTAAACCTTGTGAGATGATGGTGTGACCACAGTAAGTGATGCTTTGTTTAAAGAATTCACAATTGTTGCATCATGCTCTCTATAATCTTCTAATCTTTTTAACACTGCTTTGATATTCCTTGTCAACCTTACTGGTAACAATGATGTTATCCAGGTAACACTGGGTGCCTGGACAGCCTTGCAGCACATGGTCCATAGCTTTCTGCCAGAGTGCAGGTAGATAATTAAGCCTACTTTAGTGATAAAGCCTTTGTGAATGCTTGTGGTGAGAAACACTTTGGACTGTCCTTCCATCTCCACCTGCATGTAGGCCTCAGGTAAGTCCACTTTGCTGAAGTGTTTCCCTTCAGAAAAGCTTGCAAAGATATCCTGGGCAGAGGGTATTGATCTACTTTCAGAACTGGCTTGATGGTGACCTTAAGATCATCACAGATCCTGACAGACCTATTCTTTTGGCTACTGGGACCACTATCATTGCCCACGGGCTCCACTCAGCCTTGGAAAGGATTCCTTCCATCTCCATGCAAGCTAGTTCACTGGCTACTTTACCATGGTTGGTGTAAGAATCTGAACAGTCTCTTTTCATTTAATGCTATTTTATCCTTGATATGTTTGTGTTTTCTAATGTCATTCTTGAACACTGCTGTAGCATCATACAGTACATTTCTTAATTCACTTTTACTTGACTTGATTGTAGGGGATATGGCATGGAAATGGTGGATGATCTCAATTCAAGTTGTAGTTATCCCAGCCACTCGCAGCTGGTCCTCCTGTTTTTACCACATGCATGTCTAATGTGGCTTGTTGGCTTGTTGTTTTGCTGCAATTTTGTTCACACTCACTTTCATTCCTGACTGCAACTTAATTGTGTCTCTGCTGTTTCCGTTGATACAACGATATCAATTGCTATTTTAAATGTACATTGTGCTTCAGCTAGAAGCTGTTTTGAAAGTTTTCTTGTAGATTCCACACGCTGAACAATCTCTCACTACATTATTAAGCCCCTAACTTCTTCAGTTCAGCCACGTAGGCTGAAGTGGACCCCCCCTTCCTTTTGATTCCGCTAATGAAACATAAAGCGTTCTGCAATCAACAATGGTGGATCGCTTTCATGACATTGTGGCGACCCAATTACTAGCACACTCGAACCGGCTGACAATTAGCCAGCGTGCAGGCACAAAGGCTAGGTCCGGGACAAAGGGAGAAAGCCTGAGGCGGTGTCAGTACGTACCTCTCAAGGCATCCGGGGGGCGAGGGAGACTTTAAAGCAAGACTGTGAAGTTGGAATAAACTTTATCTTTGACTGCAGTTTACCGACTCCGTGTCGTTATTTCAGCGCTGCGTGTAGCACACCGCTACAATTGGTGACCCCGATGGTCCAAACGTTTTTGGACCGGAGATGAACGACGCCGCATCTGTTCATGCGGTTTCCTTGAAACTGCCAAGCTTCTGGACGCTACAACCTCACCTATGGTTTCAGCAAGCAGAAGCCCAATTCCACGTTCGGCAGATAACCTCAGAGGACACCCGTTACTACTACGTGGTGAGCTCCCTCGACCAGGACACAGCGGCCCAGGTCGCGGAGTTCGTACAGTCTCCCCCGGCGGACGGCAAGTACACGGAATTCAAAGCCCTGCTCATAAGGACTTTAGGGCTCTCCCGCCGCGAGCGAGCTGCCCGTTTACTGCACCTGGATGGCTTGGGAGACAGGCCTCCATCAGCTTTAATGAATGAGATGTTGTCTCTGGCCGACGGACACACACCCTGCCTCATGTTTGAGCAGGCATTCCTGGAGCAGCTGCCCGAGGACATACGCCTACTGCTGTCCGACGCGGATTTCAGCGACCCCCGGAAGGTGGCAGCCCGGGCGGAGTTGCTGTGGAACGCCAAGAAGGGGAGTGGGGCGTCCATCTCACTGATCACCCGGCCACGCTCCCCGCAGCAAACCAGTCCAGGCCCGGCCGCAGAGCCCGCTAAACCCAGAGGCCAGGGTGTGGAGCCCAACGGGCAATGGTGTTTCTACCACCAGCGGTGGGGCGCAGAAGCCCGCTGTTGTCGCCCGCCCTGCCAGTTCCCGGGTAACGCCAGGGCCAGTTGTCGCCCGCCCTGCCAGTTCCCGGGTAACGCCAGGGCCAGCCGTCGCTGATGGCTACGGCGGCTGGCCATCGGGATAGCCTCCTGTATGTGTGGGACAGCAGGTCGGGACGCCGGTTTTTGGTCGACACCGGTGCCGAGATCAGCGTCTTACCTCCGACGAGTTACGACACCCGCAGCAGGGAGCCGGGTCCCCCCCGTGGGCCGCGAATGGCAGCACAATAAGGACTTATGGCACCCGTCTGGTGCAGCTGCGGTTCGACTCCAGCCAGTTCACGTGGGACTTCACACTGGCCGCTGTAGCCCAACCACTTCTGGGTGCGGATTTCTTGCGGGCTCACAGCCTACTGGTCGACCTGCCCAGGAAGAGACTGGTTCACGCCGAGACCTTTCAGACGTTCTCCCTGGGTGCAGCCCAGTTGCCAGCCCCTCACCTCGGCTCCATCACGCTGTCCGACAATGACTTCACCAGGGTCCTGGCGGATTTCCCATCGGTTCTGGCACTGCAGTTCGCGGCAGCCATGCCCCGACATGGCGTATAGCACCACATCCTGACCCAAGGACCACCCCTCCACGCCCGTGCTCGGCGGCTTCCCCCGGACAAGCTCCGACTGGCGAAGGAGGAGTTCAAGAGGATGGAGGAATTGGGGATCATACGGCGGTCCGACAGCCCATGGGCCTCCCCCCTGCACATGGTGCCCAAAGCGACAGGGGGCTGGAGACCGTGCGGCGACTACCGCAGGCTGAACGAGGCTACAACACCGGACCGCTACCCTGTGCAGCACATTCAGGACTTTGCAGCAAACCTGCAAGGCGCACGGATCTTCTCCAAGGTAGACCTCGTCCGTGGATACCATCAAATCCCGATGCATCTGGACGACGTCCCCAAAACGGCTCTCATCACCCCGTTCGGCCTTTTTGAGTTCCTCTGCATGCCGTTCGGCCTGAAGAATGCCGCACAGACGTTCCAGCGGTTGATGGACGTGGTGGGACGCGACCTGGACTTCGCTTTCATCTATTTGGACAACATCCTCATATCAAGCAGCAGCCGTCAGGAGCATCTGTCCCACCTCCGACAACTCTATGCCCGGCTGAGTGACTACGGTCTAACAATCAACCTGGCCAAATGCCAGTTCGGGCTCGACACCATTGACTTCCTGGGCCATAGGATTACCACAGACGGGGCAACCCCTCTGCCCGCTAAGGTAGATGCGGTCCGCCATTTCCCCCGACCCACCACGATCAAAGGCCTTCAGGAATTCATAGGTATGGTCAATTTCTACCACCGCTTCCTCCCTTCAGCTGCCCAGATCATGTGCCCCCTGTTCGCCTTGCTGTGCGGTCCGGGCAAGGACATTACCTGGGACGAGGAGTCCGCCGCCGCTTTCATTCAAACGAAGGATGCCTTGGCGAACGCCGCGATGCTAGTGCACCCCAGAATGGACATCCCTACCGCCCTCACAGTGGACGCATCTAATACGGCAGTCGGGGGTGGTACTGGAGCAGCTCATCGCGGGCCGCTGGCAACCCCTGGCGTTTTTCAGCAAACACCTGCGGCCACCCGAGCTCAAATACAGTGCTTTCGACCGGGAGCTGTTGGTGCTATACCTGGCAATCCGGCATTTCAGGTACTTCTTAGAAGGTAGGCCCTTCACCCCGTTCACGGACCACAAACCGCTTACCTTTACATTCACAAAGGTGTCCGATCCCTGGTCGTCCCGCCAGCAGCGCCATCTGTCCTACATCTCTGAATACACGACGGACGTCCGGCACGTCTCGGGTAAGGACAATGTCGTGGCGGATGCGCTCTCTCGCCCAAACATTCACGCCCTTTCCCAAGGGGTAGACTTTGAGGCGCTGGCAGAGGCACAGCAAGCAGATGAGGAGATCTCGAGTTACAGGACCACAGTCTCCGGTTTGCAGCTCCAGGACCTCCCCGTAGGCCCAGGTGAGAGGACCCTACTCTGTGACGTCGCCACCGGCCAGCCCCGTCCCGTCGTCCCGCTACCTTGGCGGCGACGTGTTTTCGACTCTATTCATAACTTGGCGCACCCCTCCATCCGCACTACCGTCCGGATGGTCTCCAGCAGGTTTGTTTGGCACGGACTCCGCAAGCAGGTCCGTGAATGGGCCAGAACGTGCATGCACTGCCAGACGGCCAACGTGCAGCGACACACCAAGGCCCCGCTGCAGCAGTTCCACCCCACCCACTGGCGTTTCGACCACATTCATGTGGATATCGTGGGCCCCCTGCCAGTGTCGCGAGGAGCGCGGCACCTCCTGACTATCGTGGACCGGTTCACAAGATGGCCAGAGGCGGTCCCGCTCACTGACACCACCTCTGAATCTTGCGCCCGGGCACTGATCACCACCTGGGTGTCCCGCTTTGGTGTACCGGCCCACATTACCTCCGACAGAGGCGCCCAGTTCACCTCCAGCCTGTGGTCAGCGATGGCCAGCCTGTTGGGGACTCAGCTGCACCACACCACTGCCTACCACCCACAGTCGAACGGACTGGTGGAGCGTTTCCACCGTCACCTGAAGTCGGGGCTCTCATGGC
Source organism: Hemitrygon akajei (assembly GCF_048418815.1). Lineage (NCBI taxonomy): Eukaryota > Metazoa > Chordata > Chondrichthyes > Myliobatiformes > Dasyatidae > Hemitrygon > Hemitrygon akajei. The sequence continues at coordinate 25,201,435 of NC_133136.1, read as the reverse complement.
CCGCCTGAGAGGAGCTAACTGGGTGGACGAGCTTCCCTGGGTTCTACTCGGCATCCACACGGCGCCCAAAGATGATCTGCATGCTTCGTCGGCCGAGTTGGTGTACGGCGCACCCCTGGTTGTTCCCGGGGAGTTCATACCAGCCCCAAGGGGGCGAGAGGAAGAACCCGCAGCGGTCCTGGGCAGACTACGCGAGAGACTCGGTGCCCTGGCCCCCATGCCCACTTCGCAGCATGGGCAGCACCCGACCTGCGTACCCAAAGACCTGCAGAACTGTAAGTTTGTGTTTGTACGACGGGGCGGGCATCGGCCACCGCTGCAACGGCCCTACGAGGGGCCGTTTACGGTAATCAGAAACGACAGGTCCACGTTCGTGCTGGACGTTGGGGGGAGAGAGGAGGTTTTCACGGTGGACTGACTCAAACCGGCCCATGTGGACTTGGCGCAACCGGTCGAGTTTCCGGCACCGCAGCGCAGAGGCCGACCTCCCAAACAGGGTCCGGCCCAGACTGTGGACATTGGGGGGTGTATCACCGGTTCTGGGGGGGGGGGGGTTATGTGGCGACCCAATTACTAGCACACTCGAACCGGCTGACAATTAGCCAACATGCAGGCACAAAGGCTAGGTCCGGGTCAAAGGGAGAAAGCCTGAGGCAGTGTCAGTACGTGCCTCTCGAGGCTTTAAAGCAAGACTGTGAAGTTTGAATAAACTTTATCTTTGACTGCAGTTTACCGACTCCGTGTCGTTATTTTAGCGCTGCGTGTAGCACACCGCTACAATATCAGCAAAGTTAATTGTGGCTCTTTTGTTGGAGCAGTCAAACTTCTAAGCAAACTGTATGCCTTTAAATCCAACACACAGCAAAATTGGCACTTGCACTTCATTGGCTATTTAATTTGCTTCAAAATTCTGCTCAATTCGCTCAGTATATGAATCAGTTATCCATTGCAACACGTCTATCTTTCCGATGTAGCTAGCCACTTAGGCTTTTTTAAAATTTACGATCATTACCTCCTGGTACTGACTGTTTATGAACTTGTCCGTTTTCTGCCTTGGTAAAAACTTGACTGTTTCCGTTTGTATAGAAAATGTGTTGTGCTTTGTTTAACTCAACTGTTTCTCACTGCGCTTCAACAGGAAGATATTTGTCTTGGATTTGTTTTTAAAATACTTCGTCACCACTGTTATGTTTTGTAACCTCAAAACTAATTGAAAGCAAAAGGAGGAGCCGGGAGATGAATGTGTGTACTTGGACTTTAATGAGACACACATGTATGGCATGACGACATATGCCATTTATGTACTGAACTATTAGGTACACAATAGGTCATGCGGGTTCTTTGGCAGAATGAATTTGAAATAACACATGTTCAGCAGTGCCCAATTTTCGGAGTAAAGTGCGCATTTTCCACAAGTCATGTTTACTGGTGAACTCGACGTGGAAAATATATTCAAGACATGAAAAGAATGGTTCAAAGTTAACTTCCATCGAAATGGAAATGAGTAATAGACTCAGCAACTGACTCACATGAGTTCTGTTCGGTGTTTGGCATTGATGTCACTGGGCTCACTGATAACCTGCTGGTCAAGTTTCAATCAGTTTCAGCTGGGCCACCTCAAACTGAGTTTGCTGCTGTTGTAGATTAACACGAGTCTTCTGCTGAAATTGCAGTGTCAATATAATAAGCACCTGGTCGCCAATTTGTTGCATTCGCTCGCCTATAACTACGAATGAGACCTAAAGCCAGGAGACAGGGCAAAGCTGGAACTTGAAACTACTCCTTTGTTTTGTAAAACCACACAATTACAAATCTCAAAACTCTACTGTATATCCCAAAGCACAACTATTTAAATGGTTTCCCCAAGATTTTTCAAGACATCGATGGAACAACAACGAATTAGTAAAGTCAGTCTGGGATTGGTTGTCAGCTGGTCAATATTTATTGATTGCTTCAGCTCGCTATTACAGTTTTTTTTAAACCTGCATTTTCATCAATGAGGACACCACCTGAGGGCACTAAAGTCAAACCTACTGGCTCGTGACTGCAGACTCGCTCAGACAGATACCCAGATTCTGTGGGAAGTTATGTGAGGTGAATGCCAGAAGCTGTTCCTTTACTCAATTCAAATTCCAGTGTATTGTCTTGTTTTTTTTCCTGCATAAACGATTTCTCAGTGATTTACTCAAATCCTTCTGGGAACCTGCAAAACGTTTCAAACATTGGCAACAAAATCCTTCCCTCCCCACCCCGCCACTTGCTTTATATCTCTGACTGTGTGGCTCAGCACAGCTTCATTGCCATATTCGAGTTTGCTGATGACACCACTTTTGTGGACCAAATTAAAGGTGGTCATGAATCAGCCTTTAGGAGGGAGATTGGGAGATTGAAAATTTGGTTGAGAGGTGTCATGACAACAACATCTCACTCAATGTCAGAATGACCAAGGAACTGATTATACACTTCAGAAGAGGGAAAGCAGAGGTCCATGAGCCAATCCTCATCAGAGCTGGAGAGGGTCAACAACTTTTAAATTCCTCGGTGTTATTTCAGAGGACCTGTCCCAGGCCCAGCATGTAAGTGTAATTACAAAGAAAACACGGTAGCACCTTTACTTCCTTGGGACTTTGCAAAGAATCAGCATGATATATATAACTTTGAACCAACTTCTATAGCTGTGTAGTGGAGAGTATATTGACTGGCTGTGTCATAGTCCGACAAAAGACAGACAGACAGACATACTTTATTGATCCCGAGGGAAATTGGGTTTTGTTACAGTCGCAGCAACCAAGAATAGTGTAGAAATATAGCAATATAAAACTATAAATAATTAAATAATAATAATAAGTAAATTATGCCAAGTGGAAATAAGTCCAGGACCAGCCTATTGGCTCAGGGTGTCTGACACTCTGAGGGAGGAGTTGTAGAGTTTGATGGCCACAGGCAGGAATGACTTCCTATGACACTCAGTGTTGCATCTCGGTGGAATGAGTCTCTGGCTGAATGTACTCCTATGCCTAGCCAGTACATTATGGAGTTAATGTACTAAAGTTAGTGGATTTGACCCTGTACATTACGTGTAAAGCCCTCCCAACCACTGAGCACATCTACATGAAACACTGTCATAGGAAAGCAGCATCCATCATCAGAGATCCCCACCACCCAGGTCATGCCCTCTTTGCACTGCTGCCATCAGGTAGAACATACCTGAGCCTCAGGACTTGCATCACCAGGTTCAAGAACAATTACTACCCCTCAACCATCAGGCTCTTGAAAAGAAGGGGATAAATGCATTCACTTGCTCTATCATTGAAATGGTCTTACAACCAATGATCTCAGTTTAAGGACTTTATCTCATTATCTCATGTTCTCATTTTATATTGCGACTTATTTATATTTGCAGTTTTGTCTGATGCACTTTGATTTCTCATTGATCCTGTTATAGTTCCTATTCTAGAGATTTGTTGAGCATGCCCACAGGAAAATAAATTTCAGGGTTGAACTTGATAATATTATTTACTTTGATAAAATTTACTTTGAACTTTGCAACCCACAAAATGCTGGAAGAACTCAGCAGGTCAGGTGGTATCTATGACATTTTACTATATTGTGTACCATAGATAGCAGGTCAGGCAACATCAATGGCACACAATATAGCAAAATGTCATAGATGCTGCCTGACCTGCTGAGTTCCTCCAGCATGTAGTGGGTGTTGCTTTGGATTCCCAGCATCTGCTGAATTTCTTGTGTCAAACATACCTTTGGTAATCTCACCTGACCATGGCAATGTAATGGGTAAAATCCCGAGTTAGAATATTGGCTAGCGATTTTCTAGGCTATTAAGTAAAACTAATCCAATTATAATCTCACATAGCTATTAGTTTTCAGATTTATTGTCTCACAATTTAATGTCTTTGATTTCACTCTTTTGGCAAGGCCTCACTGTGTTCAACTTGTCAGCCAGTGATTCTTTGACATGATTCCACTTAATACACAACCTTGAATCTTCAAAAAAAAGTTCTAAAGTAAATTTATTATCCAAGAAAGTACATACGCATCTCCATGTACAATCCTGAGATCCATTTTCTTATGGGCATACTCAACAAATCAATAAAATAATAACCATAACAGAATCAATGAGGGACCACACCAACTTGGGTGTTCAACAAGTGTACAAAAGACAACAAACTGAGAACATGAGAAGAAGAGTCTTCGAAAGTGATTCAATAGGTTATGGGAACATTTCAGTGAAGCTGAGTGAAGTCATCTCCTTTGGTTCAAGAGCCTGATAGTTGAGGGGTAATAACTGTTCCTGAAACTGTTGGTGTTAGCCCTAAGGCTCCTGTATCTTCTTCCTGATGGCAGCAGTGAGAAGAGAGCATGTCCTGGGTGGTGGGAGTTCCTGATGAAGGATGTTGCTTTCCTGTGGTAGTGTTTCATATAAATGTGCTCAATGGTGGAGAGGGCTTTACCCATGATGGACTCGACTATATCCATTACTCTTTTTTTTGGAGGATTTTCTGTTCAGGGATATCGGAGTTTTCATATCTGATGGTGATGCAGCCAGTCAATATACTATCCACTGCACATCTATAGAAGTTTGTTTAAGTTTTATATGTCATGCCAAAATTTTGCCAACTCCTAAGGAAGTAGAGGCACTGCTATGCTTTCTTCGTAATTACACTTGTGTGCTGGGCCCAGGACAGGTGCTCTGTAATAATAACATAGGGAAATTTTAAAGTTGCTGACCATGTCCATCTCTGATCCTCCTATGAGGATTGGTTCCTGTACCTCTGTTTTCCTTCTCCTGAAGTCAATAACCAGTTCCTTGGTCTTGCTGACATTGAGTAAGAGGTTGTTGCCAATTTGAGCTGACTGGGGTCTATAAGTGAGGAAATCACGGATCCAATTGCATTGAGCTATTGAAGCCAAGGTCTTGGAGCTTATTAGTTTTGAGGGGATAATGGTATTGAATGCTGAGCTGTAGTCAATAAAGAGCATCCTGATGTATGCATGTTTGCTGTCCAGAGATTCCAGGATTGAGTAAAGAGCTAATTTCTTAAGGATGGAATTAGAAAAGCTAAAAGAAGATATGAGGTTGCTTTGGCAAGTAAGGTGAAAATAAATCCAAAGGGTTTCTACAGTTATATTAATAGCAAAAGGATAGTGAGGGATAAAATTGGTCACTTAGAGAATCAAAGTGGACAGCTGTGTACGGAGCCAAAAGAGATGGGGGAGATTTTGAACAATTTTTTTTCTTCGGTATTCACTAAGGAAAAGGACATTGAATTGTGTAAGGTAAGGGAAACAAGTAGGGTAGTTATGGAAACTATGATGATTGAAGAAGAGGAAGTACTGGTGCTTTTAAAGAATATAAAAGTGGATAAGTCTCCGGGTCCTGACAGGATATTCCCTAGGACCTTGAGGGAAGTTAGTGTAGAAACAGCAGGGGCTCTGACAGAAATATTTCAAATGTCATTAGAAATGGGGATGGTGCTGAAGGATTGGTGTATTGCTCATGTGGTTCCATTGTTTAAAAAGGGTTCTAAGAGTAAACCTAGCAATTATCGGCCTGTAAGTTTGACGTCAGTGGTGGGTAAATTAATGGAAAGTAATGTTAGAGGTGGTATATATAATTATCTGAATAGACAGGGTCTGATTAGGAACAGTCAACATGGATCTGTGCGTGGAAGGTCATGTTTGACAAATCTTATTGAATTTTTTGAAGAGGTTACTAGGAAAGTTGACAAGGGTAGAGCAGTGGATGTTGTCTATATGGACTTCAGTAAGGCCTTTGACAAGGTTCCACACAGAAGGTTAGTTAGGAAGGTTCAATCGTTAGGTATTAATACTGAAGTAGTAAAATGGATTCAACAGTGGCTGGATGGGAGATACCAGAGAGTAGTGGTGGATAACTGTTTGTCAGGTTGGAGGCCGGTGACTAGTGGTGTGCCTCAGGGATCTGTACTGGGTCCAATGTTGTTTGTCATGTACATTAATGATCTGGATGATGGGGTGGTAAATTGGATTAGTAAGTATGCAGATGATACTAAGGTAGGTGGCATTGTGGATAATGAAGTAGGTTTTCAAAGCTTGCAGAGAGATTTAGGCCAGTTAGAAGAGTGGGCTGAAAGATGGCAGATGGAGTTTAATGCTGATAAGTGTGAGGTGTTACATATTGGTAGGACTAATCAAAATAGGACATACATGGTAAATGGTAGGGCATTGAGGAATGCAGTAGAACAGAGTGATCTAGGAATAATGGTGCATAATTCCCTGAAGGTGGAATCTCATGTGGATAGGGTGGTGAAGAAAGCTTTTGGTATGCTGGCCTTTATAAATCAGAGCATTGAGTATAGGAGTTGGGATGTAATGTTAAAATTGTATAAGGCATTGGTGAGGCCAAATTTGGAGTATTGTGTACAGTTCTGGTCACCGAATTATAGGAAAGATGTCAACAAAATAGAGAGAGTACAGAGGAGATTTACTAGAATGTTACCTTGGTTTCAGCACCTAAATTACAGAGAAAGGTTGAACAAGTTAGGTCTTTATTCTTTGAAGCGTAGAAGGTTGTGGGAGGACTTGATAGAGGTATTAAAAATTATGAGGGGAATAGATAGAGTTGACGTGGATAGGCTTTTTCCATTGAGAGTAGGGGAGATTCAAACAATAGAATGTGAGTTGTGAGTTAAGGGGCAAAAGTCTAGGGGTATCGTGAGGGGGAACTTCTTTACTCAGAGGGTGGTAGCTGTGTGGAACGAGCTTCCAGTAGAAGTGGTAGAGGCAGGTTCGATTTTGTCATTTAAAAAAAAAATTGGATAGGTATATGGACAGGAAAGGAATGGAGGGTTATGGGCTGAGTGCAGGTGGGTGGGACTAGGTGAGAGTAAGTGTTCGGCACGGACCAGAAGGGCCAAGATGGCCTGTTTCCGTGCTGTAATTGTTATATGGTTATAATGAGATGGCACATGCTGTAGAACTGCTGCTGTGCTAGGCAAATTGGAGTGGGGGTCCTGTTGGTGCTGTGAGGCGAGGGCAGTTCTGTGTCCAGTTCTGGTCTCCTCACTATAGGAAGGCTGTGGAAGCATTGGAAAGGGTACAGAGGAGATTTATCAGGATGGTTTAGAGAGTATGCATTATGATCAGAGATTAAGGGAGCTAGGGCTTTACTCTCTGGAGAGAAGGAGGATGAGAGGAGACATAACAGAGGTATACAAGATATTAAGAGGAATAGATAGAGTGGACAGCCAATGCTTCTTCCCCAGGGCAGCACTGCTCAATACAAGAGGACATGGCTTTAAGGTAAGGGGAGGAAAGTTCAAGGGGGATATTAGAGGAAGGTTTTTTACTCAGAGAGTGGTTGGTGCGTGGAATGCACTACCTGAGTCAGTGGTGGAGGCAGATACACTAGTGAAATTTAAGAGACTACTAGACAGGTATATGGAGGAATTTAAGGTGGAGGGTTATATGGGAGGCAGGTTTTAAGGGTCGGCACAACATTGTGGGCCGAATGGCCTGTACTGTGCTGTATTGTTCTATGTTTGTTCTATAACCATCTACGTTTGTTCTACGCCATCGTCGCAGCGGCCATTGTTGGAGTGGACTGAGGCAGAGTGGGTCGGCTTTGGCTCAATCAGGGTTCGGTGAGAACAGGCAGAGGCGAGGTTTGAAAGGGGCACAACTGCGCAAGCGCGTGAAAGTCGGCCCGTGAGGCAGCGGGAGAATTTAAATAGCAAGCAGAGGCTGAGTACGAGCTTCACTCCAGGTGAGGTAAGGACGGATAAGCTTAAAATTAATTTAATTAATTTAGGAGTAGGTAATGGAGGCAGCAGTTAGGGCAGTTGAGTGCTCCGTTTGCAGTATGTGGGAAGTCAGGGCGAACACTGTTGTCCCTGATGATTACACCTGCAAAAGGTGCATCCAGCTGCAGCTCCTGACAAACCATGTTAGGGAACTGGAGCTGGAGCTGGATGAACTTCGGATCATTCGGGAGGCAGAGGCAGAAATAGACAGGAGTTTCAGGGAGATAGTCACCCCTAGGAGTCAGGAGACAGGTAGTTGGATGACTGTCAGGAGAGGGAAGGGGAATAGACAGGAAGAGCAGAGCACCCCTGTGGCTGTTCCCATCAACAATAAGTATACCGTTTTGGATACTGTTGGTGGGGACGACCTACCAGGGACAAGTTGCAGTGGTTGCGTCTCTGTTACCGAGACTGGACCCTCAGCTCAGAAGGGAAGGAGGGAAAAGAGGAGAGCAGTAGTGATAGGGGATTCAATAGTTAGGGGGACAGAAAGGAGGTTCTGTAGAAGAGATCGAGAATCTCGGATGGTTTGTTGCCTACCTGGTGCCAGGGTCCACGATATCTCGGATAAAGTTCTCAGTATTCTCAAGAGGGAGGGTGAGCAGTTGGATGTCGTGGTCCATGTAGGGACCAATGACGTGGGTAGGAAGAGTGAGGAGGTTCTGAAAGGTGAGTTTAGGGAGCTAGGTGCCAAGTTAAAGGACAGGACCTCCAGGATAGCAATCTCAGGATTGCTACCAGTGCCACGTGTAGGTGGGTTTAGAAATAGTAAGATAGTGCAGATCAACACGTGGCTGAAGACATGGTGCAGGAGGGAGGGCTTCGGATTTATAAATAATTGGGCAGTTTTCCAGGGAAGATGGGACCTGTTCCGGTGAGATGTTTTACATCTGAACTGGAGGGGGACAAGTATTCTTGCAGGTTGGTTTGCTAGAGAGGCTCCAGTGGATTAAAACTAGATATGACGGGGGACAGGAACCAGAGTGTAGGAACAGATGTATGGGAGAAGGAAGAAAAAGAAGACAGTAAAGTTCTTTGTGCTGGTAGAGATAAACAGAGAGGAAGAGGTGGAGAATTTCTTAAATGCATTTATATTAATGCTAGGAGCATTGTAAGAAAAGTGGATGAGCTTAGAGCATGGATTGATAACTGAAAATATGATGTTGTAGTTATTAGTGAAACATGGTTGCAGGAGGGGTGTGATTGGCAACTAAATATTCCTGGATTTCGTTGCTTCAGGTGTGATAGAATCGAAGGGACAAGAGGGGGAGATGTTGCGTTGCTTGTCAGAGAAAATATTACAGTGGTGCTTTGGCAGGATAGATTAGAGGGCTCGTCTAGGGAGGCTATTTGGATGGAATTGAGGAACGGGAAAGGTATAGTAACACTTATAGGGGTGTATCATAGACCACCTAATGGGGAGCGAGAAATGGAGGAACAAATTTGCAAGGAGATAGCAGATATTTGTAGTAAGCACAGGGTTGTGATTGTGGGAGATTTAATTTTCCACACATAGACTGGGAAGCCCATACTGTAAAAGGGATAGATAGTTTGGAGTTTGTAAAATGTGTGCAGGATAGATTTTTGCAACAATACATAGAGGTACCAACTAGAGAAGTATTGGATCTTCTGTTAGGGAATGAAATAGGTCAGGTGACGGAGGTATGTGTTGGGGAGAACTTCGGGTCCAGTGATCACAATGCAATTAGTTTCTATATAATTATGGAGAAGGATAGGACTGGACCCAGGGCTGAGATTTTTGATTGGAGAAAGGCTAACTTTGAAGAGATGAGAAAGGATTTAGAAGGAGTGGATTGGGACAATTTGTTTTAAGGGAAGGATGTAATAGAGAAATGGCAAAATTTAAAGGTGAAATTTTGAAGGTACAGAATCTTTATGTTCCTGTTAGGTTGAAAGGAAAAGTTAAAAGTTTGAGAGAGCCATGGTTTCAAGGGATATTGGAAACTTGGTTAGGAAAAAGAGAGATATCTACAATAAATATAGGCAGCATGGAGTAAATGAGGGCTCGAGGAATATAATGTAAGAAGAATCTTAAGAAAGAAATTAGAAAAGCTAAAAGAAGATATGAGGTTGCTTTGGCAAGTAAGGTGAAAATAAATCCAAAGGGTTTCTACAGTTATATTAATAGCAAAAGGGTAGTGAGGGATAAAATTGGTCCCTTAGAGAATCAGAGTGGACAGCTATGTGTGGAGCCGAAAGAGAAGGGGGAGATTTTGAACAATTTCTTTTCTTCGGTATTCACTACGGAGAAGGATATTGAATTGTGTAAGGTAAAGAAAACAAGTAGGGAAGTTATGGAAACTATGACGATTAAAAAGGAGGGAGTACTGGCGCTTTTAAGGAATATAAAAGTGGATAAATCTCCAGATCCTGACAGGATATTCCCTAGGACCTTGAGGGACGTTAGTGTAGAAATAGCAGGGGCTCTGACAGAAATATTTCAAATGTTATTAGAAACAGAGATGGTGCCGGAGGATTGGCGTATTGCTCATGTGGTTCCATTGTTTAAAAAGGGTTCTAAGAGTAAACCTAGCAATTATAGGCCTGTCAGTTTGACGTCAGTGGTGGGTAAATTAATGGAAAGTGTTCTTAGAGATGGTATATATAATTATCTGGATAGACAGGGTCTGATTAGGAACAGTCAACATGGATTTGTGCATGGAAGGTCATGTTTTACAAATCTTATTGAATTTTTTGAAGAGGTTACTAGGAAAGTTGACGAGGGTAAAGCAGTGGATGTTTTCTATATGGACTTCAGTAAGGCCTTTGACAAAGTTCCACACAGAAGGTTAGTTAGGAAGGTTCAATCGTTAGGTATTAATATTGAAGTAGTAAAATGGATTCAACAGTGGCTGGATGGGAGATGCCAGAGAGTAGCGCTGGATAACTGTTTGTCAGGTTGGAGGCCGGTGACTAGTGGTCTGCCTCAGGGATCTGTACTGGGTCCAATGTTGTTTGTCATATGCATTAATGATCTGGATGATGGGGTGGTAAATTGGATTAGTAAGTATGCAGATGATACTAAGATAGGTGGCATTGTGGATAATGAAGTAGGTTTTCAAAGCTTGCAGAGAGATTTAGGCCAGTTAGAAGAGTGGGCTGAATGATGGCAGATGGAGTTCAATGCTGATAAATGCGAGGTGCTACATTTTGGGAGGAATAATCCAAATAGGACATACATGGTAAATGGTAGGGCATTGAGGAATGTAGTAGAACAGAGTGATCTAGGAATAATGGTGCATAGTTCCCTGAAAGTGGAATCTCATGTGGATAGGGTGGTGAAGAAAGCTTTTGGTATGTTGGCCTTAATAAATCAGAGCATTGAGTATAGTAGTTGGGATGTAATGTTAAAATTGTACAAGACATTGGTAAGGCCAAATTTGGAGTATTGTGTACAGTTCTGGTCACCAAATTATAGGAAAGATGTCAAACAAAATAGAGAGAGTACAGAGAAGATTTACGTTTGTACTAGAATGTTACCTGAGTTTCGGCACCTAAGTTACAGGGAAAGATTGAACAAGTTATGTCTTTATTCTTTGGAGCGTAGAAGGTAGAGGGGGGACTTGAGGGAGGTATTTAAAATTACAAGGGAGATAGACAGAGTTGATGTGGATAGGCTTTTTCCATTGAGAGTAGGGAAGATTCAAACAAGAGGACATGAGTTGAGAGTTAGGGGGCAAAAGTTTTTTTTTGTAATTTTTTTAAATCAAAGTTCATCATCAAACAAACATTTCCATAAGATGTATTTCAGACATTGTACATATATATCATATAATCATCTATATCACTAATCTCCACAAAGTATTTATCTGAGGTATACACTTATAGAAAAGAGTGGAAAGAAAAACAAGCAAAAGGAAAGAACTATGTACAAGTAGGGAGTGATCTTTTTTTTTACAACAGATTCATTGATTTGTGAGAATAAAATCAGGCCTATGAGGCATTATGTAGATAAACCATTTTTCCCAGTATGAATCAAATTGTTCCAGCTTATGATTAACAGATGCTGTTATCTTCTCCATTTTGTAAATGTCTATTGTAATTTCCATCCATGTATTTAAAGTTGGGCTCTCCTGTGATAACCATTTCCTAGTAGGAGTCTTTTTACCAGCCACCAAAAGTATATTCATTAAATATTTATCTCTTTTCAACCATTTTTGAGGTATATATCCAAAATATATGGTCTTACTCACTAAGGGTATTTCACATTTAAAGATGTCTTGTAGGGCATTGTTTATCCCCCTCCAATAGTTTTTGATAACAGGGCAGTCCCAAAAAATATGATAATGATTTGCATTTTGATTTCCACAATTTCTCTAGCAAACAGGGAGGTTACTATCATAATGGGATTTCTGAGAGGGTGTAATAAAATATCTTATCAAGTTTTTCCATCCAAACTCCCTCCATTTCTGTGAACTGGTACACTTCCATTGATACCTCCATATTGTTATCCATTCTTCCTCAGATATAATTATCCCTCCTTCCTTCTCCCATTTTGTTTTAATGTATGAAGTCAAATGTGTTTTCAGATTTGACAACCCCTTATATATGCTTGAAATGATTCTACTACCATTATCTGAATTATATGCTTTTCTAAAGAGCTCTATCAAGCATGTACTTGCCTTGGTTACATTTTTAAGCGTCTTAGTAACATATTGTCGCATCCGATAAAAATCTTGTTTTTCTAATAAGTGTTTCTCTTTAAGCATATCAAAACTGAACAGTGTTCCTTCTTTCATTATGTTGCAAAGAACTGTTATTCCTTTAGCTGTCCAGTCCTTAAATCTAGCATCCAGTTTATTTGGTGTAAAATCCGAGTCATATGCACACCATTTAAGAATTGCAATATCTCCCTCTTGATTATATTCTTTTACAGTAGTTTCCCATATTTTAAGAGTCAATTTCACCCATGGGTTATCAATAGTATTTACGTACCTTTGCAGGTTGTTATCAGCCAAAATTGCTTGTATGGGGATGGGAAGTACCCGCTCCTCAATGTTTTTCCATTGAGTGTCATATGATGGGTTGCACCAGCATATCACAGCTCTCAACTGTTCTGCAAAATAATAATCTCCAAGAGAAGGCAAGCCCCATCCCTCCTTTTCCTTTGCTAATTGCAAAGTTTTGAGACAAACTCTAGGCCTTTTACCCTGCCAAATCCACCTTGATAGCAACTTGTTCCATTCATTGAATTGATTTTGATTAATCTTTGTTGGTAGGGTCTGAAAGAGATATAACAGTCTGGGCAGTATATTCACTTTAATAGACTCAATCCTTGAACTGAGACTGAAAAAAGGAATCAGATTCCATCTTGCCACATCTTCCTTATTTTTTTTAATATAAAGGCTGATAATTACATTCTGATAATTTTGCCAGATCTTTTGGCATAATAATGCCCAAATATTTGAAAGACTCTGTGTGCCATGCCCAAGGGTATCGACTTTCAATTTCTCTTGGTGGGCTATAGTAATATGAAAGTAATTGGGTTTTATTTATGTTGATCGTGCATCCTGATAGTTGACTATATTGTTCAAAGGATTGCATCAATATAGGTAAAGAGTATATTGGTTGCCCTAGATAGATCAAAATGTCATCCGCATAACAAGCCAATTTATGCACTGTCCCTTTAATAGTAATTCTCCTGATATCTTCATTTTGTCTGATGTATTGAGCTAATGGTTCCAGCTATAACGCGAAGAGTAGCGGTGACCATGCACAACCCTGTCTCATGCCCCTTTCAAGGGTAAGACTATTTGATAAATATCCATTGATTTTAATCCTAGCAGTAGGATTGTCATATAGTGTCTGTATAGTTTTAATAATTGTGTCTTGGAAACCAAATCTATGTAAAACTCTGTAAAGAAAATTACAATTAACCAAATCAAATGCTTTTTCAGCGTCCATGCTTATCACTATTGCTTCAATTTTATTTTTTTGTATATGATCCATAATATGAAGTGTCCTTTGTATATTGTCTTGTGTCTGGCATTGTCGTATAAAACCTGTCTGATCATTATGTATCAGTATGGGTCGAAACTCCTCTAATCATTTGGCCATGATGGAGGTAAATTATCTATAATCTACATTAAGAACAGATATTGATCTAAATGACCCGCATTCTGTTTTATCCTCGCCTTCTTTCGATATAGCTGAGATTATCGCTTCCTTCCAACTGGGTGGCATTTGTGCCTTTTTTAGAGCCCAGTTCAGTGTGGGGAGTAAAACAAGAATTAACTCATTTTAAAATTCTTTGTACCACTCTGTCGTATACCCATCTGATCCTGGTGACTTGCTTAATTTAATCCTACTAATTGCAGCTTTTAATTCAACTTCAGTTATATCAGCAGTCATCGTTCTATTTTGTTCTTCGCTTAAAGTGGGTAACTCTAGAGAATTCAAGAAGGTGTCAATTTGGGTTATGCTTCCCCCTGGAACTTTGGAATATAGAGTTTTGTAAAACACTTCAAAAGCTTCTTGAATTTCACTTAGCTTATTTTTTATCATTTTCGTTCTTGGGTCCCTAATTCTATGAATTGTATTTTCTGCTATCTTTTTTTTCAGTTTCCACGCCAGTATTTTCATAGATTTCGATCCACTTTCATAATGTCTCTGTTACACAAGGAGGAATTTCTTTACTCAGAGAGTGGTAGCTGTGTGAAACGAGCTTCCAGTAGAAGTGGTAGATGCAGGTTCGGTATTGTCATTTAAAGTTAAATTGGATAGGTATATGGACAGGAAAAGAATGGAGGGTTATGGGTGGAGTGCGGGTCAGTGGGACTAGGTGAGAGTAAGCATTCGGCATGGACTAGAAGGGCCAAGATGGCCTGTTTCCGTGCTGTGATTGTTATATGGTTATATGGTTGTATAATACAAAAGGACATAATTTTAAGATGATTGGAGGAAAGTAGAGGGGATGTCACGGATAAATTGTGTTTTTCTAAAATAGTGGTAAATGCATGGAATGTGCTGCCAGGGGTGGTGGTAAATGCTGATGTATTCGAACCATTTTAGAAACTTTTAGATAGTCACATGGGGGATAGAAAAATGGAGGGGTGTATAGGAAGGAATCTTTAGATCAATCTTGGAGTAGGTTAAAAGGTCAGCACAACATCTTGGACCTCGGGTCTTGTACTGTGCTGTAATGTTCTATATTTTATATGACCTGTATATTTAACAAGTTTGCAAAAACTGTGGAGAAGGCAGATGGGGAAATGGCTGAAAACAGAATTCATTCTGGAAAAATTCAAGGTGGCACAGGTAGGGATAACAACCAAGGTAAGGAAATAAATTGTAGATTCCTAGATACAATAATGGAAACATGGAGCATAGAGTTCAGTAATATAGTAAGATGGGCAATTAAGGAGGCATACCAGGAATTTATATCTATTAGGCAGTAGACTGAATTTAAGGGCAGTGAGGTATTGCTGGAACCACGTGACACAAGAAGTGCACAACTAGAGTACAATGGAGCATTTTAGTCACTACACTGAAGGACATGGTAAGACACAGAGTTGCAGAGATTTGAGTGTTCTCAGGGCTGGATAATTATGATTTAAAAAGAGACTTGTGGATGCCTTTTCTTTTGTTATGGAGGCCAGACATTTTCAAAATTATGCAATTGAGGTAAAGTGATCACAAAATGCTCATTTTCCTTGGACAATTGGTGAAAAGATACTGATTCATGGTGATTAGTGGAAGGACACAAGAGAAGGAACTGAAGTTTTCACCTAACTTGTTGGGAAACTGAACTAGGTACCTGAAAAAGTTGGTGGAGACAAAAAGAAATCACATTAAAAATCATCTAGACAAGTGTGTTACATAACCTACAGGTTTAAAGAACAAAAGCTAGGATGTAGAAATAGTCCATGCACCTCATATGGTCTAGCATAGATCAAATGGAATTTACAACACCAAGCCAATGAATATCGTAAAAAAAATTGTCCTGCCATACAAACAAAGTGCTGAAAAACTCATGTCAATTTTGATGGAAGTTCATCAACCTGAAATGTTAATTCTGTTACTGCTCCACTGACTGCTGACTTGCTAACTATTTACAGCATTGTTTTTATTCCAATTTTGTTGCATTTGCCACAGTTTGCTTTCAGGTTGTGCTGTCACACAAAGGTTATCAGTACACTGGAACACAAACTGAGTACAGATGTGGAAGGTGTAACAATTTGGTATGGGGTTTTCAGAAAGATTTTAGCATGGGAAGAAAATCTAAATTGGCTACATTCCAGGTTAGTCAATGGTTATGATTCTCTTTAGGATGTTCTTAAAAAGGACAGGGAAGAGATTATACAAATGCAAATCTTTGTCATTACCAGCTCCAGTCTAAAACCAGAAGGTATAGGTCTTTGGCAAAGGAGAAGAGGTTAAGAGAAAACCTGTGAAAGAACTTTATGTAGCCAGGAGTTTGGTTGTAATCTAGCAGTATGATCTCACACTTCAAGTATCTAGACAAGCAATTGAACTTTAAAAGCACAAATAACAGAGCAAGAACTGATAAATGGGATTAGTATAAATAGGTAATTAATGGGCAACATGGACATGGTAGCTGAAAGGACACATTTTGGTGCTGTATGATTAAAAATGAAGCTCTTAATAGTCTCAATTGACTAGTTGCCAGACTAGTTCACCACAGAGGTGACTAGTTGCTGCCAAATTAGACAGCTTTGCACTTGAAAAATGTTCAAGGATACAACAAACCTATTTTATGAGGGCGCTTAGAGCCAATCAGACCACAAACATTCAGTACGGTGCTTGGGAGAGTAATCCACCAGTAAAACATAACTTGGGAGAATAAAAAACAAACAAGAGAAAATCTGCAGATGCTAGAAATCCAAGCAACACACAGAATACTGGGGTTTCTCCTCCTCCACCATCAATGCTGCCCTCACCCCATCAAGGATAGGGTTTCTCTCATCCTCACTTACCACCCCATCAGCCTCCATATCCAGCACATAATTATCTGTAATTTCTGCCATTCCAACAGGATTCCAGCACCAATCTTCACCCCAACACCCCACTTTCTGCTTTCCTCAGGGATTGCTCCCTAGTCCCTCCTGGTACTTATCCTTGCAAACAGAACAAGCGCCACACCTGCCCTGACACCACCTTCCTATCGTTCAAGTCCCCAAACAGTCCTTCCAGGTGAGGCAACACTTCACCTGTGGGTCTGTTGGGGTCATCTACTCTATCTGGAGCTCCCAGTGTGGCCTCCATTATAGCAGTGAGACCCAACATAGACGGGGAGACTGCTTCACTGAGCACCTACACGCTGTCTGCCAGAAAAAAGTGGGATCTCCCAGTAGCCACCCATTTTAATTTCACTTCCCATTCTGACACGTCAGTCCATGCAACACAAAATATGGAGGAACTCAGCAGGCCAGGCAGTATCAATAAAAAGGTAGTCAACATCTCGGCCTGAAACGTCAACTGTTTACTCTTTTCCATAAGATGCCGCCTGACCTGTTGAGCTTCTCCAGCATTTTGTATGTTGCTTGGATTTCCAACATCTGCAGATTTTCTCTTGATGTCGGTCTATGGCCTCCTGTACTGCTGTGATGAGGCCACACTCATGTTGGCTGAGCACACATTATATTCTGTCTGGGTAGCCTCCAACCTGATGGTATGAACATCCATTTCTGTAACTTCCAGTAATTGTCATGCCTTCCTCCTTCCTCCTCCCCCTCTTCACCATTCCCCAATTGCATTTCTCCCTCTCACCTTATCACCTCCTACTGGTGCTCATCCCCCTTCCCTTTTCTTCCATGGCCCTTGTCCTCTCCTTCTCCAGCCCTTTACTTCACCCGTCCCCTGGTTTCACCTATCATCTTGCATTTCTTCCTCCCCTCTCCCCAACCTTCTTACTCCAACCTTGTCTTTTTCCCTCCAGTTCTGACAAAGGGTCTTGGCCCAAAACAGACTGTTTACTCTTTTCCATGATGCTACCTGGCCTGCTGAGTTCCTCCAGCATTTTGTTTGTGCTGGGAGAATAAAGGACTGTTCAGTAATTTAATTTTATTCTTCAACATGAATTATAATGTTAATTGTGCAGGTTTTGTGCCAGGGTTATGTACACCAACTAAAATCAATGGAAAAAACTAGTTGACAGATTGGAGTGTGAATGATTGTAACAATTAATACATAGGTACAATATTGGATAAGTTTATACAAAAGCAGCACCAAAAATTTCATTTCATGTTTTAATTGGGAAAACATTACAATTTCAACAATTTTCTAAGGAAACAGGGCCTTAAAGATGAAAATAACTGAAGCAAAGTATTTGTAATGTTTCATTTTTAAAAACACTGGATACAGCAACACCCATCCTTTCTGATATCAGTGCCATAATATAAAAAACAACAAAAATACAGACCATGTTTGCAGTGTTCTTAAATTATTTGCGAATTTGTTATTAACAAGGCACAATACAGCAATTTGACACAATTTACAGTATAATACAGTATGGTTAAGGCTGCTTGTGAATCAGATCAGTAGTCAATTTCTCACTTCTAAAACAACTAAAATGTTCAATGTACAGAAGCATATAAATCACAAAATGAGAACTACCATATACAGGAAATGAGACAAATTATATGGCCTTTACATTAAAAACACAAAATATGAAGTGTTGTGGTGACTGAGATTTACCCAATGTATGAAATGGAGTAAAATCAAGAAGGTAAAAGATTCACTGCAATTTCTACAAGCAGAGAGCTTTAAGGGGATGGGACAGAGAAGTTGAAATCATGTTCCATTTCTAAAGAAAATGTTCTTGGTTTTTCACTTTGCATGTCTACTTGAAGCTTAAGCTCAGTGTAATTTGTACAAATTACTAAAAAGCAAACTGCCAATTCTTCATTTACCTGCAGGTATTATGACATTTGGCACAGCAGAATAAACATAGTAATGCTTTTCTTTTAATACATCCAGTCATTTTTATTGTATATAAGCACCCTATAACCAGAAAAAAAAGCTCACATTTATATATAGTCAACATACTAATTCTAGTCATTGCATTGTCCAATTCCACCTAAACTAGCCATATCTAACCACCAGATTCAACAGGTTGATTAAATAGGGATATAGCTTTAAAATTAAAGCTTTTTTAAAATTTTAGTGCCTTTGTATTAAAGGCCAAACTATAAATATGCATTAAATTCAACCAAAAGTACAGAACATTGTGACTAAAAATATTCAGTTTACCCAGGTACAAGAAAACTATTGTGGGCTCATGTAAATATTTCCTGTAAGGTTGTATAAAAATATTCTGTTGCATTTTGAGAACAATAAACACACCTTTGTTGGAAAACAAATGTAAAAGGGCTCTTAATAAATAAGGTAATGAACTGAAAAATAGACTTTTCAAAAACAAAAATTACACTTAGTATTTATGGTCACACAAAAATATTAATGCATAATGAGAAATAATATCCTGGTGGAAACAAAAATCACTTTCTTCGGCAGCTTCAATTAAATCTGCTCTAGAATCTATGTAATGGATGTGAAGTTTTCCATAATAAAAATGAACATGCAGGAAAAGTGAAAAAAAAATCAACAATTTGAAAGGTATATTTAATGTGCAAAAATGCTGAAACTAAGGACTTTTGGATGGATCATAACAAATTACTCCATGTAAACATTTGAGAATGCAAATAAGAAATCTCAGCTTTTTGAACAAAAGGGTCTTGATACTCGTTGTGGGAATGGTTTGTAAATAAATAGATAGTTGAAGACTTGGAAAGTTACTTTCTCAACTAGATTAAAATCTATAATCTAGTCAAAAACAACTTACAGATGCACTATTCATTAAAAGACAAAATCCATTCAATAGTAAATTTTAATAAGATTTTGCAACCACTGTACAATCAGCAGTTTATGGTATAGCGAGGTTGTCTCTGTGCCTTTTTTATAATTCAAGATTTATGCCTCATTAGACTTTAGCTTCAGTATCTCCAAGGGAATATGTGTAATATTAGTTCAAGCTAAATCCTATATTGAAATGAAAATACATAAATGCAACCAATCATTTATTATTTGGCAGAAGCATTTCAAGACAGATGGCACTCTTAACCTGTAAAATCATTTAAGGCTTAAACCCCATTACCTTCCAGTTGCAATTTAACCATTGAATGATTATTTCTTTGGCATAGAGCAGTTTGATTTTCTGAGCTATCACCGTGTCCTTGAACTCGGGACACAAAGGGATTAAAAGAATTAAACAAAATGCATAAGTATCCACAATTGAAATGCTTGAGGAAAAAATACCATAATACAGAACAAAGTAACAGTGGTTCTGCTGCAGTCTTATCCGTGAACAAATTGCAAGTTATACCAGAAGTACACTGATGTTTTCCCCCATAGAACAAACAGTATTTCCATAAATGTGTTTTGAATCTATTTATGAAAAAAAGATTGTAATCATTTCTGATTCGTAATGCTTTTCAAAGAAAAAATACTCTTTTCCATTTCAGGTATCTGGTATCAAAGTAAGGGATTTCTCATAAATTTAAAGAACTGTAGATGGTAAAAGTACAAAAATAACAGAACTCAGTAGGTCAAGCTGTGTATATATGTGGAGAATTGAGAGAAAATAAGTTAACATTTCAGCTTAATAACTTTATTAGTTTAATCCTGCTTCTCTGACCATACTATCTTAAACATGATTTATTGCATGAATACCAAGCCTATCATTCAGAGTTCATACATCAACACTGCCCGGTAGTGTTCACTAGATTTTATGCCCCCCCCCCCTCCCCCATTTCTGTAGTCAGAAGTACAGCAGGTCAACTCATACACCAGTTAATCCGGTATCAACTATCTCAACAGAATCTGCTAATACAGTGGGAATTTCTAATGCCCAAAGTCACGCCATTATGTACAAGTCCTGGAGCAAATTCTTTGTTCTTGTTGGATTTTAGATGCATTAGACATTTTAGAAAGTTGTATACAGCTTAATATCTATATTATTTTGTACATTTGTAATTCACTGCTGATATTAGTAAATTATGCTGCCATTTTCTGAAATGAAACTATGATGACAAATGGCAACTTCTTTTAAAAAAAAACCAGAAAATGCAAATAGGATGATGTTTTCAGAGCTCAGTAGCTAGGAGCAGCTCCAAAATTGCATGCAAGACACTACATATTATCTATAAATGGATAACCCTGTGTTTGCCTGGTAATTGCAACCATAATTTGAATAGACAGTAAATATTACTTGCTTTTCTCTCAGCAAAATCCAAGTGTTGGTATGTTGTGCATATATTGAAAAATTCTATATCTTGCCCATTTTCCAGTTATCAGCATTCAAAAATCTTATTTGGGGGAAGAAAGAATATCCACTGAAAATGTGTATTCTTATATAAACTATCTGAGAAATGTTTTAGAAACAATCACCTGAAAAAGAACAATTCTAAAAGATTGATTTAAACCGTTTGAGGAAAAGCAGTTGTAAAACACAGAGTACGAGTTCTTCAGAATGGAGTCATATCTTTTCGATTCATTAGGCAAGTTTCCTACACAGCACCAGTAATTTAGAAAATGTCCTGACATTTTAACCAACCTTAACACTGGTACTTTGGAATTGTTTTATGCCAAATGTCCTACAATAATAACAGAAAAATGCCCTCCAGCCAACTTTCGGCCAAAATGACTAAACAAGCAGTTTAGTTCTATTGTCCTTTCTGTTAAGGACCAACAAGCAGCTTCAAACTTTATCTAAATGAGACAAGAAAACCCTGGAACAGAATGCCACTGAAATTCATTAAATTCACAGCTGTGTAAGACAAAATTAAATTAAATTTTTGCAAACTTATTTCTGTAAAGTCACCGGGCAAAGAACAAAACTGTAATGTTGTGTAAAGTGTTCTGCACTATAGCAAACCAAGTTCCTCCTCATCATCTGGCAAGTTCTCCATTGACCCAAAACTCATGGAGAGATTTGTAGAGACTGGAATGCGAGGCTTTATAGACTGCCTACGCAACGTGCCAAAAGGAAAAGTTGAAGACAGACGGCAGCTCTGCTGAAACGGTGCAAAGACGTCAGTGCTCGGGGAGCAAGGATGGTTTTTAAGCATCCTCTCCGATACTTTTGTCTGTAAAGTCTTTATTTCATCTGCAATTTCACAGGCTTTGTTCATAGCAATTGCTGAACCGCCACCTAGTATCTGAACCTCTGGAATCCAGCGTAAGTACCGCTGGCCCCAGACTTTTAAAGCTGGACCATTGTGTAGAGGAAGCAGGAGTCCATGATGATCTACTGGTTTACTGCACCAATTTTCATAGAACTGTCTGTAGTCAGCTGAAGGATCCTCAGCTGTGAATGTCCACTTGCTTATCTTTTTGCCCAAGAAAGTCTTTATCAAGTTATCAGTCTCTTCCCTCAAAAATCCTTTTTTGGGTGAAGGTCTAGAGTGATATGATGGGCTTGATGGCAGGGACATCTGACGTTGTGGCTAAGGACAAACAAAACAGCAATGTTATTAGGGTTAGCTTTCAATGGATTAAATTGCCATTTAACTTGTTCTTTCCAAGATGGTGGAATTGAATGAACTTTTATTAAAGTGTTGGTGATTGATGGTAACAATATCAAATAGCAAGACCCACATGCATGGATAAAGTAGTCAATCAAGAAGCAGAAAATGACAGCACATCAAATATTTAGAATTGTTCGGCTTATAGAAGTGTAGCATGAAATAATTGATATTGGTGAGCCATTTGCATTGTTTCCATTCAAACAAAACAGCCAGTGAATCAGCACAGCATGCACACAGGCAAGATTCATGGGGGTAATTTTCACTTTCAGATAGATGTGGTAAATTAAAATATCAACATGATTACTTTTAAAAAAAATAAAAATCTTTTATATAAATGATCCTTCTCCTTTCGAACCATCACCCCACCCCCTCAAATTAAGCACCTTGGAAATTTATGAAACAATTATAACTAAGTTTCTTGAATTAAAGATGAAGATGCACTGAAACTACAAAATAAAATGTGGACAATGTGAAAGATCAAAATGCTGCTTCCCTTCCCTGCATTCAAGAGTCCAACATAATTCTGGGACCTGACTTCCGGGATAACAGTAGGCTTCTAATGCCTTAATGAAATGTAGCTATTGGTTCTGTGCTAGCCTAAACTGGAATATTGATAAGCAATTTACCTGGGGAGGAGAGGGGAGGAGAAAAGCAGACAAGATTGATTCTCCTCATCACTGACCATGGCCAGCTTATCAATGCAGATCACAGGTCAACTTAAGAAGATTTCCAATCCATTTGGCCAAGTTCCACATTTACTTAGTGAGGAGCACAGCAGGGGGAAAATCCAAAGATTGATTTTATATTAAGTTGCAAAATGTTTTCTCTAAACACTTATCATTGATTGGCCTTGTACAAGGACAATATCTTTGAAGCTTCTAAAAAGGACCATGGAATACAAAAATCAAAGAATACAATAAAATTCAAACATGGAAATATTATTCTAATTTCAAGTATTCTGGACTGTTTCAGGCATCCCACTAAAGTAATAAAAGCTATGGATATTAAATGATATAATATCCTTTTTTCATCCTGGTGCAAGGTTAGAAAGACCTTCCCCCTTTGGAAAGATCCAAGGACAAACTTTTTCTAAACTTAAAAGTTCCAACATAAAAACTTCTCCAATAGATGATCTATGACAGAGGGCTCACACAGAGCTTTTTAATACAATGGCTCTTTGTAATGCAAACTTTATGGGAAGAGTTTAGACGTTTTTATGCAGTCTAATTGAACTATAGTTTATCCATCCACTGTCAATGTTACCATTTTAAATATAGCCGCTGATCTGAACAATAGCTTCTTAGAATTTAGGCACATGTAACCGAAATGCGAGTTTACCCCACATGCACCCTCCCACTAAAGTTAGTAGATGGTTCTGATCAAAAATTGAAGACCTTAAAATACCTCTGGTATATCCAGAAATTTTTCATGGACAATCTCCAAGTACTTCTGTGCAGATTCCTTTGATGATATGAATAAGGCAATTTACTTAAATATGACAATACCACTCCCCTTGTGAATAATCTACAGTCAGTCATAACTGGCACATTATTGAATGGAAAAGGTCATAATTTAAATCTCTCTGCTTTCCAAGATAGAGTTAATGAAGTTTTTTTTAAAAAAATGCTAGCTACTTACAATAAATATGGTTTCATTACAACAAATACTCGATTCTCACTAACTCATTTGATGGGACCTTTACGCAGTCTTCTCAAAAATCTGCCCTTTTGCTCACACCTGTTACCTTCTCCAGGCAAGATTCCAGTCACAGCTTATTTGGAGAAACAAATGCACTGGGAACCCAAAAGCCTATTAATAATTCACAGGTTGCTATTTAAAGAAAATAACTTGCATACCTCAACAAGTAGAATGCGCAAATGCTTTTATCCCCAAAAGCCTGAATTAATGCTGTTTGACTCAAGCATTTGCATAGTTTGGTGACAAATAAATGCTTGCTAAAATCCCATTTCATTGAAAACTAAATAAGCACATTAACACAAAACACTATTTTCCTTCCTTCCATATATGATACCCAGCCCAAACATTAGCAGTATTTTCTCTTTATGGGGCGGGGGGGGGAGCTGGGCGGGATGAGGAGGAAAAACTGGGAAGTACTCATTAGTAAGCTCAACATCAGCAGCAAGGAAAACACTGGAACCTATTATAAAAGATAACAGAACATGGAAAATATTAGCATAATGACCGTGACCACCATTTTTAAGACCAACATGGAGAACCTTGGGGTTATCAGAGAGGAGTCTTGCTTGAAAAACCTACATTGTATTTAGAGGGTGTGACTAGTAAAGATGCAGTGTTTTTGGACGTTTAGAAGGTATTTGAAAAAGTCACAAGAAAATGCAAAATAAAATACATGGAATTGAGTGTAACTTGCCAATGTGGATTGAGAATTTGTTGATAAGATATGAAACACTAGAAATAAACAGGCCATTTTCTGGGTGGCAGGAATCAGCGCTGAATTCCAGTTATTCGCCTGTCTAGAGAGGTTACCTGATTTTAAATAAAGGCCAGATTTTTGATATGTCAATAATTTGAATGAAGGTTCTAAATATTAATATCTCCAAGTACACAGCTGGCACAAAACTGGTGCGAAAGATTCGGATGTGTGAAAAATAAACTGTGAGGAAGGAGCAAATGTGATGCAGATTTGTTAGGTAAGTGGGAGAATACATGGCAGGTGCAATTTAAGGCTGAAAATTGAGGTTTTATATATGTTGGCCCTAAAAATTGTTATCACAATCATACCCCAATCCTTCACAAAGTACTTTTCTAAAAACTTCAGTGAAGCCACCAAGACAGAAGCAGTGATCTGATGTGAACGCCAACGCTTTGCACTGTGAAGGAGATTGATAAAGTTAAAATCATGTTGAATGTGATGCAGCTGAGCTTTTAATAGAATGCTAAGACTGAACGGACACTAACCCGAACATCTAATTTATGAGTGTATTAGTGAGCATTTCACAAAGTTAAATTGCAGGTTGTTTGGGCAGTAAGGCAAATGCAGCATTAGCATTCATTTCAAGAGGACCAGAAAATAAAAGCAAAGATGTAAGGCTGAGGTACAAGGCACTAGCCAGGCCACATATGGAACATTGTGAACAGTTTTGGGGCCCCATATCTAAGAAAGGATGTGCTGCTGTTTGAGGGGCAGGGGGCAAGATGAGGTTTGTGAGAGTCATCTAGGGGATGAAAGGGTTAACATACAGGATTAACCTGTAATTATCAGAGTTCAATAAGATGAAGAGGGATCTCATAGAATATTCAATGGCCTAGATAGAATGGAAATGGAGAGGATGTTTCCTCTAGTGGTGGGAGAGTCTAGGACCAGAGGACAGAGCTCAGAATAGAGAGACGTCCTTTTAGAACAGAGATGTTGCTTTATTTCTTTAGCCAGTGGGAGGTGAATCTATGGAATTCATTAATACAGAGGACAGTGGATGCCAAATTATTGGGTATATTTAAAATGGAGGTTGATATGTTCTTGATTAGAAAGGATGTCAAAGGTTATGGGGAGAAGGGGTTGAGAGGGAATAATAAATCATTTGTGATCAAATATTGGCGCAGACTCAGTGAGCCAAATGGCCTAATTCGGTTATTTCTTATGGTCATAAAGAAAATTCCCCGTTTTTAAAGATGAAAGTATACACATTTACTTCAAGAATAATAAACAATCGATGATTTGGGTCAGGACCATGCATCAGGTCCTGATGAAGAGTCTCGGCCTGAAACATTGACCGTTTATATTCCTCTCTGTAGATGCTACGTGACCTGCTGAGTTCCTCCAGCACTTTGTGTGTGTTGCTCTAGATTTCCAGCATCTGCAGAATCTTGTATGTACACATACTCAGCAGGTTGCACAATGGTGCATCTAGTAAAGCAACTGCTCACTGCAGCAGAGATCAAGGTTCAATCTTGACTTCTGTCTCTACGGTGTTTACCCATTCTTCCTGTGACTCTGTGTGTTTCTTCCAGGCACTCTGCTTCCCTGCCACATCCTGAAGATGTGCATGTTGATTGGTTTACTGGCCACTTAATTGTCCCTAGTGTGTAAACGAATGGTCAAATTTGGGAGGACTTGATGGGAAAGTACGGAGAACAAAATTAGATTAATGTAGGATTGGTACAAATGAATGGTTTTTGGTCAGCATATGGGTCAAAGGGCCCACTTCTTTGCTGTGTCTGACTCAAATTCGAAACAAAATTTAAAGCAATTACCTTAGCACGCTGAGTCCTTTTAACACTTCCAGATTTTGGCTTTCCAACATAAAGTGGATTATAAAAGAGTGCTTGAACAGAATGCTCAAATTGAACAGACCATTCCCACACAGTGGGAAGCTTCAAAGATCTACAAAGCATACCCCGATCTTCACCAAGCTGCAAAGCAAATGAATAACATATTATTTTGACAAACAGATTACAAGGCAGCTTTCATTGACCTTAACCAAATGGTATGACAATATGCACTATTCAAAGTTCAAAGTAAATTTATTATCAAAGTACATCAACATATATAACCCCGAGATTCATCTTCTTGCAGGCATACTCAATAAATCCACAATAGAATAATAGCCATAATAAAATCAATGAAAGACCACACCAACTTGAGCTTCAACCTGTAGGCAAAAGACAAACTGTGCAAATGAGGAAATAAACAATAATAAATGAATAAGCAATAAATATCGAGAACATGAGATGAAGAGTCATTGAAAGTGAGTCCATAGGTTGTAAGAACATTTCAATGATGAAGTGAAGCTGTGTGAAGTTATTCTCTTTGGTTCAAGAGCCTGATGGTTGAGGAGTAATAACTATTCCTAAATCTGGTGCTGTGAGTCCTGCGGCTCCTGTACCTTCTTCCTAATGCTAGCAGCGAGAAGAGAGTACATCCTGGGTGGTGGTGGTGGCGGCGGTGGGGGTTCTTGATGATGGATATCGCTTTCCTGCAACAACATTTTGTGTAGATGTGCTCAATGGTGGGAAGGGCTTTACGTCTGATACACTGGGCCATTTTATAAGACTGTAGGTAGCATCTATGGAAATGAATAATCAGTCGACATTTTGGACAGAGATCCTTCATCAGGTCAGTTCTCAGCCTGAAATGTCAACTGTTTATTCATTTCCATTGATGCTGCCTGACAAGCTTAGAAGTGTTATTTTATTGGCAGATGGAGCCATGATCTTCTGTTTCCAGTTGCCAGAAATATCAGCCGATGGAAGACTTGTCCTCTCAACCTGCATCATTACCTCAGAATCAGGTTTAATATCAGTGGCATGCTTGAAATGTGTTGTCTGACATTCACTCAAGGACCTTCCCTTGATCAACATCTGCTGCTCCTCAGGAACATTATACTGAAAGTTATGAAGTCATTAAGTACCACAGACACCATAAAACATTAAATAGCAAACCAAGTAACTAAAGCAAATAAATTGCAAACAATCTATAAACATTTTGTACTAATTAGAGACACCTACCATTTGGGTATTATCCTTTTGGTGTGGTGAATTAAACAGGAAGGTGCTAAAGATGGGGACATACATACTGTCTGACAATATAGTCAAGTAGGTCTCTGTAAATTCAAAGGCCGGTGGGTATTGCTGAAGCAACTGCCATATACATTCCAAGAAGAGAAGAAAAACTGGTGCCTTGAAGTGTAAGAAAAATAGCAAAGATATTTTTTTTAAATCATATTTTACAAGCAAATGCACAGATCTAAGCAAACTGTACGTAACCATTACAATAGGTAATAAAACCAAAGCCTGTCTCTTACTAATCTGATCTGCAGCACAAACAACTGGAATAATGAAGTGAAGTGAGCTCCTCCAAGAGGACCACAACCTTGTTGTACGGTTTGGAGGCATGCATACTTCAATGACCTGGAGAGCTATGTTGGCTGGAGTCAGGTCCTTGTGCTTTGGCTCCTGGTAGGGTCACCCATGTCAAACAGGTCAAAGGGTACAGGCCAGACCAAGAGTGGTCCACTGGTCCTCCAGGTTTGGGGAGGGGATGGGGGTCACCACAGGGCTAACAACCATGACTGGTCAAAAAGTATGTTACGGAAACAGCTATGAAGAATCCTTCTTTATTGGAGTGTGACAGTATGGACAGGCAGAGGGAGGACCTTCATTGCTGTACTAAACACCAGCGATGTAATGAGCAGCGAGTGAGTGAGCTGGGGCTTTTCTATTTGGAGGGGAAGAGGATGAGAGGAAGCTTGATAAACATGTACTAAATGATAAGAGGCATACATTGAGTGGATGCTCAGACCTTTTCCCCCTAGGGTGGAAATGGCTCGTACCAGGGGGCATAGTTTTAATGTGATTGAAAGAATGTATGGGGGGATGTCAGAGGCAAGTTGATGCTTTTATTTTGACACAGAGTGGTGGGTGCTTGGAATACCCTGCAAGGGGTGGTGGTAGAGGCAAAATCTATTAAGGACATTTAAGAAACTCTTGGATAGGAACATGGACAATAGCAAAATGGAGGGGAATGATGAAGGTGGGGCAAGATTGATCTCAGATTAAGTTAACAGCATGGCAGAATATCATGGGACTAAGAGCCTGTATTGTGCTGTAGGGTTCTACATTCACTGTAGTTTTAATTGTTCTGTTAAATGGTAAAATACCCCATTTTTAGCCACTGAAAGGAAAACATTTTGCCTTTGTAATCTCTAACAATTTCTCCTGAATCTTCAGATTTTAAAGTCCTACAATCCTCCCAACTTTGTTCTGCCAGTTCCAGCATTCCTGAATGAGGCGTCATCGAATACCTTGGTTATGCTCAATGCCAAGCTTAGGCAAGGCCCTGCAAGGGGAGGGGTGGAGTGCAGGTATATATCTGCTCTGGGTGTGGGCAGACTGAGCTGGTATGCAATTGCTATCATTTTCAGGGCAATGCAAGAGGATTCAGTTAATACTGCATTGGATCTGGGCAGAGATGCAGACCAAAAGGCAACCTGGCTTCCACCAGTTGTCATGGCAATTGAGACAATAACCAAGAAGGGCAGTGAGTAAACCCATTCATCTCTACATTTCCTTTTTAATCCTGGGGCCTTGCTGTACATTAGATCCAACAACAGCAGAGGTCAAACCCAAATGCCAGATGTCAACAGCTGTCCACTCCTCTGTCCAATGCTGAATGTGGCCAGTGTTGTGGGGAGAGGCAGGTTTCCAAGACCCATACGGGGTTAGGGAAGGCTTTGCAAGTCACTACATTTTCAAAGCCAAAGTTTAAAAACATTAGCTTTATTGACACTTTTTCCATATCATTGTGTGGTATGGAAACTGCAGAGGCAGACAGGAGGGCCTGACAGCAGCTGGATGCATCATCTGCTCCAGCCTATTGGCCGTCAAGGACACGTACAGCAAGATGCCATTATAAAGGCCAGCAATATCTTAAGGATCCCACCCAGACTGTTTGCCCCACTCCCATCAGGGAAGAGGCTACGCAGCATCGACGCCAGGACCATTAGACTCAAAAACAGTTACTTCCCCCAAGGAGTCAGGGTGATCACCACCTCCACTGACTAACCAACCGCTCCACCAGCACGACTTTATCATTTCCTATCTTACCTCATGTACAGATTCTTCTGTACCTAGTACCACTTTATGCACATTAAATCAGCTGATATATGCAAGCTAATCTTATATTTATTGTGATTTTTGTTGTGTCTTTATGCTTGGTGTGCTTTTTTAATGCTGCATTGGAGGCAGAGTAACAATTGTTTTGTTCTTCTTTACACTTATGTATGGAAATGATACTCAATCCTGAATATTGAATCTTTAAATGCTATCTTCATGGGAAAATACACGGGCCCTAACAATACCAAAATATTATGCACATTTGTCATACTTATTTCCTTATTTATTGGTACAATAATGGCCTAGATAGAACTGGAATGATTTTAATTAACATTACTTTCAACTTCCATTTTCCAATACCATCAAATGCCACCTTTGTTTACTACAATGGTCAATTCCACCTTTAGTTTATCTACTCCATCATACAGGATAGATATTAGTAATGGATTATCCTGTGTATTCAAAGCTTCTTCTATAATGCTCATCTTCAGCTAAGAATTGAAGTTCCTCTCAGCCTCAATCTCGTGCCTTCTCCCCATATCCCTTCATGGCCTGCTGGGTTCCTTCAGCATTTTGTCTGAGTTACTCTGGATTTCCAGCATCTACAGAATCTCCTGTGTTTACCCAAAATATTAACTACCTTTTTGCTCCATGGTTACAGCTGGTTTTGCGAACGTCTAGTGTTTTGTCATCAGGGTTGTAACCCAAATTTTCTACACTTGCAATTTAAAGCTAAGCAGTTATTAATTTAAAATTCCTGTGGCAAGCAATTTGCCCTATTCATCGCTTCTTTGGCTGAAGGCAATAGTTTTGAAATCCTTACATATTCCTTACAATGCCTGCTTTTCATTACCTTGACTGGGGTATGATTTAATGACATAGATCAGTTCATTCCATGATGCTGAATTGCAGAGTGGTGAAATTCAAACCTTAAGATCAGTTCTCGTTTAACTATTACCTTAAAATTATGCAGAGTTCCCATGATAACACTGAGCATACACCCCTCCTCAATATCTGATTTAAGCTTGGTCTATGTAAAAATGGGCAATTCCGTGACTCAAATCAGAGGAGAGATGGATTTCAGCCTTTTATTCAGTGAGCCTCCTGGGATTATACTTGCTGGATTTCAAAAGAATGAGAGAGCAACTTACAGAAACACAAAATTATGAAAGGGGTGGACAAGGTAGGAGCAGGAAAGTTGTTTCCACTGGTACATAGGTGAGACTAGGACTAGGGAACAGAACATCAAGATTCAGGGGAATAGATTTATGAAGGCAATGTTCTCTCCCCCCCCCCCCCCCCCCCACCCCACAGAGTAACGAATCTGTGGAATTCTCTGTCCAGGGAAGCAGTAGGAGCTACCTTATTAAATATATAATATACAAATAGATTTTTGCATTGCAGGCAAATTAAGGGTTTGGGGAAAGGCAGATAGGCAGAGCTCAGTCCACAGTTAGTTCAGCCATGATCTTATTGAATGGCGGAGTAGGCGCGAGAGGCCAGAAGGCCGACTCCTTCTCCTAGTTCTCCAAGACTAAGACATTGGAGCGGATTCTGGCCATTCGGTCCATCTTGTTTGCAATGCAAATCCATCATGACTGATTTATTATCCGTCTCAACCCCATGCTCCAGCCTTCTCTCTTATCCTTTGGCGCCCTGACTAGTCAAGAACCTATCAACTTCTGCCTTAAATACGCCCAATGACTTGGCCTCCAAGGGCATCTGTGGCAATGGATTCCACAGATTCACAACCCATTGGCTAAAGAAATTCCCTCTCATCTCTGTTCTAAAGAGATGTCCTTCTATTCTGAGGTTGGCCCCTCTGGCCCTATACCCCCCCCCCCCCAACTATCATCTTCTTAATATTTGCAAAAATGTAATGAATGTAATAGACAAATTGAGGTGACCTTATATTTCAGCATTTGACATAACTATCTACTTTTAACTGAGCAGTGGTAAGTCATTGCCACGTGTAGCTTCACCCTTACCTCTTTATCATTGCCTCGCAGATGATTACATCGGTCCAGGAAGCAATGGCAGCCCATCAGCCACTCCTTCTGAATTAAACTCTGGAAGCCAGTTATGGTCCTAAAATGTGGATCCATAATCACCTGGACCAGACTAGCTATTACACAGCACAGGTCAGAGCAATTTTCTTCTGCATATTGGAAACAAAATAGGAACACACTTAAAATAGGTTTTCCAATTAGGAAAATTATTAGGACCAAAAATTGAAACAGTTCTGATTAAATAAATGAACACAAAGGAATGGTTTTCATGCCTTCTAATTTATTACATTTTCTCCAACTTGAAAAATGCTAATTTTTCAAAGGAATCAATATCATGCACAGAATATTCAAATTCTTTCTCACCAACAAGCACCACGGATGTGTTCTTGTGCTCCAGGCATTCGACAACATCCAAGGCCTTTTTCAGACATTGCCTGCAAAGGATAGAGCCTACAGTTAGTGGCTACTTTAGTAGGTACACCTCACTAATGCAAACATCTAAACAGCCAATCATATGGCAGAAATTCAATGCATAAAATTATGCAAACATGGTCAAAAGGTTCAGTTGTTGTTCAGACCAAACATCAGAGTGGGGACGTGTGACCTAAGTGACTTTGACTGTGGAATAATTGTCAGTGCTAGATGAGGTGGTTTGAGTATCTCAGAAACTGCTGATCTCCTGGGATTTTCATGCACAACAGTTCCAGATTACAGAAAATGGTATAAGAAACAAAAAACATACAGCGAGCAACATTTATCTGGGTAAAAACACCTTGTTAATGAGAGAGGTCAGTGAGAATGGCCAGACTGGTGCAAGCTGACAAGGTGACAGTAACTCAAATAACTACGCATTACAACATCAGTGTGCCGAAGAGCATCTCTGAATGTACATGTTGAACCTTGGAGTGGATGAGCTACAGCAGCAGAAGATCATGAATATACACTCAGCAGCCACTTGATTCAGTACACTCAGTATATAATAAAGTGGCCTCTGAGTGTACATCTCAAACTGGAACAGACTGAAGAGGTTAAAAAGAAACAATTGCGCAGCCACAAATTCAAAGAGAATCTGCTTCTATCATAGATGCAATGACTGAAAGATTGCACTTGTCTGTAGTAATCAGTAGAACCTCCTGCTTTGTATTAGCATTTCACTCTTCACCAGCTTTGTGCATTGAGATTAAGCGATGGGAATTTCTTCAATTTTGTTATTAAATTTCTCATTATTAAGTGCACTCTATTAAAAGCTCAAAGACAGAATGTGTATTATATACCCAATGGTCTAAATGATCCAGAATTACATTATCACTAACATGGATGTTCTACAATTTCTGTGAGAAGGAAGCAATAAATAATTCATAATTATTAAAATTTAAATTAAGCAAAAAATAATTACTTTAAACATTACTACTCATGGACCTAGTACGAGGTTTTTATGTTGCAGATGAGGACATAGTATGTGAGGTACTGCATTTTGGGAGAAGACATGTCTTGGATTATAAAGGTGCATTGCAGGTACATGGGGTGGGGTGATGAAGACGACATTTGGCATGCAGACTTTCATCAATCAGGGCAACGAGTATAGGAGTTGGGAAGTTAGACCGCAGTCATACAAGGCATTGGTGAGGCGGCACCTGGAGTATTGTGTACAGTTTTGGTTGATCTGTTATAGGAAAGAAGTTAGTGAGCTTGAAAGAGCGCAGAAAAGATTTAATCAAAATGTTGCCTGGAGTTGGGGTCCGAGTCACAAGAAGAGGCTGTGTAGGCTAGGATTTTATTCACTGAAATGTAGGAGATTGAGATGTGACCTGACAGAGGTATACAAGATCATGAGGGGCACAGACAGGTAGTCTTTTTCCCCCACAGCTTTAAAAAAAAAGGCACAAGCTTAAGACAATAGGTCAAAGATTTAAAAGGGACACCAGGGCAGCTTCTTCACAGAGTGCTGGTTAACTGTTGGAAAGATTTTAAAACTTAGCTTTATTTGTCACATGTATATTGAAATATACAGTGAAATGTGTCATTTGTATTAAGGAACAACACAATCCAAACATGTGCTGGGGCAACCCACAAGCATCATGCTTCTGACAGCAATAGGCAATGCTCACAACTTACAAACCATGGCCCGTACATCTTTCCAACGTGGAAAGAAACTGGAATACATGTAGGAAACCTATGCGATCACACACAGAGAATATACAAACCCCTTACAGACAGTAGAGGGAATTGAACACCGATTGTGGATCTCTGGTGCTGTACAGTATTGTGCTAACTATTATGCTACCATGCCAGATGGACTGTCAAAGATGGTGGTTGAGGTAGGCACATTAGTAATATCTAAACACCATCTAGATAAGTACATGGTTAAGCGAGATTTAGAAGATGGTCTAAATGCAGTCATATGGGATTAGCTCTCTGGGCAACACAGATGGGTTAGGCTGAAGGACTTTTTCCACACTGTAAGACTATGACCCGCTTTGCTAATGGAGATTTTTAAACAAGTGTTTCAGTATGTTTACCCAAGAAATAACTAGCACACGGACCAGGATTTAAGAGTCATTTAGAAAAGATGCACAAACCTGATAATTTCCAACCAATTTACATTCTCTATGGTGGACAACCACTTAATGTCAGATTCCCAGAAATCTGCGGCATTATCTGGAGAAAGATAACAATAACGAAATTACAGGTAAATGATATATAGTTCAAAATATAATCAGATTGGTCAAAAGCTGTCTTCCAATAATTCTGTATATAAAAACCATAAGATATAGGAGCAGAGTTCCTAGGAGAGAGTCACAGACTCTCCCACC
Source organism: Hemitrygon akajei (assembly GCF_048418815.1). Lineage (NCBI taxonomy): Eukaryota > Metazoa > Chordata > Chondrichthyes > Myliobatiformes > Dasyatidae > Hemitrygon > Hemitrygon akajei. Next base: position 25,166,654 of record NC_133136.1, on the reverse strand, counting down.
ATAGGAAACCTCCTCTCCAATGAGGCCTTTCAAAATTCACTAGGTTTCAATGAGATCCCCACCCCCATTTTTCTGAATTCTAGTGAGTACAGGCCCAGAGCTATCAAACACTCCTCACATAATGAGTCTTTCAATTCCAGAATCATTTTCGTGAACCTCCTTTGAACTCTGTCCAATGACAGCACATCCTTTCTCAGATAATCAGCCCTATACTGCTCACAATACTCTGAGGCCTTATCAGTGCCTTATAAAGCCTGAGCATTACATCCTTGCTTTTATATTCTAGTACTCTCGAAACAAATGCTAACTTCACATATGCCTTCCTCACCACCAACTCAACCTACAAATGAACCTTTAGGGAATCCTGCAAGAGGACTCCCAAGTCTCTTTGCACTTCAGAATTTTGAACTTCCTCTCCATCTGATTATTTTCCAAATTTGATAAAGATAAAAAAAAAGACGTACATACTATTGAAAGGTTCAATTGGCAAATAAACTATACAGAGCCAGTTGGATTTTTGTTTAAATAGAAGAAAACTGCTTATACAATACCACCAAGCATCCATTTTTTATGGCTTCCACCTACTTAAATACAAACCATATTTAAAAACATTCATCCATGACAAAATCTTTTGATATGAATCCACTCCTACACTTTGGAGAGAAACATTTCCTGATATCAGGCCGAATATATTTGAGTTTCTAGAACGATTCAAACAAGCTTCAAGAACTAATGATATCTAAGATCACACAGTAAAAAATATCAAATATAAATTTTCCTTAAAGGAACAATTAGATACCCTGAATTAAATACCCTCATAAAATACCAACAAATTGATTCCTCATTTAAAAAAAAATCAAGAAATGTAGAATGATACCTTAATCCCAAATCTACAATGGTCAGAAATTAAGTGTTTATTCAAAGAAAATTGAAGAAACAAGTGGTTTCAAACTGGGATTATAAACTAAATCCATAAAGAATGGTATATTGTTTCTATTTAATGTACAAAATTACCCATCAGAAATTGCTGTTTAAATCTACTGTACGAAGCCTGTATATCCTGCAGATTTGGGAGAGTGGTTGAAAGGACCTCTGTCCTGACGGTGTGATTCAAGGGATGCGTTTCTCCAAGAACATGAAGCAACCTAAAATAACCACAAGAGAATATCATATTAGTGTAAAAAGGGAGAGGCAGGATACATTGATTTGTATACAGTTCTCACTATTTCTGTACACTTCTCTCATTCATAGTGCATGCAGCTTAGGGCAAAGAGCAATTCTGGGGCATGCTCTACTGATTCATTTTAAAATATTACAGGAGATTTTCCTTTAGGCAAACAAAGTAGGAATTTTGAAGTTTCTTGATTCTAAAAGTTGATCTTCTTAAGTGACTTAAGAAGTCACTCTTAATACTAATCACTTGGACAGATCAATTATTTAATTAGCCCCAGATATTGGATTCAACACCCATCCCCTACCAACTTTCTCTATAAGACCTGAACTGCATGACAACAATGCAGCAGAGACTGGGGAACTCAGGTCAGCAAGGATATGAGGTGAACACCATCTGCAGGAGAACTCCATTTCATGGACCACTTTATCTTACTCATCTATGGTAGGCAGTACAAGAACTTCCAACTGTGTAATGTGAAGCAGGTTCACGGGTTTGATGAATGAGGCAGAGGACACTGACTACAAATAAGCATATTAATTATTTATTTACAAACAGTAAAAGATTTGACCAAGCATCCAAATTCCCCCCAAGTTAGACAGACTACAAAATTAAATATTCAACAAATAGATAATTAGCCAAGAGTGTGGTCAGGCCTTCTAAGACTGGAGCATATTTTCCCAATGGCTCTTCAGTACTGGTTACCACCTCAGTGTAACCGCCAAGACAAAAGGAAAGAGACCAAGTCTCCTACACATGCTACCCTTAACCCAGAGTTGCCAGAAACCAGACACCTCAACCATCAGGCTTTTGAACCAGAAGTGATAACTTCACTTGCCACAACACTGAAATGTTCCCACAACCTATGGACTCATTTTCAAGGACTCTTCATCTCATGTTCTCAATATTCATTTATTTATTGTTTTTTTTCTCTTTTGTATTTGCAGCTTGTTGTCTATTGCACATTGGCTGTTTGTCCTGTTGTGTGCAATCTTTGATAGATTCTATTGTGTTTCTTTAAGGTATTCTGTATGCCCACAAGAAAACAAACCTTAGGGTTCTATGGTGACATACATGTAACTTTGATAATAAATTTACTTTGAACTTCAACATTTTGAATATACAGAATTAAATTTGAAGAATCTTATTTAGAATGGTAGCAAATCCTAAGGAGCAGAACCTCTTAATATTCATCAGTTTTCTGTTTCAAAAGCTTTTGAATACAAACTGCAGACACCAAAATATACCCAATTATTTGTTAGTGTTGAGGAATGGCTGCATGAATATACAACTGACCAGAAAGTTAAGAAACAAAACAGATCTGTCCTTGAACTGTGCATTGAGTGGCTGGGATACATCTTTCATAATGTGCTAATAGCTGGAACATTCATCTGTTGCCTTTCCCTAGGTAGTTTCAATGGGACAGAGATGGTCCAATACACCCAATGATTTGGTTTTCCTGCAAGTAACAGGGCACTGCAAGAACTGCTGACTTCCAAATGACTGACATTTTGCGAACCAAGGAGATGGTGGTGGACTTTAGGAGATCTAGGCCTCATATGGAGCCAGTGATCATTAATGGAGAATGCGTGGAGCAGGTTAAGACCTACAAGTATCTGGGAGTACAGTTAGACGAGAAGCTAGACTGGACTGCCAACACAGATGCCTTGTGCAGGAAGGCACAGAGTCGACTGTACTTCCTTAGAAGGTTGGCGTCATTCAATGTCTGTAGTGAGATGCTGAAGATGTTCTATAGGTCAGTTGTGGAGAGCGCCCTCTTCTTCGTGGTGACGTGTTGGGGAGGAAGCATTAAGAAGAGGGACGCCTCACGTCTTAATAAGCTGGTAAGGAAGGCGGGCTCTGTCGTGGGCAAAGTACTGGAGAGTTTAACATCGGTAGCTGAGCGAAGGGCGCTGAGTAGGCTACGGTCAATTATGGAAAACTCTGAACATCCTCTACATAGCACCATCCAGAGACAGAGAAGCAGTTTCAGCGACAGGTTACTATCGATGCAATGCTCCTCAGACAGGATGAAGAGGTCAATACTCCCCAATGCCATTAGGCTTTACAATTCAACCGCCAGGACTTAAGAACTTTTTAAAAGCTATTATTAATGCTTTTTGAGATAGTGATTTAGATGCATATCATATTTTTTACTGAGTTAAGTATTGTATGTAATTAGTTTTGCTACAACAAGTGTATGGGACATTGGAAAAAAAGTTGAATTTCCCCATGGGGATGAATAAAGTATCTACCTATCTATCTATCTAAAACATTGAATTCCATTTTCCATGTAATTAATTAGAAAACTGCATACAAAAACATGGGTTAAGGGTGAAGGGGGAAAAGTTTAAAGGGAATATTAGGGGAGGCTTCTTCACACAGAGTGGTGGGAGTGTGGAATGAGCTGCCAGATGAAGTGGTAAATGCGGGCTCACTTTTAACACTTAAGAAAAACTTGGACTGGTACATGGATGAGAGGGGTATGGAGGGATATGGTCCAAGTGCAGGTCAGTGGGACCTGGCAGAAAAATGGTTCAGCACAGCCAAGAAGGGCCAAAGGGCCTGTTTCTGTGCTGTAATGTTCAATGGTACTATTAGAAGAGATTGGTAAGAAATGGTCATATTAAAGGATAGCAGGATGCAAGGTCATACTACAAGACCTTTGCATGACTGATTAGAAAAACTTATTCTAGTGTCAATGCAACATTGAGAAAGCACATCGTTGTATTTAACAAACTCAAAATTGTTTGTGTTATCAGTACTTATTTTATTTTGTTCAGATCCATTTTGTAAGCAAGTCATCCAAATCATCTGCAAGCAATAGCAGTGTACATTCCCCCAAATAGGAGTAAAAATAAAAAAGTTCAAACTGTAAAAGATATCCATTTGAATTTGAAATTCAGCTACATGCACATTACAAACAAGACCCAACCACGGTGTAGCACAAAAAATTCTAGAGGACCTCAGCAGGTCAGGCAGTATCCGTGGGGTGGGGGTGGGAAGAAACCAGAGTAAGAAGGTGGGCATGGGAGTGGAAGCCAACTACCAACCTGTCAATCCAGCCTTTGTCCATTTGTGAAGTGCTGTCATCAGCAGTTTCAGGAATAGCTGCCATCTTCATCAACGCACAACCACTGGAGTGAGACCAGCACCAAAGCTGTGCCGAGGTAAGAAAGAATAACTCATTTATTAAATCAATTTTTAAAACAAAACATATTGATGCAAGACAAAACTGGTTGGTTCCCACATCTACAACAGTAAAGTCTGAAATTTTAAAATTAAGTTTACAGGAGTACAGAAATATGGCCCATGCCTCCTCCAAGAGCAAGACACCAAGCTGAAGATAATCAGTTGCAACACAGGCAGAAATGGTTCAATACAAATTGGTGAGGGTCAGAAGGAACATGGCTAATTCCTTCAGCTTCCTGAGAAGCTTTCTTGCTCATGGCAAAATGTTTGCTGCCTATCCCTGCTGATTGCATCCATTGGTCAGTACACAGGGAGGTGCTTAGCCCTAGGTCTAGGAGTTTGGGAATTACAGTGTAGCCAATAAACAATAGTCCATGTGGGAGTCTTTATTATCTAAATGCTCCAGAGAAATACCTTAAAATATTGATTCTAGCAGCCTTTTCATTCCACACTTCGAGTTTTAAAACTTAGTTTCTCAAATTCCTCCTCAGAGTTTTAACATTTGAAAATTCAAGATAGTTTAATGTCATTTTCAGTACACAAGTGTCAAGAACAAAATAATTGTTACTCTTGTTACGAATGTGGAGCAACTCTGAGGGGCCGAAGGGTACAAAGTCGCCCCCTCCTTTTTGAGAATCGCAAGATCGCTATTATTTCGGGTCTGAGACCCAGGAAATGAGAGAGATACACATCATGTCAATAATGAGAGAGAGAGAGACGCAGGATCACAGCAAAGGCAGTTGTTATGGACAACGCAGAATACGCAACAAGGTGGAATGTCTCCTAACACAAGCGGAACGGAACCACTGATTACTGCTATTGTCTCTTGGAGCAGGAATTGTGTATTGAGTACTGTACTATTCATTGAAACCCCTCAGGGGACAACCAGAGTGGTCTGGTTGAGGGATTGCATCATCCCAACCTGACTGACATCTGAGACCCCGTGAGTGAGGATAAAAGACGGGTCTGGGGAACACCCCTCAGACACACCAGGAGAAACATACGAGACCGGTGGGGGGCTTGTGTGTGTGTCCATCCTTGCCTGGGTGACGAGTCCTTCACGGAACGGTCTAGCTAAAGGACGGATATGGATCAAGACTGTACCAAGTCGGCAAGTTATTCTTCTATTTCTCTCTCTCTCTCTCTCTCTCTCTCTCCCCAACAATTGCAACACAGCGACAAACAAACAACGGCTGCAGCCTATATGAACTGAAATGAACTTTAGATTTCCATCGGACAATTCATTATCCCCTAGACAACGACAGAGCTTATTTCTTATTGATTATTATTATACCCGCACTTTTAGGTTTAGTATTGACGACGTATATTATTTGTATATTTGCATTGATATTATTTTTGTGTATTTTTACTAATAAATACTGTTAAAAATAGTATCATCAGACTCCAACAGACACCTCTATCTTTGCTGGTAAGTAACCCAGTTACGGGGTTCGTAACACTCTGGATCAGACACAACATGAGAAAACACAATAAGACAAAGAACTCAATAAATATGAATATCTAAGATAGCCTATATATAGTATAGGTTGATTGTATGTCCATAAAGTGACACTAAGCACAGGAGAGCCTGTGCATAAGGTGACTGACAAAAAATGATCAAGTAGTGGTGGAGTTAGTGGGTGGAGGCGTTGATGAGCCTTTACTTGGGGGAAGCAACTACTTTTGAGTCTGGTGGTCCTGGCATGGGTGCTATGTAACTTCTTCTCTGACGGGAGTGGGAAAAACAGTCCATCAGCAGGGTGGGTGAGATCCTTCATCATGTTACTGGCCCTTTTCCTGCACCTTTCTGCATATATGTCCTTGATGGCCGGTAGGCTGCTGCCAGTGAAGTGTTGCGTTGTTTGATTACGTGTCGCCGTGCCTTCCTGTCCACTGCAGTGCAGATTCTATACCATACAGTGATGCAGCGAGTCAGGATGCTCTTCACTGCATATTGTAGAAGGAAGCAGGTACAGACGTGCATAGTCCAGCTATTACGAGTCCCTGGAAATCTTTCCCAAGGTGTAGTCCCCAAGCGGCTTTAACTTTTAGCAGGGCATTGTGAAGATATGACACAATTCCTAGATACAAAAGACCTACATTTCAAAAGCTTATGATCATTTTCATTTGTGACCATGGCAATTTAATGCGGTACGTAATCGATTTCCACTTTCCTTTAATGCTGTTTTCGTTTCTAGTTTGTCACTATTCAAAAATTAATTCTACCTCAAGGTGGCACTGTATTTCCATTTGCCACCAAAAAAAATCCCGGTTGTTTATCTTGTAATTAATTGCTCCCTGTAATTAGAATCCTTGCATTTGCCTTGCTTACGAAGTCCCCCATCTGTGTTTTTGCGAACTTTTTGATTGGTGGCTTTCTATCTCATCATTCAAGTTTTGTGTCGGGGCTGCAACAATATTCCAAAAGCTGGATATACTACTGGTGGAAACCTTTTACTTAGTTGTCACTCTATTCTTTCTTTCTAGTCTTCTCCTTTAGTACCAATTTCCTAACCAGATCATTGATTTGCCTTCAATTTCATGAGATCCAACTTTAGCTGAAAGTACATGAAAACATGGAACATAAGAGCACAGCATAAGAAGAGGCCCTTCATCCCACAATATCTGCACCAAACACAATGCTTAATGAAATTAGATGTCTTTTGCCAGTACATGATCCATATCCCTCTATTCTCTAAAATACAACCGACAATCTAACAGCTTCCTAAATGTCGCTATCATATCTGCCTCCATCACTATGCCTATCTGAGTAACACACTTGTCCCACAAGATCCCTCTATCACCTTAAATGCATGGCCTCTGCTACTTGACATTTTACCCTGGGAAAAAGATTCTGACTGTCTTGTTACTTTAATCAATGTCTTTAGTTTGTTTGTTATGTGCTGCATCTTTTGACGTGGGTGATCATGGTCTTGATTGTTCTCGGCAAGTTTTTCCTACAGAAGTGACTTACCATTGCTTTCTTCTGGGCAGAGTCTTTACAAGCCGGGTGACCCCCAACCATTACCAACACTCTTCAGAGATTGCCTGCCTGGTGTCAGTGGTCGCATAACCAGGACTTGTGATCTGCTCTAGCTGCTCATACGACCATCCACCACCTACTCCCATGACTTGACTGTTGGGGGGGGGGTTGGGGCTAAGCAGATGTAGCAGCTTTCCCAAGGGCGACATGCAGGCTAGCGGACGGTAGGAGTGCCTTACAGCACCCTTGGTACAGATGTATCTCCACTTCACCACTCATATTTGCCTTTAGTATGCTCAGATAAACATAGTCTGCTTGCAAGGTGAAGCAGCAGAGTTTGTTTTCTAAGAAACAAGATTAGATAGAGTGAACAATTCTTTTTCTTGTCACACACAAAATGCTGGAGGAGCTCAGTAGGTCAGGCAGCATCAAATAAACAGATGACGTTTCATGCTGTGATCTTTCATCAGGACTGGGAACAAAGGAGAAAACAGGACAAAATGTGGGGGGGGGGAAGGAGTTAGGTGAAAGCTGACACCAGATGAGGGGGAAGGTATGTGGGTGGAGGAAGGGTGATGGAATGAGACATTGGGAGTGATATGTGGAAAGGGTAAAGGGCTGAAAGAGGAATCTGACAAGAAGCGAGAGTGACTATGGCAGAAAGGGCGGAGCATGGCATTCGAGGGAGGTAATAGACAGGTGAGTGAAAGGGGCAAGAGGGGAGCCAGAACCGGAAACTGAAAAGGAGAGGAGGGAGGAGGGAGAAATCACCCTAAGCTACAGAAATCAATTCTCATGCTGTCAGGTTGGAGGTGACCCAGACAGAATAAAGCGTTGCTCTTCCAATCAGAGAGCGGCCTTCTCATGGCAGTAGAGGAGGCCATAGACCAGCATGTCGGAATGGGAATGACAAGTAGAATTAAAAACAGATGGTCACTGAGAAGTCCCACCTGTTGTGGAGGGAGAAAAGGTGCTTAATAAACAATCCCACAATTTAGAGACTGCACTGGGAGTACTGGATACAGTAGAAGACCCTAACAGACTTTCAGGAGAAGTGTTGCCTCACCTGGACGGACTATTGGGGCCCTGAATGGAAGGGAGGGAGGAGGTGAATGGGCAAGTGTTGCACATCCTGCCTGCAGGGATAATTGCTAGGAGGGAGATCAGTGGTGAGGGATGTGGACAAGGGAGTCACATTGAAAACAATCTGTGCAGAAAGCTGGGAGTGGTGGGGGGGGGGGGGGAAGAAATAGAATATATGCTTATTGGTGGGATCCCGTTAAAGATGATGGATGTTACAAAGATGTGTGGAATGATAGATAAGGATGAGGGAAACTTTATAACCATACAACAATTACAGCACAGATTCAGGCCATCTCGGCCCTTCTAGTCCGTGCTGAACGCTTATTCTCACCTAGTCCCACCCACCCGTACTCAGCCCATAACCCTCCATTCCTTTCCTGTCCATATATCTATCCAATTTTTTTTTAATTTTTTTTTTAATGACAATATCAAACCTGCCTCTACCACTTCTACTGGAAGCTTGTTCCACACAGCTACCACTCTCTGAGTAAAGAAATTCCCCCTCTTGTTACCCCTAAACTTTTGCCCCATAACTCTCAACTCATGTCCTCCCGATTGAATCTCCCTTACTCTCAATGGAAAAAGCCTCTCCACGTCAACTCTATCTATCCCCCTCATAATGTTAAGTATCTCTATCAAGTCCCCCCTCAACCTTCTACGCTCCAAAGAATAAAGACCTAACTTGTTCAACATTTCTCTGTAACTTAGGTGCTGAAACCCAGGTAACATTCTAGTAAATCTCCTCTGTACTCTATTTTGTTGACATCTTTCCTATAATTCGGTGACCAGAACTGTACACAATACTCCAAATTTGGCCTCACCAATGCCTTGTACAATTTTAACATTACATCCCAACTCCTATACTCAATGCTCTGATTTATAAAGGCCAGCATACCAAAAGCTTTCTTCACCACCCTATCCACATGAGATTCCACCTTCAGGGAACTATGCACCATTATTCCTAGATCACTCTGTTCTACTGCATTCCTCAATGCCCTACCATTTACCATGTATGTCCTATTTTGATTAGTCCTACCAAAATGTAGTACCTCACACTTATCAGCATTAAACTCCATCTGCCATCTTTCAGCCCACTCTTCTAACTGGCCTAAATCTCTCTGCAAGCTTTGAAAACCTACTTCATTATCCACAATGCCACCTATCTTAGTATCATCTGCATACTTACTAATCCAATTTACCACCCCATCATCCAGATCATTAATGTACATGACAAACAACATTGGACCCAGTACAGATCCCTGCGGCACACCAATAGTCACCGGCCTCCAAACTGACAAACAGTAATCCACCACTACTCTCTGGCATCTCCCATCCAGCCACTGTTGAATCCATTTTACTTCTTCAATATTGGAACCTAACGATTGAACCTTCCTAACTAACCTTCTGTGTGGAAACTTGTCAAAGGCCTTACTGAAGTCCAACATCCACTGCTTTACCCTCGTCAACTTTCCTAGTAACCTCTTCAAAAAAAATTCGGTAAGATCTGTCAAACATGACCTTTTCATGCACAAATCCATGTTGACTGTTCCTAATCAGACCCTGTCTATCCAGATAATTATATACACCATCTCTAAGAATACTTTCCATTAATTTACCAACCACTGATGTCAAACCTACAGGCTGATAATTGCTAGGTTTACTCTTGGAACCCTTTTTAACCCTTTTTATCCCTGTTATAGTGGTGGGAAAATGGGGTGATGGTGGATGTCCAGGAAATGTGGTTGAGGCAGCATGGTAGTAGGGAAACCCTGTTCTTGGAGGAAGGTCATCTCAGATGTTCTGGAACGCAAAGCATCATCTTGAAAATAGATATGGTGCAGACGTAGGAACTGATAAAAGGCAATGGCATTTTTGTTTTTAAAAAGTGTCAGGATGAGAAGTGTAGTCAAAATATCTGAGATTCAGTAGGTTTACGTTTATAAAATATATCAGTAGAGACAGAGAGACAGATCAAGAAAAGGGAAAGAAATCAGAGATGTGCCAAGTACATTTGGGAGCAGGGTGGAAGTTGTAGGCGAAGTTGATGAAATTGATGAACTCAGTGTGGGTGCGTGAAGCAGCACCAATGCAGTCGTCAATGTAGCACAGAAACAGTTGAGGAATAGGCTTGGAACATGGACTGTTCCACATAACTATTGTCCTATGAAACTTATTGAAAATCCCATTTACAAGTCTGCATTGAAGTTTTATTTTTAAAAAAAGGATATAATATCGTGGATTTCTCTAGAAGCTCTAATGCACAAATTACATGGATATAAAAATAGGTATCAATGGATCAAACCATCGTTTAAACCGAATCCTCAGACGATCTCAAATACACCGTCTCACTTACAGCCCAGCAAAGAAAGTGTGTGTGAAATGCTATGAATATTTTATTCGTTATATACAATTACAGTATAGACATTCCATTTATATTCACCACTTGAAACTACAATTGTGGACCGGTGCCTGATGTGAATGCCTAATTTCAAGTTCAAATTCATTATCATCTGGACTATGATGCACCCACAAACAGTACACAAAACAAAATATTACCACAAATAAGTTAATAGAGTGCAATTCAAGATGCATGCAGTGCATAGCAACTTCAGAATTAAATGCTTTGGGAGATTCCATGTGAAATTACAAAGTACATGGCAGTTACCCAGAAGACCTGACAGGTTCCCATATTACTATATTAACAACACCCACGGGAAGAGATGAGAAAGCAACATGTTAAATATCTTTATACCATTTAAGGGTTGTCCAAATAGACCATTAATTATCATGATTAAGCACACAGAACAGAACAGTACACCAAAGGGCAGGAACAGGCCCTTCATCCCACAATATCTGTGCTGAGCATGATGCCAAACTATACCAATTCCTTATGCCTGCATGTGATCCATATACCCAGCTAAAAGATTCTTAAACGCCACCATCATATCAACTTCCAGAACAAGCTAGCAACACGTTCCAGGCATCTACCATTACTCTAAAACAAAAACTTGCTCCACACATTCCCTGAACACCATCTCCCTTTCACCTTAAAGCCCTCTTCCCTGGGTTAAAGACAACTGGCCAACTACTTTATCTAGACCTTTGAAATTTTATTTTTTAATTTAAAAAAATTTTTTAAATTGAATTTTCAAATAGGTTACAGAAAGAAAAAAGAAAATTATCAACCCTTCCCCCCCTCCCCCCAACACATCCTGAAATGTTAATAAACTTCCACCAGGGCATACCACAGCTTCTGACACATCATAGAGAAACAACCCATGTTTATCCAACTTCTCCTTATAGCTAATGTCCTCTACTCCAGGCAGTATCCTGGCAACCCTCTTCCTCTACAAGGCCTCTTCATCCTTCCTGTGATGGGACAAACAAAACTCCAAGTGTGGACTAATGAGTTTTATACAACAGCAGCATGACTTCCTGACCCATAAATTGCATGCTCCTAGCAATGAATGTTAGCATGCCATATGCCTTCCTTACAACCCTATCTACTTGTGTATCTACTCAGGATAATATGGACTTGGGCCCCAAGTTGAATATCTATTTTCTTAATTAGCCAAAGCTGACAATGGAAATTCCTAATTTTCAAAGAGCACAGGAAACAAAAGTTCATATTTTCAAAAAGCCAGTTTTCTCAATAAATCTCAGCACTGACATGTGAGCCTCTCACACAGCCAAAGTCAATGCCGCAGAATCGTTTCAAGTTTGAAACCATGCCCAATGATAAAGCATTGCCTAATGATGTAAGGTTTGCAACCAAATCGTGCACGCAGTGGAACTCTTAAACTTAAGAATTCTCAACTTTTTTCTCTCTAAATCACAAAAAACCACTGATCACACTTACAGTTTATATATTTATTAAACCAGAAACTGACAAATTGATGGTTTAGTGGGAAAGGAATTTCAAACAGGATTGAGCATAGAACAGGCCTTACGGCCCTTGATGTTGTGCTGACTTTTTCACCTGCACCATGTTCAATCTAGGAATGTATGGGGTGTCTAAGGAGGGGCAGCACCTCTGGTGAAAGGGCTTGCCGTGCCTCACCCCTCAGGACAGCTCATCCACCTTTGGTCCTCACCTGACACTCAGCTCTCACCTGTGGCTTCAAACAGTTGCTTGTATGGGACAGTGGACATACCCTGGAATACCACTTCAAATAGGCAGGCTAAACCAGGTGAGGCTTGCCTCAAAAGCCAGTGACATAGGCATATGCCTATCCTTGCATGCAAAATCAGTTCTGGTGCACTGGGCTGATGAGATCACCGGTGTGATCCAAACGCCGGGCAGGTGGTTCTGCAGCGCTCCGAGCAGAGCCGAGGGCCCAGCGAGGCATGGAAGACATCAAGGCCATCCACTGCAACCATGGGGATCTCCAGTTGTGAAGATCACTCTTACCACTGGAATAGAGCTTCTAAAGTAAAGAGAGTGGAACTGCCCCAGTGGCTTTCCCCACTTTAACAGCTTTCCTGCACAGGCTCCTCGTCATCATCGGGATAGACAGGAATTTAACTCGTCCCTCTATTTTTCTTTTGTGCACGTACCCAGATTGGTGCCAGTGTTAAAACTCAGCTTTCAGCAAAACTTCATTTTTACATTATCATTGATATTATAAGGGGCCTTTGACCTGGCAATATCAAGTTAATTCATTAAAGACTACCCGAGATGGAGACTGGAAAGGTATGAGCATTTTGGTACATAGATGGACCAACAAATTATTAGATGCACATCGGAGCAGCCCATCATTGTACTATTATTAAATCTAAAGCACTACATACAGAAAGTAACCCATTTCTATTCATAGAAGGACTTGGGGTAGCTTAATCAAAATTCATATTAAGGGTGGGGTGGGAGGAAAGAAATAAACAGATTGATTACCTTTATTGTAGCAAGTCATTTCAAGACAATGCAACAGTATCAAACAGAAGGCAAGCCGACATTAAGAAATGAAGGACGTTGGGAAAATTAAAAATAAAAGGGAGAGGACTTAAGGCTAAGAAAGCCAGAAGTATATTGGTGGCATGATTTTAAAAAAATTAAACAAGGGGAATTCAGCAATACGAGAAGGATAGCCGAGTTATTTGAAAATAAGGATGCAAGTCTTGAAATGATCAAACTGATGGCCAATGGCAGAGTCGACAGTGTACACCACGATCGATGCCGCTATGCTCCATGGTATCCAGGCAACCATGTAACTCTCTAATTTGTTGCAACATTGTACTGTTTCACTGACGAGGTTCTCTACAGACTACAAAATCTTGTAAATGCAACAAAATAGGGTTCTAACAATGTAATTCTTCATAGGATTTGTAGACTCGCAGGGGTCCTTACCATTAACCAAGGAGGTCGTGGACCCCGGGTTGGGAACCCCTGCTTAAAGAGAGACCAGATTGTAATGGAAGACAATGGTACTGGTGGCATGGAGTAAGGGGAGGAAGTAAAATTTAAAACAGAGAGAGAAAAAAAAAATCAAACTTACAGGTATTCCTTTTCCTTTGTATTTCTTGATATCATCGTCAGTAATAGATGAAGGAACAACAAAGAATTGTGGAAGTCTGCATATTAAAAAAAGCAGATTTTGAAAATACTAGATACAGTCACTGAATAACAAACTTAATGAATTTTATTGATGATCCTTCTCATCATTATGTTGGAAATATGCCAAGTTGAAGTTCAACCCGATGATATCACATCGTCCTAAAATAAAGTCAGATGATTGCACAGTGTGTTATAACCATAGCACTTCTCATTTAAACTCTGCACTCTTCCTTTTTTTTAAGATTATGCTTTTCACCTTCCTCTGAGCTTCCCACAATTTCTGCTTTGATGGGGGAAGATGTCAATACTTTAAATTTAATGCAAAACCATTGCTCTCAATGTCAGCAATCCATTCAAGAAATGCTGGCAATTACTTAATGGCAAGCTCTAATTATCCTTGATGTGTGAACTTACCTTCAAAATTTCCAGTTATCCTGATGGGCGACCTTCATTTTAGCCAAATTCAATTACTGTTTTGTAGTTGTTACTTCTCGACCATTCACATTAACACCCAAAGTTTGACCGTGTCTGTCAGATCTCTACTATTTCTGTAGAATCCTATTGCCTTCAAGCTTCATCATTCTTCTTCTATCCAAGGTTCTACCTACTGCAAGGTCACCATGGTCTTGACATTTGACAAAAACAGTGATATCTAAAACTTGATAAGTTATTTTACGCCGTGGGTCAACAAGTATTTATGTGGATTAATTTATTAACAAGTATTTATGAATGATATGTGTCGTTTGCATCAAATCAGCGAGAATTGTGCTGGGCAGTCCACAAGTGTCTGGCACCAACACAACATGCCCACAACTCAGTAACCCCTAACCGTAAGTCTTTGGGAATGTGGAGGAAGCTGGAGCATCTGGAGGAAACCCATACGGTCACGGGGAGGATGTATAGATCATGCCAACTTATGCTATCGTACCACTCAAATTTTTAGTCTATCTGTCTGCCACAGTTAGTGCAGTAAGGAGAAAATGCAGATGAGGAACAGTGTACATGTTGGAATTTCATTGCAGCTGTCATTTTTTTTTAAAAACTAAAAGTCTACTTCAGCAAGTCTTTTTAAGTTATACAATAACATAACATGTTGATGACTTTGCACTGATTTCAAAATACTAGGAAATCATAGACTGCTTTGGCAGTTCAATTGAGTCATGTGCTTGGGACATAAAATTACAACAAGTTTATTTTTGCATATCATGCATTTAGCTACCATATTTAAAGATTTAGAAATACAACCTTGAAAGAGTCCAAAATGCCTAATTTAGGCAGCAAAGGAAACAAACTACATATCCCAGTATGAAAACTAATGACAAAACAATACAGGCACAAAAGATCGAGTATTGAAGGCAGAGCAGATAGGAGTGACATAGTAATGTAGTGGTTAGCTCAACACTTTACAGTACAAGCGACCCAGGTTCAATTCCCGCCGCTGCCTGCAAGGAGTTTGTAGGTTCTCCCCATGCATGTGTGGGTTTCCTCTGGGTGCGCTGGTTTCCTCCCACAGTCCAGCGATGCTCCGGTTGTAGGTTAATTAATTGGTCATTGTAAACAGTCCCATGATTAAGCTAGGATTAGATCAGTGGATTGCTGGGTGGGACTATATCAGCACTGTATCTCAATAAAATAAAACATGAAAGGCAATTATCAGGTGGTCAGGTAGCATTTGTGGACAGAGAAATAATTATTGTCCCTGGTCAACTGGTACTTCATCGGAAGGGAGAAAACACACGTTTTACTTTGTTGGGAGGGGGAGGGTAGGCAAAGAAAGCACAGAAGATAACTCCAATCAGGTGGAGGCCAAGATGGTCCAAATAACAAAGTCTTGCTAAGCAATCTGGATGAATGTATGAGGCTAATTAGAGAGAGAGAGAAAAAAATCGTATACTTGCATTTGCAGAACACAGCAGCCAATTGAAAATAAACTAAATTACGTAAGGATTATTGCATGATTTCTTCCTCTAACCACTCTTGAACACCACAGATCAAGAGGACATTGCATTAATTTTGCAGCCTTGGTCTCCATGCTATCATAAACCCTTTTGTCTTTTCCCTCTAACCCGAGGGTTCCCAACTAGCATCCATGGACCCCCTTGCTTAATGGTATTGGTTCATTGCATTAAAAAAAAAGATCGGGAACCCCTGCATTAACCCATCCCTAACACACTTACTTTGTTACTTGTCCTGTCCTGAAGGACAATGTATCTGAAAAGTTAACCAGACAGGGAGGGTCCTTCACAAAAGATATTGCCTCCTTGAGGCACCTCCTTTTGAAGGTGTCCTCAATGATAAGGAAGCTAGTGTCCATGATAGAGCTTCTTCAGTCTTTTTTTGATCCGGTCCCATACTGAATAATTTTAAATAATTCCTTTCATTATTTCAGTCCCTTTAGGTACCATTAATTTAGTACTAAGAAATTTCTATATCAAAGAACTGGTCTGGCACAGGCTACCCCAATGGAGTGTTTATTGATGAAGGAACTCACCTTATACTAGTTAACATGCATCACTTACAGCAATCTATCTCCCCATTTCTGGGACCTTGCTGTGTATTAACTGGTTATAGCATTTCTCCGTGCATACGCAAACTGCTTCAAAACCACTTTATTCTCCAAGCAGCATTTTTAAAATTGACAGGAAAGATACTACATCATATCTTTAATTATATCTTCCACATTGCACCCTCTTACTTTGGATGTGGACCATTTTCTTTAGCACAGGATTTAAAGTAAGAGGGCATTTTGATACATTGTGTTTTACTTGGAGAGGTAAAAAGATAGTCAGATTTTCTTACTGCATTCCTAGTTAAAAGAATTATTTGGTTAAAAGTACATCTAACTGCTGAATACTCACCGAGTGCAGATGTGGTAGTTTTCATTAATGGAAATTACTCTGTTGCTCAGTAGACCCCCAGTCCGATCCAGTTCTACTTTCCAGTCAACTTTGGTTTCAAACATTACAGTTGGTGGTTCTTCTTCAGCTCCAGGACCAACTGGCAGAAAGAGTAATTAACCTCTTGTACTTCTGACAATTAAATACTGCTCATCACTTTCCTTTTAATTGTTCTATATAACTCGGACACAGCACAAGAACTGATGATATGAAATTCTTTTCCAAAAAGTTACAACTTAAATTTCAACAGGATCAAAGAAATAATGGGCTAACAAGGGAAAAAACTGCTTTAATAATTGCAAAACTATTAGACTATGCAAAGGCAGGAAAGTCTATGAAGATAAGGTGGCTACATGAAGCTGTTACTAACCGAGTAACAACTTCATCACAACTTCAAAGCAAATCTCCTCTGGCGTTCAGGGTTGTCAGTCTGCATGCATACATCCAAAGATTAATACTTTTTGTTCTCAAATATACACACATTTTCATGAGATTAAAACCTTCCTCTTGCACTTTCAGGATTACTTATTGTATATTTTTTCTTTGGTTCCATGTGCAACACCCTATTTATAGACTTTGATCAATACATACTTTTTACACCAGCCTTCACGCGCCAGTTAAGGAGTGAGTAAAATCAATCAATTGAAATAGATACTATAAAGCTGAATAACTGTTAAGTAACTTGATTGCCTATTCAGTATGTATGCTACAAAAATCTTATTTTCTTTTCCATTACTTTGGCTCAAGCACACCATATAATTAAAAGTAGACACAAGTGAGGTTTGAAAGGTATGAGAACATAAGGCTGACTGAGGACAATGAACGTATGCAAGCTAGCTCTTCCTTCAACCCTTTCTTATATGGGCTATCTCCTTTCCAACTTTCAGTTCAGATGTAGGGTCTCAACCCAAAACTTAGGCTGTTCATTTCCCTCTGAAGATGCTTCCTGACCTGCTGAAACCCTCCAACATTTTAATTCCCAAGCTAGCCGTTGTTTACCAAAGAAATTTGCAGGTCACAATGCTGGAGAATCTGGGTGTATAGTCTGCTACATACCACACAGTACAGGTCCTGCCCAGTTTACGAACACCCAACAAACGCACAAGAGCAAGTGTTTGGGAGACCAGCGCGATGGATTTGTCAGAGGCCAAGAGGCAGTTGGCACTTTCTCTCATGAAGGAATCTCCATTTTCCATTGCATTTCTGATTTGTGAACTGTTTGGGTCACGAACAATTCATAGGAACAGAGCTCTGTTTTAAAAACACATGCCAATAGAAAATTGGAGCCATACAAGAATATTGCTTAAATCTCAGGACTCCATTTGGATTTAAAGTACTGGCCTAGTACTATCTGGATCAAAGAGGAATTAATAATACAGTCTAAGAGTGTAAGATTGGGAACACCTTGCACCAGAGAATGCCCAAAGATGATCAAATGGAAGCTTTAAAAAAATTCTAATAGTCTGAATAACAGTCAATATTCTTCAAAAGAGAGTTGGCAGGATAATTGTCCGCCCTGCCTGCACCTCAATCGTCAACCTTCCTGTAGCTGCAGCAAAACCTATCAGTGGGGCAGTACAGGGATCTATGCTTGGCCCACACATTGGCCAAAGGGACTACCTATCATAATACCAAATGCATTAATGACACTTGTTACATACCCCGTGGGTATCTTGTGACTGTCACATGAGCATGATGTAATGGTCTTGTGATGGTGGAGTGATGTAATTTCCCGCCAGTGAGAGGTCATGTGATGGCCTGTTTCAACAGGTATAAAAGGGGAAAGCCTTGCTGTAATGCAGGTCAGTTCGTGGTTTAATTCATCAGTGACTCCATTATGCTGCATATTCATTTCATGACGCAGTTTTGTTTTAAAGTGGAGTTTTACTTTCTGTCTTAAGTCTCAAAGGTTATTGCCGGCAGTTTCGCTAAGCACTGCCAGTTGTGATTTGGTTTCTACCTTTGCAACTCAATCAGAGAGTGAAGATTTATTGAAGTGCAGGAGACCTGAAGGATTGAGTAAAGTTGGTGTCGTCATCGGTAATACAGGATCGACCTTATTGAATCCTCATTCGGAAGAGATAGTAACCTGCATCCGAGATAGTCCCGGCTATAAGAGCAGAAAGGGCTGGAGCAGGGTTATTCGCCAAGGAAAGGTCAGTACCTTTAAGCCGCTTTATTTCCTTCATCGCAAATCCTTCGGGCAGGCATATTTCGGCTGGGATCAGCAGTAATGTCATGTCGTCGAGGAATTTGTTACTTCAGGAAAGTCTCTCCTAATTGACTGTAAATCATTTGGACTTTTTTTTGGTCACTTTGTCACTACCTCCTCCCATTGATGCTGTCTGGCCTGCTGAGTTCTGCCAGCATTTTGTGTTTTTTATGGATTTTTGCATTTATCGCTTTAAGAACTGTGTTCGCATTTATCGCTTTAAGAACTGTTCGAGTTGCCATATAGCAGTTAACTTCCGGTTAAGTTAGTCGCTTGTTTACTTTTGGTTTTTTATTTAGTTGTGTTTAATAAACGTTTTATTTGTTTATAAAAAAAAGTCTCAATTCTATATTCATTGATGCCGAACCATAACACACTAGATGGGATTGAAAACAGGCAAGAGGACTTAGAGCCTTCAGGGGGATTAAGAAGACAATTGAGTACTAAGAATAGATGCAATATCATGTGGGGGAAAAAAAATGAAGTTAGTTACTTTGGTGCACACAAAGGGAGTCAGAGATCAAATAGACCAGGCTTGTATTTGGGAGGGAGGGAGAATAGATAGATAGATAGACAGACAGACAGACAGACAGATACTTTATTCATCCCCATGGGGAAATTCAACTTTTTTTTTCCCAATGTCCCATACACTTGTTGTAGCAAAACTAATTACATACAATACTTAACTCAGTAAAAAATATGATATGCATCTAAATCACTATCTCAAAAAGCATTAATAATAGCTTTTAAAAAGTTCTTAAGTCCTGGCGGTTGAATTGTAAAGCCTAATGGCATTGGGGAGTATTGACCTCTTCATCCTGTCTGAGGAGCATTGCATCGATAGTAACCTGTCGCTGAAACTGCTTCTCTGTCTCTGGATGGTGCTATATAGAGGATGTTCAGAGTTTTCCATAATTGACCGTAGCCTACTCAGCGCCCTTCGCTCAGCTACCGATGTTAAACTCTCCAGCACTTTGCCCACGACAGAGCCCGCCTTCCTTAATAAGTTATCTTATTATAACTCGAAATTCTTACAACTCAGCAGACCACATTTAATAAGCTGTCTCGAAGCAAGGGTCACAGTATTGTGGTATTGAATACAACACTTAGGAGAGGTGCTTTAAGAAGAATTTACACACACAGACACAGAATTCTTTATCATCTCAATGAGCCTTCACTACCCTATCAAGTTCATTTGATATGATGGATTCTTAACCTCACAATCTACCTTTTTATGATCTTACACCTCAATGTTTACCTGCACTGTATTTTCTGTAGTTGTCACATTTTATTCTGCATTGTTACTGTTTTACTTTGTTTTAGCTCACTGCATTGTATAATAATTTGACCAGTATGAACAATGTGCAAGATGAGCTTCCTGGTACATGTGACAATAATAAAATAATTCAGATTCAAAACTGATAAATAGATTCAGATAGATATTTAGACATCTCTAGATTCCCTTAATAAATAGTCTTACACCACCAAGGTCATGATCTCTTTTCACTGCTGCCATCAGGAAGGTGGTCCAAGAGCCGTAGGACTCACACCACCAGGTTCAAGAACAGTTACTAACCCTCAACCATAAGGCTCTTGAACCAAAGGGGATACCTTCACACAACTTCGCTTACCCCATCACTGAAATATTTCCACAATCTATGGACTCACACTCAAGGCCCCTTCATCTCATATTCATGATACTTATTGCTAATTTATTTCTTTCTTTGCTGTATTTACACAGCTTGCTGTCTTTGTTCACTGGTGCAATCTTTCATTCACTCTATTATGGATTTACTGAGTATGTCCGCAAGGAAATGAATCTCAGGGTTGGACATGGTGACATACATGTACTTTGATAATAAATTTACTTTGAACTTTGAAATGGGAAAATGCCTTGCAGTAGGTCAGTCATGGTTTTAAATGAAGAACACAATAGGCTCAAAAAGGGCCAAATGGCCTTTTTCCCCTCCCATTTCTTATTTAATTGGAGGTCTCCAACCCAATTCCTTACTGCCAGTGACTTCAAAGTCAAGCGCTGCTGTTAATAACATGCTACATCATTTTAAAATATCCCTAATTTTGAAGATAATTTATACTGTTTAACTTACAGCAAAATATTAATATAAATTTAGTGAAAGTACATTATGTTTCTGTAGAAACATAGAAAACCTAAGCACAATACGGGCCTTTGGCCCACAATGCTGTGCCAAACATGTACTTAATTTAGAAATTACCTAGAGTTATCATAGCCCTCTATTTTGCTAGGCTGCATGTACCTATCCAAGAGTCTCTTAAAAGACCCTATCGTATCTGCCTCCATCACCATTGCTGGCAGCCCATTCCACGCACTCACTACACTTTGCCTAAAAAAAAAAACTTGCCCCTGACATCTCCTCAGTACCCACTTCCAAGCATCTTAAAACTATGCCCTCTTGTGTTAGCCATTTCAGCCATGGGAAAAAGCCTCTGACTATCCACACGATCAAAGCCTCTCATCATCTTGTACACCTCTATCAGGTCACCTCTCATCCTCCCTCGCTCCAAGGAGAAAAGGCAGAGTTCACTCAACCTGTTTTCATAAGGCATGTTCCCCAATCCAGGTAACATCTTTTGTAAATTACCTCTGCACAATAGTTTCCACATTCTTCCTGTAGTGAGGTGATCAGAACTGAGCACAGTACTCCAACTGCGGTCAGACAAGGGTCCTATAAAACTGTAACGTTACCTCTTGGCTCTTGAACTCAATCCCACGGTTGATGAAGGCCAATGCACCTTCTTGGTATGCCTTCTTAACTACAAAGTCAACCTGCACAGCAGCTTTGAGTGTCATCTGGACTCTGACCCCAAGATCCCACTGATCCTCCGCACTGCCAAGAATCTTAACATTAATACTATATTCTGCCATCATTGGCCTACCAAAATGAACCACCTCACACTTATCTGGGTTGAACTCCATCTGCCACCTCTAGTTGAACTCCATCTGCCACCTAGTTTTGCATGCTATCAATGTCCCGCTGTACTCTGACAGCCCTCCACACTATCCACAACACCTTAACCTTGTGTCATCAGCAAATTTCCAATCCCATCCCTCCACTTCCTCATCCAGGTCATTTATAAACATCACAAGGAGAAGGGGTCCCAGAACAGATTGCTGAGGCACACCACTGGTCACTGACCTCCACACAGAATATGAACTGTCTACAACCACTCTATGCCTTTTGTGGGCAAGCCAATTCTGAATCCACAAAGCAAGGTCCCCTTGGATCCCACGCTTCCTAACTTTCTCAATAAGCCTTGCATGGGGGTACCTTATTAAATGCCTTGCTGAAATTCATATACACTACATCTACAACTCTACCTTCATCAATGTGATTAGTTACACCTTCAAAAAAAATTCAATCCAGCTCGTAAGGCACGACCTGCCTTTGATAAAGCCATGCTGACTCTTCCTAATCATATTATGCACCTCCAAATGATCATAAATTCTGCCTCTCAGGATCTTCTCCATCAACTTACCAACCACTGGAGTAAGACTCACTGGTCTATAATTTCCTGGGCTATCTCTGCTTCTTTTTATGAATAAGGGAACAACATCTGCAACCCTCCAATCCTCCGAACCTTCCCCGTCTCCATTGATGATCAAAGATCATTGCCAGAGGATCAGTAATTTTTTCCTTCGCCTCTCACAGTAGCCTGGGGTGTATCTTGTCCAGTCCTGGTGATTTATCCAACTTGATGCTTTCCAAAAACTCCAGCACATCCTCTTTCTTAATGTCTATATGCTCAAGCTTTTCAGTCTGCTGTAAGTCATCTCTACAATCACCAAGTTCCTTTTCCGTAGTGAATACTGAAGCAAAGTATTCATTAAGTACCTCCGCTACATCCTCAGGTTCCATACACATTTTTCCACGGTCACACTTGTTTGGTCCTATTCTCTCACGTCTTATCCTCTTGCTCTTCACATACTTGTAGAATGCCTTGAGGTTTTCCTTAATGCTGCTCTCCAAGGCCTTCTCATGGCCCCTTCTGGCTCTGCTAATTTCATTCTTAAGCTTCTTCCTGCTAGCCTCAATTTTCTAGATCTCTATCATTACCTAGTTTTTTTTGAACCTTTTGTAAACTTTTCTTCTTGACTAGAAATTCAACAGCCTTTGTAAGCCAGGAAAAAAGGAAAATAAAAACTTAAACTAAACTTAGTTTTATAAAGAAGGTCACCAAATCCACTCAAATGAAAAATATGTAGGGCAAATGGATTGCAGCTCCCTTAGAAACTGCCACCCACCTCAGAGTGCAATGCAGCCAAATCTTGAGGTACATATATTTAACTATATTTTTGCCAGACAATGATGAGTATATTTTACTCTATTTCTGAAGTTTTTATTTAGATTTGTTGCTTCTACAAGGTGCAACTGTCACTTGAAGGATTAGTGTTCTGATGTGTCAAATTACCTTCCAGATAGAACATTAAATGGTAAAACATGGGATGAGACCCTTCAGCCCACAATATCTGTGCCAACCATGACGCCAATCTAAACTAATCCTATTTGTCTGAAGTTGGTGTGTATCCCTCCAGGCCCTGCCCATCTCGATGCCTCTTGCTCCTCTTCCTTCGGCAGCACACCACTGCCTCTTCCTCTGCTACCTGCCACTCTGTAAAAATACAACTAACCTCATAGAACAATAGCACAAATTCAAGACTGAAAGCACAGAGAACGGAAAATGTTCCATTTATCATATTTTGTTAATGTAAAGAGGGAGACAATTATGTTTCAGTCTTTAACTTAAAGCTCTAGTTTCTGCTACCTTTCTTCCAAATGTCATATTTCTTGCATCAATCGAATAAAGATAGGGGAGTTCAAGTAATACTCTAACACGCTGCACCAAAATCAAGATTTCAACACTATTAAAACACAAGACTCAGAATTCCAATTGTGTATTGAACTTTTTGCCTGATATTGGAGGGGAGCCCAGATTCTTTCAAAAATCAGCTTTTCTCTAAAGTTTAAGATTTTATCATGTCGCTTTAGGTTTCCACACCCGAAGCACACATTCATTTTTTGTTCATGGCACTGAATTATCTCTGCCCTAGTTTTGTCAGCAAAGTTGCTGTCATTACTTGTACTCATATTAAGATGATGTTTATAAAAACGAAAAGTGATCTGTCTCAGCACGTCTAGCTGCAGCGTCCAGACTGGGACCGTGGATAATTTAAAAACTGCATCAAGCTGCTCCACAAAGTCAAAAGGACACGGTAAAGTAAATACAGCATAGCCTAAAATGTGCCAGAGCATTTTCACTTAAACTGGTTCAATCTATTATATTATGTAAAAATAGAGGAAAGGAAGGATTTATGAGGCATTACCTTTAAGACCACCTGTCGTGCCAACATAGGAGAAAGCAAACAAACATTTTAAAGAAGTTGGATTCAAACAATGGTGAACTATCCCTCGGATCAACTGAAAGATAAAAAACAAAGATATCTGCAGTCAGCATATGAAATTTTATTGACTCAGGGTGGGATGTTGGAGGAAAGGACAGGAGGGTCAAAGACAAGGATGATTTATACATTCTTATCAATTCCCAAGTCTGAAAGACTGACAATCAAATATTAAGTGACTGAATTTATTCCTTTAAACAAAAGCTATAAGCAAAAATAGTGCTCACAAATAACCAATTTTTCATCTTCGAAAAAGAGAAAAAAAGATTTTGCTGTTTACAAATAATTCTCCACGACCTTCTTTGGCCCCAGCTCCCCGGGAAACAGCAAAATCCAAGTTCTCCCAGACTGGTCCAGAGAATCTTTCAATAACTCATCAACTGATAATTCTCCATCTCTGGAGGATATCGCCTTTAGCCTTCCTCGGCACAAATGATACAAGCACCTAATTGCCCATTTCTCTATGGAACAACGCAGGCATTCATTTGGTGTTCCTTAATATTCTTTCTGCTCTGCAGCATGCACTATTCAAACACCACATCAACAAACGTGACTTGCACATGTTCTGTGAGGAATTAGGAAATCTAAATGAGGTAAAGATGCTACCGACTTGCAGTACTGTGAAAAAGTCTTAGGCACCCTAGAGTTCTTAAATATAAATTTTGATTTAGATGTTTATTTTTTGTCTTTTGCATTAGTGTCAGTAGAAATGAACAAACTTTTAGATTTCCAAACATTAACTTTTAAATTTTTTTGGAAAGTTGAAGAATTTTTTTTGCATTTTATTAAAAAAAGTAAGCAGTAATAGACCACTTTTCAAATAAAAAAAATGATTACTTTGTAAGTATATAAACAAGTGCATGATTAAACAAGATACCAAACAGGTGCTAATGATTAATCATATAATGAGTTGAATGAACTAAACTGATTAACTTTAACAGAAATGGGTGTAGAAGGGATCAAACTGGTCGAAGGACAACCAAACTAAAAGGTGAGGGTGTGACAGTTTAACCTTCAAATCATCAATTCTTACATCATAGCAAGAGTGAGTATAGCAACAGGACACAAGATGGTCATCCTACATCAGCAAGGTTTCTCCCAAGAAGAAATTTTGTGGCAGATAGGAGTTTCAAGATGTGTTGCCCAAGCTCTTCTGAAGCAGCACAAAGAAATGGGCAAGGTTCAGGAACAGAAATACAGTGGTTGGCCATGGAAACTGAGTGCGGCAGACAAGAGATACATCAAAATGAGGTCCCTTCTAAATCAGAAGTCCAGCACTACTATCAGCTCCGAACTCACAGAAACTACTGGAACCCAAATACATCCCTCTATAGTCTGGAGAAATCTTGACAAAAGTAGTCTTCATGGAAAAGTTGCTACCAAAAAGCCAATCCTCTGAAGAGGAAACAAAGATCCAAGATTCACCTGTACAAAAAACAAAGGCAAGAACTGGGGTGCAGAACAATGGCAGCAAGTGCTCTAGACCTGCGAATCTAAACTTGAAAAAGGAGGCAGCTTGTCCGCAGAAGAGCTGAGTAGTGCAATGTGGGTGAGTGCTCGCAGCCAATAGTGAAGCACAGTGGAGTTACCCTGCAAGTTTGGGGCTGCTTTACTGCAAATGGAGTTGGTGATCTGGTCAGAATTAATAGAATCCTCAATGCAGAGAAGATCAAGCAGATTCTGTTCCTCCACACAATACCACCAAGGAGACGTCTGATTGGTCCCAACTTCATTCTGCAGCATGGACAATGATCTCAAACACATGGCCAAGGTCATAAAGAACTACCTTCAGCAAGAACAGGGAGTTCTACAACAGATGGCATGGCTTTCACAGTGCTCTGATCTTAACATTAAAGCCATCTGGATTACCTGGAGAGACAGAAGCAAGCAAGACAGTTATAGTCTGCAGAAGAATTGTGGAAAGGTCACCAAGATGCTTGAAACAACTAACAAACCAATTTTCTTTTAAAACTATGCACCCAAGAGAAGTGATGCAGTTTTAAAGGCAAAGGGTGGTCACACCAAATACTGATTTGATTTAGCTTTTAAAAAAAAAAACTATTTACTGCTATTTAGTAATTTCTTTTTGATATTTCAAAACTAAGTATGAAATCAAATATAAAAATAAAAGGGGGAGGGTGAACGCTGCTTGTGCATGGGAGGGGAGGCGGGCAGGCGAATTCGGTGTTGATGAAGGGTCATGGCCCAAAACGTCGAATGTTTACTCCTTTCCATAGATGCTGCCTGGTCTGCCGAGTTCCTCCAGTATTGTGTTGCTTCACTTTACATAATTTCTTTACACAGGCCTAGAACTTGCACAGTTCTAAGTGGACTCACTTCCATATCATTAAAATAATAATGCTTTAATGAAGGGAAAAAATACTGCAGAGCTCATTTCTAGATGAGCAGATTTGAAACGCAGGAAGGAAAACATAGAAACCACAGGACCAGAGAGAGGCTGCAGTTATTTATACTAGTATCTCTTATTTCGATGCATCAACGCATTTCACAGAAGCATTGTCAGAAATAATTTAGGACCAAGCCACATCAAGAAAAAGTAGGTCATGTCACTGGAGATTTGGTTTCAAACGGAGTGTCCTAGAGATGAGTGGAATAGAGTGGAAAGGTTTGGGTTATATATTCTGGAGTTTATGATCGAGACAGCGAGGCTGCAAAAAAAATGAGATCTCTAGCATATGAAGCCGAGGAGAATAAATGGAGATTTGATAGACATGTATAAAATTTTTTAGGGATCTAGGCAGGGTAAATGCAGGCAAGGTTTTTCACTGATGTTGAGTGAGACTACAACTGGAGGTCATAGGCTAAGGGTATAAGATGAAGCATTTAAGGGGAACGCGAGGGGAATTTCTTCAGAGGGTGTTGAGGGTGGATTGAGCTGCCAGTGGAAGTGCTGGATTTGGGTTTGATTTCAACATTTAAGAGAAGTTTGGATAAATATATGGATGGGTGGGGTATGGGTCGCAGAGAGGGAGCTTTGCGCAGGTCGAGGAGAGCTTAAAAAGGAGCATTTCGCGGGGCTTATCGCATTAGCGGTGGACCAATCGATTTGCGATTCATTAGGAGCAAATAAAAGTAGAGCAGGGTCAAAGCAGAGTGGCCATTGTGTGAGGGGACCAATGTAGGAGTAGGAACTCGAGGCTTTGGCTCAAGAGGCTTCGGCGAGGAGGCAGAGGTGAGTAGCAGGTAAGGCTTTTGCAGTGGTTGGATGATAAGTCACTACATTACAGCTAATTATATAAAGTAGCGATGATGCAGGATCAGGTGATGTGCCATAGCTGCATGATATGGGAGCTGGTGGACCCCTTCTAGTTCCTGGTGACCACATCTGCAGCAAGTGTTGGCTGCTCGAGGAACTCAGGCTCAAAGCTGATGACCTGGAATCTGAGCTTCAAACACTGTGGCACAGTGTGGGCCCAGCACTGACCCCCGTGGCACACCACTCACTTCTGTTTGTCAACCAGAGCAACACCCATATTCCCAACTCTCTGCTTTCTATTACTTAATCAACTTTCTATTACAACCAATCTTAACCCAAGGGATGGGGGGGGGGGGGGGGGGTGGGGGAAGAGTTACCTGGATTCTCTGTTCCAGGAGGTAGTCACACCCATTCGATTAGCTGCCTCAAATTTGGTCTGTGGTCAGGGACAATAGGGCGTGACTGCGAGTGAGGTGGGTAGTGGGATCCAAGAGACAGTGCTGGAGGAGCCTCAGCCCTTGAACTTCTCCAACAGGTCTGAGATTCTTGCTCCCTGTGTGGATAACAGTGGGGGTTACAGCAAGGATGAGCAACCTAACTGTGGCACTGTAGTTCAGGGAGCAATTCACGAGGGGGGAGAGAAGAGAAATGTACAGATAATTGGGGACAGCATAGTCAGGGGGATAGACAGAGTTCTCTGTTACAAGGATAAAGCATCCCAAAGGCCATGTTGCCCATCTGGTGTCTGGGTCTGGGACACCTTATATGACCTGCAGAGGAATTTGCAGTGGGAGGGGAAAGATCTAGTTGTCATGGTCCACGTGGGTACCAACAACATAGAAAGAGGTTCTGCTGAGGGGATTTGAGCAGCTAGGGACCAATTTAAAAAGCAGAACCAAAAAAAGGTGTATTCTCTGGATTACTACCCGAGCCATGTGCAAATTGGCAGAGGGTCTAGAAGATTAGAGAGTTAAATGCTTAGCTCAAGGATTGGTGTGGGAGAAGTGGGTTTGAATTCATGGGAAACTGGCATCAGTATTGGGGCAGGAGAGACCTGTACCAATGGGATGTGCTCCACCTGAACCTTAATTTGACCTGGATCCTAGTGAATCGCATAACTAGGGTTGTGGGTAGGGCTTTAAACTAAATAGCGGTGGGGGGGGGGGGGCGGGTGGATTTACCAGTGGAGAATAATGGATAAAGTAAAAGAGAAAAATGTGAATAAAGATAAAGTAAAAGCAAAAGATAAAAAAGAGAACAGAGTGAAGAAAAGTCAAGTGTAAAAGCATAAAAGATTACAAGATCTTAAAAGCATAACTAGAGTAGGGCACTTTATTTGAATGCCCGTAGTATTCAAAACAAGATCAGTGAACTTATGGCACAAATCAGTACAAAGGGGAATGATTACAAAGAAAGAGGAATCATTACAAAGAAAATTGCAGGGTGGAGAGGATTGGGAATTAAATACCCAAGGATATCAGGTAATACGGAAGGATCAGCAGGAAGGTAAGGGAGGTGGGGTAGCACTAGTATAGATAACATCAGGGTGATAGGGAGAGATGATACAAGATCTAAGGAGCAGAAGGTTGAATCCATCTGGGTAGAGATTAGGAATAGTAAAGAGAAAGGATCACTGGTTAGAGTTGCCCATCAGCCACTGAATAATAACATTACAGTGGCACAGGCAATAAACAGAAATACCTGGAGGCATGTAAGAAAGGAACAACAGTTATCATGGGGGATTTTAACTTGCACGTAGATTGTGTGAATCCAATTGGTCAAGGTAGTCTTGAGAACTTAAATGAATGCATTCCTGATGGCTTTCTTGAACAGCACGTTACTGAACCCATAGGGAACATGTTTTATTAGATCTGGTCCTGTGCAATTGGTGATCTTGCAGTTAAGGATCCTCTTGGAAAGAGTGAACACAGTATGATTGAGTTTCCCATACAAATGGGGGCAGGGTGCAATAGTTTGATCTAAAGCCAGTGTATTATACCTAAACAATGGAGGCTACAATCGGACGAGGGAGGATTTGGCTGGTGTAGACTGGGAACACAGGCTATATGGTGGGACAGTTGAGGAACAGTGGAAGACTTTCAAAGAGATCTTCCACGGTGCTCAACAAAAGTATATTCCAGCTAAAAGCAAGGACAGTAAGGGTGGGGAGAGCCAGCCTTGGATAACTAAGAAAATAAAAGGCAGTATCAAACTAAAGTTCGTGCATACAAAGTCACCAAGAGTAGTGGGAAACTGGAAGATTGGGAAAACTTTAAAAAGCAACAAAGAACCACTAAGCGAGCAATAAAGAAAGGGAAGATAGATTATGAAAATAAACTAGCATAACATATAAAAATGGACAGTAAAAGTTTCTATAATTATATAAAGTGGAAAAGGGTGGCTAAAATTAACGTAGGTTCCTTGGATGACAATGGGGAATTGATATTGGGTAATGAGGAAATGGCAGAGGCTTTGAATGACTATTTTGTGTCAGTCTTCATGGTGGGGGACACACCTAATGTGCAAAGAGAGATGTTATGAATGCGATGGGAGATGAGGACCTTGATACTATAAGCTATCACTAAAAAGGTAGTGCTGAGCAAACTCGTCGGCCTGAAGATAGACAAGACCCCTGGTCCTGATGGAATGCATCCCAGGGTACTGAAAGAAATGGTAGAAGTTATAGTAGAGGCTTTGGTAATAATTTACCAAATTCTCTGGACTTGGGCAGGTCCTGGCAGATTGGAAGACAGCGAATGTCAAGACACTGTTCAAAAAAAAAGGCCACACACCCAAAATGCTGCGTTCCACCAGATAGAAGGGAATAGATGGACAGTTACTTTGATTTCCAGAAGGCATTTGATAAGGTGCTGCATAAAAGACTTATCCATAAGATAAGGATGCATAGACTTGGGGGTGATGTTTTAGCATGGATAGAGGATTGGTTAACTAATAGAAAGCAGAGAGTTGGGGACATGGGTGTTACTCTGGTTGGCAACCAAAGGTGAGCGGTGTGCCGCAGGGGTCAGTGCTGGGCCCACAGCTGTTCACGATATACCATCAATGATCTGGAAGAGGGGACCGAGTGTAGTTTATTTAAGTTTGCTGATGTACTAAATTGAGTAGAAAAGCAAATTGTGCAGAAGATGCGGAGAGTCTGCAGAGAGATATAGATAGGTTAAGTGAGTGGGCAAGGTTCTGGCAGATGGAGTACAATGTTGGTAAATATGAGGTCATCCACTTTGGAAGGAAAAATGGAAGAGCAGATTATTATTTAAGTGGTCAAAGATTGCAGCATGCTGTTGTGCAGAGGACCTGGGAGTGCTTGTGCATGAATCACAAAAGGTTGGTTTGCAGGTACAGCAGGCTATCAAGGCGGCAAATTGAATATTGGATTTCATTGCTAGAGGGATTGAATTTATGAGTAAGGAGGTTATGCTGCAACTGTACAGGGTACTGGTGAGATTGCACCTGCAGTACTGCGTGTAGTTCTGGTCTCCTTACTTGTGTAAGGACATACTGGCTTTGGAGGCAGTGCAGAGGAAGTTCATCTGAGATGAAGGGATTAGACCATGAGGATTGATTGAGTCACCTGGGTCTGTACTTCCTGGAATTCAGAAGAATGAGAGGAGATCTTAGAGAAACAAAGTTATGAAAGGTAAAGGTAAGATAGAGGCAGTAAAGTTGTTTCCACTGGTAGGTGAGGCTAGAACTAAGGGACATAGCCTCAAGATTTGGGGGAGTAGATTTAGGACGGAGATGTGGAGGAACTGCTTTTCCCAAAGAGTGGTGAATCTGTGGACCTCT
Organism: Hemitrygon akajei; assembly: GCF_048418815.1. Lineage (NCBI taxonomy): Eukaryota > Metazoa > Chordata > Chondrichthyes > Myliobatiformes > Dasyatidae > Hemitrygon > Hemitrygon akajei. Next base: position 25,135,104 of record NC_133136.1, on the reverse strand, counting down.
GTCCAATGAAGCAGTGGAGGCTAGCTCAGTAAATATATTTAGGATGTGGTTAGGTAGATTTTTGTATTGTAGGGGAATTGAGGGTTATGGGGTAAAGGTGGAGTCCATGACCAGATCAGCCATGATCTTACTGAATGGTGGAGTAGGCTTGACGGGCCAGATGGCCTACTCCTGCTCCTATTTCTAATGTTCATATGGATTGATGGGACTAGGCAGAATAATGGCATGGCAGACTAGATGGGCTGAGTGGCCTGTTATGTAGTGTAGTGCTCTATGTAGGTCTATATACTGTATATTATTTTTATATGCGTGCTTTCTATCTTGAATGTGCTGTGTGGTTGAATGATAATTAAACTTGAAATTGATTAGAATTTTGATTTGACTTTGTGACTATGACATGCCTGGGGCCAGAATTGAAGGAAAGGAAATTGCTGAGGCAAAGAGGTCCTCCCCAGGAACCAGATCAAAAAACTAAGATTAAAATTTTAGGGATGGAACTGGAGCGACAGGGATTAATTACACATCAGTTATTAGAGTAAGCCTTAATGGAGACTGACACAGGAAGCAGAGTTCTACAGCTGGTAACAGAGGAAAGCACTAAAATAGGCAAATCCAGGAAGTGACGTGTAGATCTTCCTCTCACCCTCACCGCGAAAATCTTAATATGCGAGCACTGATCAATGGTCATTTACTAACCCTCCCATTTACCTGTGAATTATGTGCTGATGATCCTCTGGCAATATTGTTAGAAGTTAGGGCTTCAATACATCAGCATTGAATCAGTATCATATTTTATTGCTGCTGATAGATGACGTGATGTTTCTTGCTTTGCAGCAGTACAGTGCAAAGACATTTAAAAAAAGCTGTAAATTACAAAAATAGTGCAAGAGTATAATGAGGTCATGCTCAAAGATTACTCAACAATCGGATGGCAGAAGAAAAGAAGCTGTTCCTAAACCACTGTGTGTTGATCTTCCGGTTCCTTTACCTCCTCCCTGATGGTCATAACCAGATGAGGGCTTGACCTGAAAGGCAAAGGCCTTCGATGATGCACTGCCTCTTGAAGACAGAGAGAGGGTTGTGCCCATGATGGTGCTGGCAGAATCTATGATCTTCTATGCTATAGAACGTCTTGTTATCCTGTGCACTGCAGACTCTATACCTTGCTATGACTCAATCAGTATATGGATGAAAGAGAAAAAATGGAGACGATGTGAAATGGAAGGGTTAGACTAATTTTGTAGTAGGTTTAATGATTCGGCACAACAGCATAGGTCAAAGGGCCTGTATTGTGCTGTAGGGTTCTATGTTCAGTCAGAATGCTTATATAAAATATACATATATAAATCTTGAAAATACCGAATTGTCTCAAGCTCCTAACGAAGTAGAGGCACTTGGTATGCTCTTTTTGGAATAGTATCAACACATCAGGCCCAGGATTTATCCTCTTTAATGTTGAAGCCCAAGAACTTGAATCTGCTCATCCTTTTCACCACTAACTCCTCAATGAAAACTAACGTGTGTTCTCCCATCTTCCCCTTCCTGAAGTCCACATTCAGAACCTTGGTCTTTTGATGTTGAGAATGAGACAATTTTTGCGACACCATTAAATCTGTCAATCTCTCACTCCTGTAAGCCTCCTCATCACCAACTAAGATTATACCACCGATAGTGGTGACATCAGAAAATTTAGATGGAGTTTGAGCTGTGTTAGACAGTAGAGCAGTGGGTAAAGCACACATCCTTGAAGTGCACCTGTGCTGATAGTCAGTGAGGAGATGTTATTGCCAATCTGCACTGACAGTGGTCTGCCAAGGAAGTTGATGATCCAGTTGCAAAGGGAGGCTCAAAGGCCTGAGTTTTGAAGCTTGGCAAACTGATTGCTTTGGAAACAATCACATGGTAATTTTTTCCCCTCATTTTGGTTTTTAAAAATAAAATTGTTTTAGTTATAAACAAGCATACTACATCTTGTGAACTTTACGGCAATAAAACTGGTTAGGTGTAGCCATCCTGTCCAGCATCACTAGGTCATCACCACATGCACATGATGTTTTTCCCACAGCAATGAAAAGTTTCAAACATGCCTACAAGGATGTTTACTACAGAAGCATTTCAAAAACAAACAAGGGCAAAATAAAACAAACAAGGATTCCTTGCTTATTTACATTTGAAGCAGGAAATTTCTTATTTACCCTTCGTGCATCTTCTTCCTTGGAATATCTTAAGCCAAACTGGAAGACCCGAAAATCTTTACAATAGAGAAGTAACTTCTCAGGAATTCTGTTCTTTATAGCACCAGGTAGCAGAGGCTTCTTTTTGTCATCATAAACTTAAAAAAAAAACATAAATTCAAGTTATGCTTCATCCTGTAAGACTGAGTAGCACCTTTTACAGCTTCTTTTCAAAGAGATTTTCAATCAAAATAGTATATAGGTAGCCAAATTTGTGCTCAGCAAGTTGTTGGTCAATTTACTTTTAGTGCTATGCAACACGGGACAAAAAAAAGGGGCCAATACCTCAAAGGTGACATTTCCTGTTCATTCAAATAGCATCAGTCCACCTGAGAGGTTAGACAAGTATTCCATCTAATGTCAAAGTTGAACAACAACAACTCCATGGTCACGATGAGGCCACTGGTAATACCATCCTGCACCCCACCTCTCGCTTTATCCATTGCCCATACTTCTTGTCATCTGCCCTTCACCTCCCTCTGGTGTCCCACCACCTTCTTTCTCCCATGGTCCAATGTACTATCCTAACAGAATCTTTCTTCAGCCTCTACCCCTTCCAACTGTTATCTCCCATCTTCTCAGTTCAGGTACCCCACCCACCCATCTTCCCCTCACGTAGTTTCACTGGTCAGCTTGAACTCCTTCCCATCCCTCTACCTTTTCCTGGCTTCTTCCCCCTTCCCTTCCAATCACAGCACAAAACGTCAACTGCTAACATGAGCTGCCTGATCCGCTGAGCTCATCCAACATTTTGTATGCTTAACTCCAACATCGCAGCATTGCTTCAGTGCTGCACTGGAGAGTCTGCCAAGGTATGTGCATTCAGATTTACAGAGTAGGATCTTTGATTTAGATTTGCCATGAACAAAGCCACAAGCAACATTTGAAATGAATGACAAATCACAAATTTCCACTCTGTAACCTTAGCATTAATCAACAGAACATTTGAACCACCAATTTCACTCCAACAAATCCAAGGGTTGAGAAACTCGTGATTATTTCTTTTTTAAAATGTACAAAGAGTTTTGGTAACATCTACACAGTTAACCAACAACTAAAAACTCTTTTCTAACAGAAGTCCAAATCAAGAGCATCATGGTTTGTCAATGAGGTTTCCCAGCTCCTTACAACACTGTCGTTCACTTGAAAACTACTGACAAGCATGCAATGCGAAATACCCCCCCGTTTCTCCATGCTAGTAAGCACAAACAGTAAAATAAAATCTACTTGACCACAATGACAACAATCCCAAAAGAAAATCTATAATTTTATTTCAAATTTGCAGTGTCTGCAGAATGCTGCAAACACTCTGACTCAGCATGTCAGACCGCATCTGCAGACAGAAGCGATGCTTCAGGTCTGTGATGTTTCAGCGTAACAGACAATGCAGCAAAGGCAGCCAACACCACCATCTTGGGCCATTCTGTCTTGGCCTTCATACCGCAGGTATTCCAACTGTTCCTTCCAACTCGTCTCCTCTCTACAGTTTCCTGACTTCCTCCTCTACATTGGTGAGACCCATCGTAAATTGTCAAGCACCTCCACTCCATTTGCCTAAAACGGAACTTCCCTGTGGCCAAACATTTTAATTCCGACTCCCGTTTTGACATGTCAATCCATGGCCTCCTCTTGTCTCATAAGACCACTCTTAAGTATGGAGAAGCAACACCTTGTATTCAGTCTGGACAGTCTCCAATCTGCTGGCATGAATTTCTGAATGTGGATTTCTCCTTCTGGTACAAAAATATTTCCCTCCACACCCCCCCTTCTTTTATTCTCCACTGTGGCCTCTTACCTCTTCTCACCTGCCTATCCCTTCAGCCTGGGTCCCCTTCTCCTTCCCTTTCTCCAATGGTCCACTCTCCTCTGTCAGATTTCTTTCTTCTCCAGCCCTTTATCTTTATCTCCACCTGGCTTCACTTAACACCTTCTAGCTATTTTCCTCCCCTCCACCATTTTATTCTGGTGTCTTCCTCCATTCTTTCCAGTGCTGAAGAAGGGGCTCAGCCTGAAACAGCAGCTGTTATTCGTTTCCATAGATGCTGCCTGACCTGCTGAGTTCCTCCAGCATTTTGTGTGGTTTGCTTGGCTGTGGACCAGAGGAGAAAGGGGAGGTGATCAGCAGATAAGAGGCAAGAGTCCGCAGTGGGGAATAGCAGAGGGGGGAGGGGGGGAAAAACTTACCAGAAGGAGAAAACAAAATTCATGCCATCAGGTTGGAGGCTACCCAGACAGAATACAAGGTGTTACTCTTCCTATGGTCCACTTTCCTTTCATAACAGATTCCTTCCTCGCCAGATTTTCATCCTTCCAACTCACCTGGCTTCACCTATCACCTTCTTGCTATCCTCCTTCCCTTCCCCACATCTTTTTATTCTGCTGCCTTCCCCTATTCATTTCCAGTTCTGAAGAAGGGTGTTGGCCCAAAACATTGACCATTTATTCATTTCTATGAATGCTGCCTGACCTGCTGAGTTCTACCAGCATTATGTGTGTGTTACCTTGGATTTCTAGCATTTGCAGAAATTCTTGTGTTTACAAGTTTCTGACTGTTCCTTGTTTTGAAGCAAGTTTATTGACCTCTCTTCTGTCCACACTTATTGCCTGATCTGCTGAGTATTTCTGGCATGTTTAATAGACCATATTTGCTACAACCACTTAAATGCAAGTTTAATCCCCCCCCCCCATAGATACAGACACACAATTCTGTAGTTCTTTGTGAACACCTGAAGAGCAAAATTTAGCTCACAAGCAACAAAAATATTTCAAACTTACTTCAAGAATTCCAAAGTTCAAAACAGTTTTGAGAAGTAACAAGGAAGAATGATATACAAATGCAGTATCTGGCCCTATTTTGTTATACACCCATACAAAACACAACTCGTGGATCCTCTATTTTTAAGCAAAATGCATTTCTTGGGTGGTGTGTTAAACAAATTTAATAGAACAAGGTCATTTCTTACATCCTTTGCACTCAAAATATTCCTGTACATTCCCTTAAGATATGCTCCTTGAAGTTAGAACATAGAACATAGAATAGTACAGCAAATTACAGGCCCTTCGGCCCACAATGTTGTGCCGACCCTCAAACCCTGCCTCCCATATAACCCCCCCACCACCTTAAATTCCTCCATATACCTGACTAGTAGTCTCTTAAACTTCACTAGTGTATCTGCCTCAACCACTGACTCAGGCAGTGCATTCCACGCACCAACCACTCTCTGAGTGAAAAACCTTCCTCTAATATCCCCCTTGGACTTCCCTCCCCTTACCTTAAAGCCATGCCCTCTTGTACTGAGCAGTGGTGCCCTGGGGAAGAGGCGCTGGCTGTCCACTCTGTCTATTCCTCTTAATATCTTGTACACCTCTATCATGTCTCCTCTCATCCTCCTTCTCTCCAAAGAGTAAAGCCCTAGCTCCCTTAATCTCTGATCATAATCCATACTCTCTAAGCCAGGCAGCATCCTGGTAAATCTCCTGTGTACCCTTTCCAATGCTTCCACATCCTTCCTATAGTGAGGCGACCAGAACTGGACACAGTACTCCAAGTGTGGCCTAACTAGAGTTTTATACAGCTGCAATACAGTTATCCCGCAATACAGTCCCTATCGTGTCACTGCACAGTCCTCAGCAGGGAATGACAGCAGCCAGAGAGCACCAAAACTCCAGCTATTAAGAATTACTGAACCAAGCAAGGCAGAAGAAGCTGAGAAAAGCCAGCAATAATGTAACTGAATCACAGAAAATGCTTTGTGGTCTGAATTCTTTGTTCACCACACACAGAATCAGTCACTATGTAAATAATTCCAGACACCCCCTCCCCCAAAACAAAAAAATATGCTACATAGAATTTATTCCTTACGTTACCTCCAAAGATCTGGTCCACACAAAGTAAGGATATGTCATTTTCACCCATCAGCTTATTCCTGTAGGCTTGTTCCTAAGATGCAAATTACAAAAGAAAATTTTACATACTTATAACAAAGAGGGTAAACAGGCCAATGGCAAGATCATACTCAATCACAGCCACAATCTTAGATAACTATCCTAGATAATTTCTACAATACACGCAAAATGCTGGTGGAACGCAGCAGGCCAGGCAGCATCTATAGGAAGAAGTACAGTCGACGTTTCGAGCCGAGACCCTTTGTCAGGACTAACTGAAAGAAGAAATGTTAAGAGATTTGAAAGTGGGAGGGGGAGGGGGAGATCCAAAATGATAGAAGATATCATTTTGGATCTCCCCCTCCCAAATCTCTTACTATCTCTTTTTTCAATTAATCCTGACGAAGGGTCTCGGCCCGAAACGTCGACTGTACTTCTTCCTATAGATGCTGCCTGGCCTGCTGCGTTCCACCAGCACTTTGTGTGTGTTGCTTGAATTTCCAGCATCTGCAGATATCGTTGTGTTTGCTTAGATAATTTCTACAAGCCTTCTGTTTGCATAACATACATTTGTAGTATACTTGTGGCATTGGTTTTAGGTAGCAAAGATAATAATATACTCAACACTAGCAGATCACTCGTGTCTGGTCTGGTATTCAAAAAAAAGTTACAATTTCATCTAGGTCTCAGCTACACTTTCCAGGTTGTGCCCAACAAGCCTTTAGTCCAGAAGTCTATTTGTCACTGTCTTGAAGTGCCCAGTGACTCAAACTCCGCAAATCTGGAGTGGACAGCAAAGATTCTGACTCAGAGGAAATTCTTCATCTCCATTTCAAAATGCTGGCCCACTTTCTAAAACGACAAACCGCTAATTTTGGATATGTCCTCCCCAACCTCCCTGTATTACCCCGTCACTGCACTCACTGTAAACACTTTCAACCACTTTTTAAAAATGGTAAATACATGCTGATATTTATTTATATGTGCACATTTTATTCCACATCTGTATTTTAACCTCTAACTTTTTTTTTTATATCATTCATTTGTTGAATGTTGTTTTTTTTTGTTCTATGTCACACCCTGACCAACACACCACAGCAAATTCCTGATACATGTACGGTGAATGAATTTGATTTTTTGTCAGGGCAAACATCCTCCCTGCATCTATTCTGGCAAATTCCCTCAAAAATTTTAATGTTGGAATAAGATGACCTCTTATTTATTTTATGATATTGTAGCGATGTGCTACACACAGCGCTGAAATAATGACACGCAGTCGGTAAGTTGTTTCGAGACTAGTTTATTCAAACTTCGTGGTGCTGGCATTTAAATCCCTAGCGCCCACCCTCTCCGGGCGGAAATGACGTCAGAGGTCTATTACCAAAGTCTCCCCCCGCGCGCTGGCTATTTGTGAGCCGGTTCACCTGTGCAGAAAGTGGGTCGCCACAATATTTTATTTAGAGAAATAGCACAGAACTGGCCCTTCCAGCCCAGTGAGTTGTGTCACCCGGCAATCTATCTATTTAACAGTAACCTAATCAATTTACAATGACTAGTTGACCTACTAAATAGTATGTCTTTGAACTGTGGGAGGTAACGAGAGCACCTGGCGGAAACCTATGTAGTCATAGAGAGAAAGTACAAATTCCTTACAGATGGTGTCGGAATTGAACTCTGAAGTCCAACGTCCCAGCTGCAATACCATCGCGCTAATCACTGCCCTACTGTAGCACTCATTTGCTAATGTCATATGAGATCGGGCTCAAAATGTACAGCCTCCTCCATCTTAGGAATTAGCCCGATTAATGTTCCCTAAAGCCAATATACCTTTAAGTAAGGAGATCAACATATCAAATTGTACAGTTGTAACAAAACTGTGCAAATTCTATACTCTACCCTCTTGCAGTAGATCGTTAGTTAGGAGATTAAAGACAAAGCAAAAAGACAAATAATGAAATGATACGGAGCCAGAACGTTTATGCTACTACACGTCTCACTGAACCTGCTCTGGTTGTACAAAGTGCAATTTGTACATTCTTTCCGCCTGCCTAACCTTACACAATTTTGTACATAATTGGGAATAATAAGTAGCTTTAACTCTTCAGTTTCTAGTGTGCTTTTTATTTCAACAACATCTCCATTGGCCAGCTTGATCAGATGGTACAGATCTGACTACAGATGCAACAGCGAATTATCCAAATGAACATCATGTTTAGATGAGTCAGGGATAATTCACCTTATTCTATTTTTACTTACCCAGAAAAACTATGATCTGCAATTGTCAATTCCACACATTTCCCAACTATTCATGAAAAATTTTAGAAATTTCACTAGTTCAAAATTAACCTCTGTACCATTCTCTATTTAGCTCAAGTGATATAATTCTCATTACCATTCCAGATAACTTTTGAAAAGTTAAAATTTAAAGATTAACTTTATTTGTCACATGTAAATCAAAATATTGAAACATAAACAAATTAGTGAGGATTGTGCTGGACAGCTTGCAAGTGTCTCCAAGCTTTTGGAACCAACATAGTATGCCCACAATTTACTGACTCCAATTGTATATTTTTGGAATGTGGGAGGAAACCAGAGCACCCAGAGGAAACCCATATGGTCATGGGGATAATGGATAAATTCGTTACAGTCAGCAGCAGAATTGGACCAGGGTTGCTGGCGGTGTAATGGCAGTACAATGTACTGCTACCGTATTGCCAAAACTTCTCATACTTCTGAACAGCAAAGCCCATATCCGACTATCATACTGCTTGTACACATGGATACTGAACCAATTTAAACAGCTTTCTCCTAATCAAACTACAAAACATCACACCCTCTAAAGCAGGGGTGTCAAACTCATTTTAGGTCATGGGCCGGATTGAGCAAAATGCAGCTTCATGCGGGCCGGATCAGTCGGACGCGTGCGAACGCAGCTTTCGTTGCCTCCGTTTTTTCAGCCTGCTCTCATGTGTCTCAGTCTCTGCTATAACTACAAAGTGTTTCACTTTACAAATTCCGTTTCTTATGAAGAAGACTGCCGAGCAAGACTGCTGAATAAACACTAAAAACCCTGAAAACCTGGTACCTGAATAAACTCAGCATTAGCCATATCATACGCCATAGGCACTTCGATTACTGGGGCCAGCTTTAATAGTAATTAGATATTATCTCGCGGGCCAAAGATAATTCCACCGCGGGCCGGATTTGGCCCGCGGGCCTTGAGTTTGACATATATGCTCTAAAGTAATCAATGTTACAGCAGCCACTTCTGCCACCACTCAGTCAGGATTCGTTCCTTCTCAAAGCTTCTCCCATCTCCAAGTCACTGCCATGAGCGTCAAACCGCTTGCTTTATTTAAGCGCACACCTGCTTCTGTTCTTTAAAACTGCTGTTGTATATCAACGTTCCAGACAGTGCCCCATGCCAGCTGACAACTTAATTTTGGCCTCAGCCCTCTCCCTGAGAAAGTGAAGTGGATACTTTCCAGCTTCCTAAACTGAAGTGCTTATGATGTATTCAAGCCTCCGTGTGACTTGATGAGAATTCTCCAGCCCTTCAAGATATAAAGAGAGTCTGGCATCTACAAAACCAAACAAAAATCTTCACACAAAGTATATTTAAAAAAATATTTACATTGTAGGAAATGCTCTCAATAATTAGCCAAATATCCTCAAATAGGTTGCGGTGTCACCTTCTTGAATCGCAGCACTTTTTCTAGTAAAGATATTCTTAGAACATAGAACAGAACACAGTAGTCCCTTTAGCCACATTGTTGTTGCAACTTTTTAACCTGCTTTAAGATCAACCTAAGTCTTTCCTCCCATATACCTCTCTATATAAGAGTATCTTCAATATCCCTTATGTATCTCCCTCTCCCAGCACTCCTGAAGGAGTGTTCCACACCCCCACTACTTGGGTAACAAAAAAAAAAAATCCTACTTCTGATGTCTACCCTGTATTTCCCTCCAATCACCTTTAAAAATATGTCCCCTCAAATTAGTCATTTCTGTCCTGGGAAAAGGTCTCTGACTATCCACTCGATCTATGCCTCTTATTATCTTGTACACCTCTATCAAATCTCCCCTCATCCTCCTTCACTCTAGCTTGTTCATCTCAAGCCATGCTCTCCAAGCCTGGCAGCATCTTGGTAAATCTCCTCTGTACCCTCTCCAAGGCTTCTCTGAGGCTCTCCATTGGTCGGGGTCGACTTGGATGCTGCACCCCACCTGTCTATGTGATGCGCAAACCAGCATGCAAGCCAGGGCAGTACGATATGGAGAGCAAGCTGTTGCCCGTGTAGCAGGCTCCCCCTCTACCCTCAGCTGACGAATCAAAATTAACAGCAGAGACTGATACAATTTGGCACCAACGACATCGCAGGAGTTGCCAGTCAGTGTTGAACTCAACACAGGACTGCCTCAGGGACTCCAACTCCAGATTCCCCCCCTACCCTGGGGTTTACTCCTGAATCCTTCCCCCATGAGTGGGTACAGCCACAAGACAGTGGAGGTTTGAAATGAGAGTTTTTCTTCTATTATCTGAATGGGGAGAAGGTTCAAACATTAGAGGTGCAGAGGGACTTAGGAGTCCTTGTGCAAGACTCCCAGAAGGTTAATTTACATTTTGAGTCTGTGGTAAAGAAGGCAAATGCAATGTTGGCACTTATTTCAAAGGGAATAGAATATAAGAGCAAGGAGATACGTTGAGCCTTTATAAGACACTAATCAGGCTGCACTTGAAGTATTGTCACCAGTTATGGGCTCCATATCTCAGAAACGATGTGCTGTTATTGGCGAGAGTCAAGAGGAAGTACACGAGGTTGATTCTGGGAGTGAAGGGGCTAACATATGAGGAGCGTTTGGCAGCTTTGGGCCTGTACTCTCTGGAGTTTAGAAGAACGCACGGGGCTCTCAGTGAAACCTACCGAATGTTGAAAGACAAGGTGGATGTGGAGAGAATGTTTCCTCTGCCCAGGGAAGCAGTTGAGGCTTCCTCACTAAATACATTTAAGAAACAGTTAAACAGGTTTTTACATAGTAAGGGAATTAAGGGTTCTGGGGAAAAGGCAGGTAGATGGAGCTGAGTTTACAGACAGATCAGCCGTGATCTTATCGAATGGCGGGGCAGGCTCAATGGGGCCGGATGGCCTACTCCTGCTCCTATTTCTTATGTTTTTATGTTCTTCTGGTTGGGGTATCCAGAACAAGAGGGCACAGCATCAAAGTTCAGGGGCAACCCTTTAGAACAGAGGCAAGGAAGAATGTTTTTAGCTACAGTGGTGAATCTGTGGAATGCTCTGCCACAGCCTGGAGTGGAGGCCAAGTCTGTTGGTATATTTAAGGTGGAATTTGATAGTTTCCTGATTGGTCAGGGCATCAAAGGATATGGCGAGAGGGCAGGTGTATGGGGCTGAGTGGGATCCAGGATCAGCCATGTTGGAATGGTGGAGCAGACTCGATGGGATGAATGGCCTAATTCTGCTCCTATGTCTTACAGTCTTATGAGCTGCTTACTCATGGGTGATCAGCCCCGACTTCCTGAAATGACTGGTTTTAAGGCACCAGTAAACCACCTTTGCCCCTTCTCATGTCCATAGAAATGGATCCTCTGAACTTAGGAGCTAAGCCACATGTAAAAGCCAGGAGTTGGACTTGGTTGTTAGAGATTATAATGGACACAGTCCATTGGGAGCATTTAGTAGATAGTGGAAGCTCATGCCCACTACTATCCTCTTCCAGCTATATTAACCTTAAGGAAGCTCCAAAGCTTCCACATCCTTCCTATAATGAGGCAACCAGAACTGAACACAATATTCCAAGTGCTCTCTAACCAGAGTTTTACAGAGCTGCAACATCACGACAAGGCTCTTGAACTTAATCCCTACTAATGAAGGGCAATGCACCATATGGCTTCTCAACAACCTTATCAACTTGTACGGCAAGTCAGTGCTAGCCAATAATGAAGCGGAACAATTGATAGATTGCCAAGCACTGATAGCACATTACTTGAAAGAAAACATGGTGTTGCTATGTGCCTACTGTCTTTCCTTCATTGTAGAGCAGCTTTGGGATTTAGGTGGTGCAGTCAGAGTAGCTTTTCTGAAGCTTACCACATCGTCCAGCAATTGTTCAGCACTTAGGAAGGAAATCCGGAAATTTGTACAGATGAGTTTTCCATAAAATCCCCGTTGCAATGAATCTTCCCGACTATATTTCACAACAGTGTTTGCTTCACAAATTACAAGCTCCCCTGTGCAAGGCAAGGTGGAAAATATTAAAAAATTGGAAAGTCAATTATTTACATTGCATTGACATATTCAATAGAGAAAATTAAAATAGATAATCCTTTATTCCTAGACTCACTATATTACTAAATCCCTCATCCCAGTAAAACTCCACTGTACTTTCTCCAAGGTACAGAAATCCTTGATAAATTCTGATGCCTAATCTCAAATAATAATGAGGCAGCCTACAAAGAAGAAGTCATCACCCTGACAGCGGTGTCAAAAAAACCCATCTCCCTCAATGTTGCAAAAACAAAGGAGCTGTTTGTGGACTACAGGAGGCATGGAGACAGGCTATCCCCTATTGACATCAATGGATCTGGGGTTGAGCGGGTGAACAGCTTTAAATTCCTTGGCATAAACATCTCTGAGGATCTCATGTGGCCTGTACATTCTGGCTGTGTGGTGCAAAAGGCACAACAGTGCCTCTTTCACCTCAGATTTTTAAAGAAGTTTCGTATGGGCACCCAAATACTAAGAACTTTTTACAGGGGCACAAATGAGAGCATCCTGACTGTCTGCATCACTGCCTGGTGTGGGAACTGTACTTCACTCATTCTCAGGACTCTGCAGAGGGTGGTGGGAACAGCCCAGCGCCTCTATAAATGTGAACTTCCCACTATTTAAGACATCTACAGAGACAGGTGTGTGAAAAGTGCCTGGAGGATCACCGGAGGATCACTGGAGGATCATTGGGGTCCCGAGTCACCCCAATCACAAACTGTTCCAGCTGCTACCATCCGGGAAATGGTACTGCAGCATAAAAGCCAGGACCAACAGGCTCGAGGACAGCTTCTTCCACCAGGCCATCAGACTGATTAATTCATGCTGACACAATTGTATTTCTATGCTATATTGACTGTCCTGTTGTACATACTATTTATTACAAGTTACTATAAACTGCACATTCTACATTTAGACGGAGACATAATGTAAAGATTTTTACTCTTCATGTATGTTAGGAAGTAAGTAATAAATTCAATTCAAGGCCAGACACAATAATACAGTTGAGGCATAATAAATATGAAATGTTTACTCTCCTTTATAATATTGCACTGTTAATGGATTTTAAAATAATAGCAGGAAACCAAAGTTAATTTATGTGCTTAATTAACAGAATGCTACAAATTTCCGGATTCCTTGGGTAAGAGACTCTACACTACAACTCCAAAATGAGTTGATCAGCACCCAGTTTATCACTGGAAGCCTGAAAATATTGGAAAGGAAACAGGAATTAATTTCTTTTTTGATACAGTTCTGCTATGGAAACCAGCAAGCTCACATGCCTGGATAATGCTGGTGACCCTTTCAACTTTGGATCTTTAGTAAGTAAATTCACATAATTCGGGCTTCCCACCCATTTGTCCTCCAGCCAATTTAATTGGGTGGGATCCACTGCCACACCAGAAGTCCTTGTCTATTTTCCAAAGGGGAAATCAATGAATAACAATCAACTCTAAGAAAAGGATTATACATTTTTTACCTGGTAATAAGTGTGGCTTCAAGTCATCGTTACTTTCCTTTTTTTTAATTTCCTGATGAAGAGAGAAAAAAATATTATCAACCCAAGACTGTAGAAAACAATCTGGATAATCTCTGGAACAATCATAATTATATGATACATGATCTCTAAAGGATTGCTCAAGAGTAGGTAAACTTGTGGAGCATTATTCTTCAATATGAATAGAGGAATTATAGAAATTCATGAGAGAAAGGCAATCTACAACAGCCAAAAGACTGGTATCATGTTAAACAATTGCTGACTCGAAGCTTCAACCGTTTCATAACTCCATAGATCATTACTGATTTAAGTATTTCCAGCATTGTAGCATTATTTGAGATTTACAGCATTCTTTGGTTCTGTTGCCAGCCCAATTCTCTTGATAAAAAGCCACACAATTACAGCATTTCCTGCCACCCGTGATTTCTAAATGCTCTGCTTTTCTGTTTCCCATTCAATACAATAAAAACTAGACGCCAAATAGTAAGTGGAAAAGGAACTGAAATGCCTCAAACATCGACATCTCTGCTAACAGAGGTGGGTCCCGAAATTGAAAGTGCGTTATCAATGTACAAATTATACAACCTTAGATTCATTTGCTTACAGGTAGTCACAAAACAAGAATCCAATAAAAAAAAGACCTACACCCAATACACAAAGAAAAAGAAAGATACAAATCATGCAAACTATGAAAGCATGCAAAAATATTCAGGGGGGAAAAAAAAGTGCGTCCATAGCTTTGAAGCCAGGAGCAGCCTCAGCTCATCACAGTGCAGGGCAAATCTTAACGCGCCTCGCAGACACGAAGCCCGTAGCAGGTTGCAGCCTCAGCTTCAGCACCAGAGCTCATGGAGAGTGGAGTAAAACATTGCAGAGCAGTGAGCAGCCCGACCCTCACCCCCGGCCCTTTCAACGCATGAAACGCGACTCTTTATTCCTTTCCAGACGCCGAGTTCCTCCAGCGTTGTGTGTGTGTGTGTGTGTGTGTGTGTGTGTGTGTGTGTGTGTGTGTGTGTGTGTGTGTGTGTGTGTGTGTGTGTGTGTGTGTGTGTGTGTGTGTGTGTGTGTGTGTGTGTGTGTGTGTGTGTGTGTGTGTGTGTGTGTGTGTGTGTGTGTGTGTGTGTGTGTGTGTGTGTGTGTGTGTGTTACTCTGGACTTACAGCAGCTGCAGAATTTCCTATGTTTATTTTTATTTATTTATTGAGCTACAGCACGGAATAGGCCCTTCCTGGCCTTTGAGCCATGCTGCCCAGCAATCTCCCAATTTAATCCTAACCTGATCACAGGACAATTTGCAATGACCAAAAAAACCTACTAACAAGCAAGTCTTTGGACCGTGGCAGGAAACCAGAGCACCCAGAGGAAATCCAAACAGTCATGGGGAGAATGTATAAACTCCTTACAGGCAGTGGCAGGAATTGAACCTGGGTCACCCGTACTATAATGTTGTGCTTGCCACTAGGAAATGCAACAGCTAATTTACACACAGCATGACTGCGCACACACACACACACAAACATTCTGGTTTCAGTAAAAGTTGAGCACAGGATAAGGATAGGATATTAAAAATAAGCGTCCAAGATTGTATAGACAGTATGGTAGCGTAGTGTGTCACTTTCTGGGCTCAATTCCCGTAACTGTGTGCGTTTCCTCCAGGTGTGTCACTTTCCTCCCTCATTCCAAGCACACATGGGTCGACTAGCGAGTTGTAGGCATGCTGTTTTGACACTGGAAACGTGGAAATCTGCAAGTGATGCATTTCACTGCTTGTTCATGTGACAAATAAAGCTAATCTTTATTTTCTCTGAACTGGGAGTCACAGAATTCCCTGACAGTCCGTCAGGCAGAGAGTGCCTCATTTCAAGTAAAACCATTTAAACAGGCAGTACTCACTTGCTTCTACATTGAAAGATCAGCCTGGGTTTTTGTGCTCAGTTTACAGGACTGGACCATGAACCCAGACCCGACTCAAAAGGAACCATAGGTCATTACGCTCCAACATCCCTCAGTTCTTGTGCACTTCTTAGAATCCTCTTAGACACTGCAGAGTCCATTGGTTCATATGCTTTTGGCGATTGTAATCGGGTAGAATTTTAAAAATCCATTTTCTAACCACCTCAACTCTGAAGACTTCTTAACCACAATTGAAATCATTTTGTAATCACAATGATACAAGTCAGTGCTCTGTTGATAGTGCTGTGTCCTCCAACTTGCCCTACAAAACCCAATGTGGGGATTGCAGCAAATATTACACCCACCAAACTGAGTGAAAACTATCCACAAGGATCCAGGAACATCAACGGGTTGTGAAACGGCATGACCAACTCTCCCTAGTCTCTACCTGTGAAGATCAGGAGGGGCACAGATTCAACCGGGCATCAGTGAATGTCACGGTGCAAGCAAACGCACGGCATGCAAGAGAAATACTCCAAGTGTGGTTTTCTGCAAACAATTCTGTAAACAAACACATAGACCTCAATCCTGTTTATGAGCCAATGCAGGCAAAATTCCAGATCACAGCACACAGCTAGTCAGTGATGAGATTTCCTCTCCATATCACAAGTTTCTAAAATGACATCCAATCAGCTGATTGAAAAGTATATAAAGACCAAGCATTCAGAGGGCACTCCACAAATTGACAGAGCACTACCAATGTCTCCTCGCTGGTGATGAAATGGTTGCAGGTAAATTTCCAAGATTGAAGAATGACTCAACCCAACCCTCCAAGCTACACATCTTCTGAACTAGTTCCAATCATACAACTGTCAATGGTCTGGGTGCAGAGCCATTTCCTTTACCCTCCTGAGACAATCACTCCCATTGCAACCCATCAGCAGCCACCACCTTCAAGCAAAACAAAATCTCGCCAAGATATGTACTTACATTTGCACAGATCTCAAGTTCAAGTTAAGCTAGTTGCCATTCAATTGTGCACATGCACACCGCCAAATGAAACAGTGTCTCTCTAGACCAAGGAGCAAAACACACACACTCAAAGTAATATTACCATAAACAAATTAACAAACAATAAGGTGCATTAACGACAGAAGTTAAAACATAAACAGTATAACCCTACAGGCACTTCATGTGTGATGAGACCTGGGTGGTGGCAGGGAATTCACTAGTCTTACAGCCTGGTGGAAGAAACTGTTTCCCATCCTAACAGTTTTTGCTTTAATACTACCTTCTGCTTCTCTCTATACCTAGAGACATCTATTTAAGGAGTTAACCTAACTAAGCCACTTGATTTCAGGAGGGGGAAAAAAATTAACACTTTAAACATTGTGCAGAGTACTCAGTTAAGACAGCAATGGATAACTGAGTGGGAAGGTAAGTGAACATGCCTTTGCAAGCCAACTTGAAAAGCCAGATTGATCTTGAGTAGGTTAAAAGGTGTATATAGTGAGTTGTACAGCTTTATGTTCACTTAGCGCTCAGCGAAGTGCAACATTTCCCCAGAGTATTTTAGCACAAGAACAATTCAATTTCCTTCCACTACACTGAAGAATGCTGCAAAAAAGTTGGCTATCTTCTAAATTAAACAATACTCATACACAAATACTTACACAGGGTAATGATGGCAAACAACAATAGTCCTGTCACAACTGCTGCAGTATCAGTTCATATTTGGTGAAATTAAGTCAGTTTGCAGACTAAATGGTGATTTTTCATGCATTGCACTGACCTCCAACTTCCCAGAGTAACTAAATCATTAGCTTCTTTCTCGGCAATTATTAGAGTCTAAAAGAAAGTACATTTGATTAAAAGCATTCCTCACTTCCTTTGAGCTGCAGGTCAAAACAGAACCATGTATACTTTTTCCTCTTCTCTTGGTGAAATGAATTTGGGCATCATTGTAGCATACTGCTTAGTGCTGCACTACTACAGCTCGGGGCGTTTGAGTTTGGAGTTCACACCATCTGTCAGAATTTTGGACAGGGAGGATTAAAGATGGCACCAGAGGTTTTTGCAGACCCAGGCAACTTCTTTCAGTTCATCTGCGAAAAGTTTAATTCTCCTCTTCTCATGCCTCTCTTTTCTTTTTCCAAGATGGCTGAAGTTCTATCTGTGTCCGTGATCTACAGCTACAGCTCAAACTACCATTCTTCACGGGCAGTGGGTTCTCACTTCCGGAACTTGCTGAGCAACCTGATGTTTCGTTCTCTCCAGATCTGGCTTGGAAAACGTGCGCCATCAGGGTGCCGCCCTGTGGACAACCCGATTGCTCACCGAAGTCGCTGACTGAATCATCACAGGAGAATGAAACTCTGAGACAGAGGGCGGTGGGCGCAGCGTGTTGGAGGCCCCGGCGCTCAAACAATCACTCACTCTCTTGACGGTAAATGAGAGTTTGTCGGTCTTTGATCCGGGGGCTCTCAGACAAGTGATGTGGCAGATTGTAACACTTAAACAGCAAGCTGTTGGTCTCATCTCTCATTGCAGCAGGAGCAATCTCTCTCTCTCTCCCCTCACTAGAGAGAGAGTCTGTCTGAGATGTCGAGGTGTTGGGAAGGACCGTAATTTTTTATGGGCTCTAGATCATGATCTCTGGAGGCTCTGATATTGCTTGCATGGTGGGTGGTGGGGGTTGTTGCTTTTGCATGGGGGGGGCTTTTGGGGTATCTAATGTTTTCTGTCATTCATTCTTTGGGTTTCTCCCATTTTGTGGATGTCTGAAGAGTAAGAATTTCAGGTTGTATACTATATACATTCTCTGATACCAAATGGAATTATTGAACTTTCCCATGAGTGTGTGGGTTTCCTCCCACAGCCCAAAGATATACCCGTGATTAGGTTAATTCGTCCTTGTAAACTGCCCCGTGATTAGGCTAGGTTTAAATAGGTGGTTTGCTGGGCTTGTTGGGCCAGAAGGGCCTGTTCCGCGTCATATCTCTATATAAATAAAAATGAGAATCAGTGATGTAGATGTTCAGTACTTAGAATGAAAAGTATTTTCCTGCTGAGAATAACATGGCATATGCAATTCTGGTCATCAACTATCATTATTATAGCTTAAATGTATTGTGACATCGTTGCAGCATTGCTCATTGTGAAAAGCTCCAAAGTCCATCCAAAGTCGAGAAAAGCTTTACCCTGACATCAAGGTTTCCTTTGATTTCTGTGTGCATGGATGGGAGAGAGGCAAGGGGCTTGTTGTGTTGTTGTCATTTAGTGCTTATTGTGTTGTTTTGTGGTACCCTGCATTGTTCTGCCTAGCACTGTGGCAATGCTATGTCGGTGCCAGAATGTGTGGAGACACTCGCGGGCTGCCCCCAATGCATTCTTGAGTATGTTGGCTAATGCAAGCGACACAGTTCACTGTATGTTTCCATGTATATCTCAAACAAATCTGAATCTGATTTAATAAATGCATTCTCACACTCTACTTGCCTTCTTAGGTCAGGTAGCTCACAATATCCTGACAGTAGGTGGGGCAGCCCACAAGTAGAATCATAGCCACATTCATACACTGCCCCAAAGGCATCTGATTGTATATTTGAATTTATTTAAATCTTACATCCATCCCACAATGTGAGGGAGTAAAAATCTTTGTGTTATGACTCCATTGTAATGTACAGACATGTAAATTTAAACATCTAATGGCTTGTAGAAAGAAGCTGTCCTGTAGCCTGTTGATTCCAGCTTTAATGCTGTGGTACCGTTTGCCAGACAGAAGCAGCTGAAACAGTTTATGGTTGGGGTGACTGGTGTCCCCAATGATCTTCCAGGCCTTCTTTAAGCACCAGCTGCTGTAAATGTCCTCAATGGAGAGAAGTTCACATCCACAGTTGCGCTGGGCTGTCCACACCACTCTCTACAGTGCCCAGCGATCAAGGTTGGTGCAGTTCCCGTACCAGGAGGTGATACGGCCAGTCAGGATACTCTCAATGGTGCCACTGTAGAAGACTGTGAGGATTTGGGGGCTTACGCCAAACTTTCTTCAGTTGTCTGAGGTGAAAGAGATGCTGTTGTGTTTTTTTTGCCAGACAGCCAGTGTGTACAATCCAGGTGAGATCATCGGTAATGTGAATACCAAGGAACTTGAAACTACTCACCCTCTCAACTGCAGTCCCATTGACATTGATCAGGGTGAGCTTGCCTCCGTTCCTCCTGTAATCCACAATCAGCTTTTGTCTTTTGGACATTGAGGGAGAGGTTGTCATCCTGGCACCGCTCTGTCAGGGGGTCAACCTCTCCTCTGTAAGTTGTCTCATCACTGCTGGAAATAAGGCTGATCAAAGTTGCGAATTTGATCAGCAGGCTGGAGCAGTGTATGGCAGTGCAGTTATGGGTGTAAAGGGAGCAGAGGAGGGGACTCAGGACACAACCCTGGGGAGCATCTGTGTTGAAGGTCAGAAGGGCAGAGATGAGGGAGCCCATCCTTACCACCTTTCTGCGAACCGATAGGAAGTCTAGGATCCAGCTGCACAGGGCTGGATCTCAGAAGGCATTTTACACAGTCTATGTAACTTGATCAGTGATGTATTTGGGATCGTTGAATAGAATTAGCCTGCAAGTGTAATGGCAGGATTCTTAGTGCGGAGGAATAGAGGTGTGAATCTTGGAGTCTATGTCCTTAAAGTGGCCACACAAGTTGATAGGGTTATCAAGAAGGTGTATGGTGTGTGAGCCTGCATTAGTTGGAGAACTGAGTTGAAATGTTGCAAAGTAATGTTGCAGCTCTACAAAACCCTGGTCAGACCTGGTCAGACCGCACTTGTTGTCTCTTTAGAGAGGGTGCCAATTTAACCCGGATTAAAAGAGAATGTCTTATTAGGATAGGTTGAGCGAGCTAGGGATTTTCTCTTTTGAGTGATGGAGGAAGAGAAGTGACTTGATAGTGGTATACATAAGAGGCACAGATCAAGTGGATAATCATCCCCTCAATGTTCCCTCTAATTTGTAATGAGTGTGCGTAAAAATCTCGTGCTGTGCAATTTTTTTTGCCCAGTGACAACAACATGTGTGCGCTGAATTTTTAAGTGGAAGTAAACCTGAAGCTATTCTTTGGATAAGAAACCACCAAGTCGTATTTGTTGTTCATTGTTTAAAAGAAATTAAATACTCAGCAATGTGTCTCATTTCTCATATACTATCCTACAGCATGTAATATTATCAACCTTCTCATATGCCAACAAGGTAGAGCATGGCAACCTTTTGAGCGCAGTTTAAATTCCTTTGTGCGCTAGTAACAAAAGATGTGCGTGCGCACCTTAGAGGGAACATTGCTCCCCTCACCCCAGGGAAAAATAGCTAGGATAAAGAGGCATAATTTTAAGGTGATTGGAGGAAACTATAGGGGTGATGTCAGAGGGAAGCTATTTTTTTTTTAAATCAGAAAGTGGTTGTGTATGGAATGCCCTTCTGGGGGTAGTGATAGAGGCAGATATATTAGGGGCATTTAAAAAACTCTCAGATAGGCACATGGATGTGAAAATATAGGTCTATATGGGAGGGCAGAGTTAGATTTATTTTAAAGTAGGTTATAAGGATGACACAACATCGTAGGCCACAGGGACTGTACTGTGCTGTAGTGTTAATCTATGTGAATCAATACTGAATTCATTTAAAGTTACATGGTAAATTTTAAAATCTTCTTACTTTTTTTTGGGCAAAGGTCACAGGAACCAATTACATGGCTGGAATAAAGCTACTGTGCCACATTAGAGGTGCAGGCAGTCCCTCAGCTCAGGGTGTTCCAAACCAATAAAATCAGCCCTCATCAATTACATCGAGAATGCAGCCTTGCTGCTAGCCAGGTCTTCGCTGTGGGAGCACAGGCCAGGCCACAGTCTGATCTTTCGTTTGAGCAGATGAAACATTAATCAAACTGAAACACAAACTATTTCTCCCCGTAGAGCCCTAAAGAATCATAACTGAAATTCTAATTCCCTCCAAAAGTACTTACTCATGCTGTCACATGCACAGCACAAGAACAGACCATTCGGCCCACAATGTTGTGCTGAACGAGCTAAACAGCAAATCGAAAACACCCAAACAATAATCACTCCTGTCTGCAACTCTTCCATCTTACTTACATCTGTGTGTCTATCCAAACATTTCTCAAGTCTCCAATGCATTTGACTCTAGAGCCATTCCAGACATCCACAACTCGAGTAAAAAAAATGTACTCCTCACATCCCCCTTGAACCTACACCCTCTCTCAGCTTCAATGCATGCCCTCTGGTATTAGACATTTCAACACTAGGAAACAGATACTCTGTCCACTCTGTCTATGCTCTCAATCATGTAAACCTCCATCAGATCTCCCCCCAGCCTCCAACACACCAGAGGAAACAACCCAGGTTTACCCAGCCTCTCCTGATAGCACATGCTCTCTAAACAAGGCAGCATCCTGGTAAACCTCTTCCGCACCCTCTCCAAAGCCTCAACATCCTTCCTATGGTGGGGCGACCAGAATTATACACAATACTCCAGATGTGGCCTAAACAGAATTTTATAAAGTTGCAACATAACCCAACTTTTGAACTCAAATCAATTTCACATTTAAAGTGATTCTGCAATGTTGAGCACGATGCACTTAAATGCACAAGTTTCTGCTTGCCCCCGTGTGCATAACATGCAGATTCACCAATTTTCACTGCTGCGTGTCAGCTTGAGGCAGTCACAGTTCCTCCATACAACCAAAGCTTCTTATCATGCATCTGGAAGTTAGTTTCTGTATGTGCGAGAATGACAAAACCATCTGCAACCAAAAATTACTGAAGTGCATAAACACAAATGTTCATCGCTGAAAGTTCCCACATTTCTGTGTTAGCTAGCAAATGATAAACTAGAGTCTGTCCCAGCCACAAAACTCTCCAGATGCAGAGGAATTTGCTGTCATTTGCTACTTCTGCTCAATGTACTCATTTTGAAGCCTTAAAATCTTAAGCTGTTTCTGTGGGCAAAAAAGGACAAACTTTAATAACTTCTGAATTAACTGCCTGCTGCATTCCAAACACCAGGCAAATTTTTCTTTTTAAACTCAAATAACTTAAAATCAAATGACTAACATACTAAAAAATGATTAGTTTGGGTCAGATGTTTTCAACATTAGTCACAAGTATACACAATAATTCTCTTTATTTTAACAATTTATCAAATGTGACATTCGCCAATAAGCAAAATATGTTGAAAGACAAGGGGATAAAACAAAGCATTTTTTTAAAAAATATACAAATGCAGATGTACTCAAATTGGCAAATTTCACCCAAATCAGAAATTCTACTCTATTGTAGGGAAGTAATCTAAAAGAAAAGGCCAAAGTAATGATATCAAATTTGGTACAGCCACCAAAATTCAATAGTCAGTCAACTACCAAGATTTGGAGTCTGATGATAAACACGAGTTATGATTTCAATCATTTTCCAGTCTTTGCATTTATCAGCATTGGGAGAGTGAAATGAAAACAGATGAAGGAAAAAATGCCAGAAAACAGACAAATGCAAGGCCAGGATTAAAACATGCTAACATGGTCTGCACCAACTTTTGATGATCTCCTAGGAATTGTGTAGATTCAGATTAAACAGGACCTTCAGCTCAGCTTGTCTATGCCAACCAAGTCAGCTTCCTGAACTGGTCCCATTTACCAGCATTTGGCCACTTTGCTCCAAATCTTTCCTGTCCATCAATACACCCAAAAGTCTTTTCAACATTACAATTCTTCCACTTCATCTGGCAAGCCATTTCATATTTCCATCAGCCTCATTGTAGAAAATCATGCCTCCCCCAGGTCCTCTATCCCCATCACCTTAAACATATGCCTTCCAGTTTTAAAAAAACTGGAAAAACTATCTTTGACCATCCACTTTATCTATGGCCTTAAGGGTGTACAAGTTCACCTCACTGGCTCCTTTGCTTCATTGAAAATAGTCCCTACCTTTCCTCTAACTCAAGTTCTCTAGTCCCAGTAACATCCTTGTATATTTTCTCTGCATTCTCTCCAACTTAATTACATCCTTCCTTCGATATAGGCACCAGAGTAATCCACAAAATGCTGGAGGAACTCAGCAGGCCAGGCAGCATCTACAGTTGATGTTTCAGTCCTGCCAAAGGGTCTCGTCCCGAAACATTGACTACTCTTTTTCCAAAGATGCTGCCCTGGCCTGCTGAGTTTCTCCAGCATTTTGTGTGTGTTGCTTGGATTTCCAGCATCTGCAGATTTTCTCTTGTTTGTACCCACAGTATTCCTCGTGTGGTATCAATGTCTTTTACATGACAAAAAGATTTCTCAATTTTCATACACCACGCCCCACCTGGTGAATATATTCCACCCAAATTCTTTAATATATTTGACAAATAACAGGCTACCCAGCACTGATCATGCAGCATACCACTCTTCACAGGTCTCCAATCTGAAAAACAACCACCCCATCTTACTGTGTGCACCTCCACCCCACGTGATTTAACCTCCTGGACCAGCCTACAAGCAGAACTTTGTCAAAAGCCTTGCTGAAGTCCACGTACACAGTGTCTACCACCCTGTCCTTAATCCTCTTGTCTCAAATTTAATTGGAGGTGACCCATTTCCAATATACATGGGAATAGCTTGTATTTTTAAAATCCAAGTTTAGATAAATATTCAAGTTAATTTTGTCTCTCCAATCCAAAAGCTGAAAATTCAGAAGAATTACACCAAGAATTCTGTTGACATTATCTGTAGAACTGTAAACAGGGTCCGTTATAAATAAATGTGGTGACAAGCTGGCCCTTGTGGAAACTGCACTCACCTTATGCACACAATTGGTCTACTGTGTCAGGTCTAAAAGACATTTATAACATGATAATGAAACCAGATTAGTGCCTTCTCATTGTATGAATAAACATTGCTGTTAATATTTACATTTAACCTTATGTAGGGTGCAAACTTCCTGTACACAAACTTCACTTCATGCTTGTATGTCAACACTCAACTTTCATTAAATGTTAGCAATAGCAGTTGGAAATTTATGATGTAAACATAAATTGCTGTACATGCAATTGTTCGTAAAGATCATTATTTATCAGTATTACACTTGACCTTTGAGTGACTGAAACTCCAGGAACAAGGAATTGAAGATCTTTTATGCAATTTTAAACCCTTATACATTTGTGACCTACGAAAATAATGTACGGGCTAGGATCTTGGAAATTACAAGTTTAAGTTCTACCATGGCAAATCAGCAATTAGAATTCAATAAATCTAGCATGAAAAGTTAAACACAAACTGTTAGACAACTGGTTTATGAATATTTTAGAAACAGAATGCCTCCAAACTCAATTCAGGCTAGTTTACAATCCTATCCAGTGTCATGGAATACCATTGGTACTCCCACCTCTTCATTTCATTTTGGTCACGCTTGGTCCAAGAAAGTACTGAAACTCCGAGCAGGGCATATCTACCAAAACAAATTCAGTTTTCTGTCAATTACTTATTTATCTGAAAGTCTTTATGTTCTTAAGACATTCTTTTTCCAGCCATGTTTTTGTAAAGATGATAAAGTTCAGTTTTATTTGCCACGTGTACCTCAAAATATAATGAACGATGCAACACAGCAAGAGGATGCTGAGGGCAGCCTGCAAGTCCAAACATGCTTATAGAGGCAACGTAACATGCCCACAGCTTACTAACCCCAACCCATGTCTTTGGAATATGCGAGGAAACCGGAGCACCTGGATGAAACGGGGAGATTGTGCAAAATCCCTTACAGACAGTGGGGGGGGGAGAGAATTAGATCCCAACTGCTGATTTCTGGCACTGTAGAGCGTTACACTAAGGCTATGTCCACCCTACACTGGATAAGTCCGTAATCAAAGCTTTCTCTGTTCATTTTTACCCTCCGTCCACACTAAAACA
This sequence comes from Hemitrygon akajei, assembly GCF_048418815.1. Lineage (NCBI taxonomy): Eukaryota > Metazoa > Chordata > Chondrichthyes > Myliobatiformes > Dasyatidae > Hemitrygon > Hemitrygon akajei. The sequence continues at coordinate 25,109,361 of NC_133136.1, read as the reverse complement.
GTATTTTCATCCTCCTAAACCGGAGCTTTTCAGAAACGCTCTCCAGGGTGTGTAATTTTGAAAACGCCGCTTGGGCAGATCAGTGTGGACGGGGTAACCGGAGAAATCCGAAAGTGCTGTTATGACGTGCCGGAACAGATTGTGACGGCAGTGCACCATTTCATGGTTTTCTTGAACGCAACCTAACAATTTCAGAACAGACGGCAACGAGACTGAAGCCAGAAGAGTTAGAAATGTACTCACCAAATACTTTGACCCATAACTTACTGAATAAATAAGTATACTCACTTTGCCCTGTTTTCTGTCCTTGCTGGTATGAAGGTGTTTTACCTATTTATGCAAGTACTTCTGACAATAGATGTGTAACAGCCTAATGTAACATTGTATGGAAATACAAGATAACACTGATGCAGACATGTTTCATACATTTAACAAGGTGCTTTATTAATGCAACAGAGTTAGTCAGTGTTTCAATGTTCGTCATCAGCCGGGTCATACTGTCCATGAACTCCCTGTCAGTTGTCTCCATATGCTCCAATATTTGTTTTTTTTTACTTTTAAGTCCTCCTGCGCGAGAGCCAACAGCTGCCCGTTGTTTAAGTTTTTCTAGTCTGTAACTACACAAACACGCACCGTCTTTCACAGCAAAATTCGATACCAAACACGTCGCTTGTTTTTGGTAGATGTATCCTACGCATGCGCAGTAGGAGGAGATTCACTGAAATATCCGTTTCAATGTGGACAGAGATATCTTTAAAAATGCATAGTGTGGACGCCTATCGTTTTTACACAAAACCGGCGTTTTCAAAATTATCCGATCTAGTATGGACATAGCCTAACTGTCACGCTACTGTGTCACCCACTTTCATGAAGTGTTACCTATACATCCAACCCCAGCAGGAGATCAACACAAATTAGGGTTTCCCTATTCTTTGAGAGATTATGCGACAATTTGAGCCCTTCAGTGAGAACGCAAATGTGACTGCTGCATTAATAGGTTGAATCCAACAGACTGCCTATTGCAAATTACCTGGGGCAGCATGGTAGCGTAGTGGATAGCACAACTCCTTAGAGTACAGGTGGCCTGGGTTTTGCTGCTACCCGGAAGGAGTTCGTAAGCTCTCCCCGTGACTGTGTGGGTTTCCACTCAGTCCAAAGAGGTACCTGTTGGTAGGTTAATTGCTGATTGTAAATTGTCCTGTGATTAGACTATGGTTAATTTAGGGGATTGTTGTACAGCATAGCTCAAAGGGCCAATTCCGTGCTCAGTAAATGAATCAAAATAAAAGGAACAAAAACATAGAATTTTATGTACACATTAGGAACTGATTTTGTTAAACATTAGAGAAGCTGAACACGGTTAGTTTTTATTGCAGCTTATATAGGGAAAAATACAGAAAACTGTTTTACAACAGATTCACTTATTCTCCCCATGTAGCTTCAGAAGTTTTCCAAAGGCCTAGATACTGTTGTGGCAACTTGTATCATCTCCTCCCTTTCCCCACTTCTTCCCATCATAGTCTTTTTGGGGGGGGGGGGTTGCAGAAGTTACTTTCCTTTGCCAACTATTGGTTTATCCCAAGAGAAACAAAAACTGAAAATGCTGACAGCATTAACAAAAGTGAAAGTACTCCAAGTATAAAACACAGGCATCCACGTACACAAGTATCACAATCATATCTGATAGCCAACAAGGGAAAGGGAAAGAAGCTCAAACAATAAATGGTGAGAATCCCTAACTTTTCACTTAAATAGAAGGGGGGGGGGGGGGGATTGTCCAGGTCTTCCGAATTAACGGGTTTGCTTCAGCACATCAGTGGGATGGCAAATTCCCTTCATATTGCAAAGCACAGCCAGCTTCTGGTGGCTGAATCTCTGAGGTAGGATGTCAGCACAATACTGCACCTCAGGCACAAATGCTATGAAATGAGAACAAAGATGTCTGTATTTTGTTCTTTGATATTCTGATGTTTTTAAAACCTTGAACTGCTGTTCTCAAAGCAGTCACCAAAAAAAAGTAGCATTTTCAAAGTAGCATAACAGTTAGCACAGTGCTCTACAGCACCAATTATCACCCTGATTAGTGCCTGCTACGCCGCTGGTGTTTGGGCAGTAATGAAGTTCCTTCATCTGACTGTACAGAGGGATTCTTCTTCGGTCAAAAAACAATTGTTACAGAAATAACAACCAGTGTTATTGGTCCCGAGTTGAACCCACGAACCTGTAGGACCAGTGGACCACACCTATTCTGGCTTCTACCCTTTGACCTGTTTGGCATGAGTGACCACACCAAGATCGAAAGCACAAAGCCCAGACTCCAGCCAACATAGCTGTCCGGGTCATTGAGGTACGCAAGCCTCCAAACCCTACGGCAAGTTTGTGGTCCTCTTGGAGGAAACAATCACCAATCAGGGTTCAATTCCTGCCGCTGTCTCTAAGGAGTCTAAGTTTGCCCCATGACCGCATGGGTTTCCTCCTGGTACTTCCGTTTCCAAAGAGGTATAGTTAGAGTTACAAGCGAAAGTGTGGCAACACTTGCAGACTGCCCACACCCCAATCCTTGGACTCCATCTTTGTACAAACAATACATTTCACTATATGTTTTGATAAACATGTGACAAATAAAGCTAATCTAATCAGAAGAACACAAACATTTTAGAAGTAGAAAACTGGGACATCCAACTAATGAGAAAGTATGTTAAGTCTTTTTAAAAAGAGTCAAGGTGATAATGTGGAAAACTAGACTGAGAGGTAGATGAGCTTAGGTTAGTAAAACAAAAGTTAGTCAATTTTTAATTTATAGAAATAAAAGACCAAATTGCAAGTTTTCTTTCTTTTCAAATCTTTTATTATTATCCAAAATAACAAGAGTACATCAAAGTAGGTAACACTTACAATGTCTCAAAAGGAAAAAAAATATTAAGGTTTGAAAAATAAGGTGAAAGTTTTTCCCCAGATTTGTACTTAGCAAGTGCAAACACCACAAGGCAATAATCAAGCATCAACAGCGCATTCAATCAACAGCCAAAACAGATGTTGTAGTTATGAGGAAGAATGGATTAAATTGATCAGGATGGAAAAAGTTCACTTTAATAAACTTCAAGGCAACTTCCAGTAAATCCATAAACCATTTTACATTTATTCATTGAGTAATGATGTAGAACATACAAGATATTTGAAAGCTTTTCTAATGAGGGAATGAATGAATGAAGGGACAACTTTCTTTTTTTATAAAGAGAAACAGTTTTTCTGAGGTTCATAGTATTCTTCAAAAAGAGGCTAAAAGAGGCCACATTGTGTTGTCTTGAACAACAAACAAGCAGACTTAAAATATTTAAACCACAATCTAATAGACAGAAAAGACTAAAAGTAACATTGCAGCTGCTGGACTATGCAATACAGTACACCATCACAATATTTCCTTCCTGTGTTGCAAACTTAAGTGCAACCATTTCAGTATTCACATGTACAAGCAGCTGGTCAACAGACCAAGATCATTTTATTTTTTGCCACCATAGAAACTTGAGATACATTTAAAATACAGTACAAAGTTACTTCATTCTTTTGGAAATGAACAAGTCCTATATTATGAAAGTAATGCATCATGCCTGCATTATTACAATTGGAAATGTGTAGCATAAACTGATGCTGTGATGTATTGCAGTGGTAAGCACAATGCCTCACAAGCAGATACAAGATCAGGGTTCATTCCCCGCCTCTGTCTACAAGGTCTCTTACACATTCTCCACATACTCATGCGGGTTTCCTCGTGGTGCTCAGATTTCCTCCACATTCCAAAGTTAAGTGGGTAGGGCTAGTAAATTATGGGCATGCTACATAGGCATCAGAAACATGGCAACACTTGTGGGCTGCTCAGCACAATGTTCACCGATTTGATACAAACAATGCATTTCACACTTTGTCTTGATACACATGTGACTAATAAATCTAATATTTTTCTTTTAGCCTTTCTTCCCTCAACACGCTTCATGTTTAGAATAATGAGTGCAAGTGGCTGGGATAGATGATTTGGCATTCTCAATAATGTGGTAAAGAGTGCTTTTTCACATTGGCAGATGAGGCAAAACACATTGGTATGCCTAGGGAATCGGTAATAGGGCACAAGGATATGGGCACGCAGGGAAAATCTGCAGACTTCAGGCACGGAGAGAGATAGTAACTGACCAGCAAAGTGACCAGATGGAAGTGAACATGCATCTACGTTGTAATACATTTTGCAGAATGAAAAGCATTACAGACGATACAGAACAGCTCTAAAAAGATCTAGGAACTGACTGAGTATACAAGTGCACAAAGAAAGTTGTGAAACCTGCAGGAAACCATGAAGGTGGTTTGTAAGCAAATGGGAAACTGGGCTTCAAAAGGGGCAATGCTAAATAAATGGGAAGTTATACTGAAATTTACCATCTTGTTAGACCACAATTGGAATAGTGTGTCTAGTTTGGGCCAGACTTTCGATGCTTTTCTCCCCACAAGAGAAACGAACTGTGGGGGGCAGCACAGTTGCGTAATTGGTTGCGCAACGCTTTACAGTTCCAGCGACCCGAGTTCAATTCCCACAGTGCCTGTAAGGAGTCTAGACGTTCTCCCTGTGGGTTTCCACTGGGTGCTCCAGTTTCCTCCCACCATCCAAAGATGGACCGGTTGGTAGGTTAATTGGTCGTTGTAAACTGTCACATGATTTGGCTCGGATTAAAATAGGGGATTGCTGAGCAGCATGGCTCGAAGGGCCTGAATGGCCTATCCGCCCTGCATGTCACAAAATAAAATGCAGCTTGATTTACTGAACATCCCCAGGTTTTATTTCAGATTTCAAGCATCTGCAGTTTTTTGCTCCAGCTACACGTTAAGAGGGTGCAAAGATCACAGATACGGCGCAAGAGAGATTCACTACAATGCCATCTTAGACACAAGAATTAGACTGGGGAAGCTGGAGTCAAGATATGACAAAGGAATGAGAGATTATAACAAGCTTAGACATGAGAAACCTAAAAAAGTGTTCCTAATCTTTACATCTAGGAGTGGTGTACTCAACATACAGTGGATACACTTACTTCTTAATAACACAAACCCTGCTAGTCTGGCACACTCAGGCTCTGGAGGTTCTGAACCCACAGATTTTCCAGATTATTGGATGTTAAGCTCACACCTTCAATTCATTTTCTTAAAACATTATTTACTAATTACAATAAAATTCCCAGTGAGCATGGTAGGAGAACATGGCAAGCATCTTTCAGTGTACTAGATGCCAAACCACTGGGATTTCACAACACTCAGTGGCTTACAGTAACTGAGTTTTACTCTAGTTATGATAGGTTGAATGGTGGAAAAATAGTAATCAAAAACACATTTAATCAAGAAATAATACTCTGCAGGGGTAATGGAAAATGGAGCTTAAAAATAATTGCTCAACAAGAAGCCAAAGACTCAATGTGCCTATTGACCACTAGTCTGTGTCAGGGTTTGATGATTTTTTTTTTAATATTGCGCCTTTCCCAACTAAACCATCAGTGTCCTGCTCTCAGAGCAAGTGCTTGCTCCATTATTCTTGCAAGTTACTGCACTATTTGTGGACTTCCTTTTTCAGCCGAGTCCTTGAATATCTCCTCACCCCAACCCAGAATCAGGTTTACTATCATCGACATACATCATGAAGTTTGTTTTACAGCAGTACAGAGTTGGAAACCGGTTTAATATCACAAACATTTGTCATAAAATTTGTTGACTGTGGCAGCAGTACACTGCAATACATAATAGAAAAAAATCTGTGAATTATAGCAAGCACAAATTAAGTAGGTAGTGCAAAAGCAGAAATAAAAATGGTAGTGAGGTAATGTTCATGGGCTCAATGCCTATTCAGAAAATTGATGGCAGAGAGGAAGCTTTTCCTGAATTGTTGAGTGTGTGCCTTCAGGCTTCTGTACCTCCTCCCTGATGGTAGCAATGAGAACAAGGCGTGACCTGGGGTCCTTTATGATGGACACCACCTTTTTCAGGCATCGCCCTTGATGCCCTGGATACTACAGAGGCCCGTGCCCATGACTAGGTTTACAACTTTCACAGCTTACTTCGATCCTATGCAATAGACCTTCTGCAACCCCCCCACCCCCATACCAGACAGTGATGCAGCCAGTTAGGATGTCCATGGTACATCTGCAGAAATTAGCGCACATTTTCAGAGATGCACCAAATCTCCCCAAACTCCTACTGAAACGTATATAGCCACTGTAGTGCAATATATTAAAAAAGTTACATTAAGACATATACAAAATATAAGTAGTGAAAAAAATGAGCAAAATAGTGAGGCAATGTTCATTGGTTCATGGACCATACACAAATATGATGGCAGAGATGAAGAACTCATTTCTAAAACATTGAGTGTGTGCCTTCAGACTCTTATACCACCTCCCTGATGGTAGCAATGAGAACAGGGCACATCCCTGATGGTGAGGGTCCTTAGTGATCTAAAGCCACATTCTCTTACAGCAAAACTTGTCATTCACAACACTGAAGCTATGTTATCACAAACGATACACCATTTGCAGCAAACAATTCCACTGAAATCTTCTGTAATCTTTTGCACAGTTCACAATACACTGTATATTCTCTCTCTCTCCTTCACTGATCTTTCCTGTAGATTTGCATTCCCACAGCTCCACCACAGCCTGGTCAATCTTCACCCTTGTGACAAATCAGCCCACCATGCAGTGGAACGATCAAAGCTAAGAAGACAGCTGTGCAGAGGTTTGTAAGATTCCTTAAACAAAAAAAAATTTAATTCCTTTGTAAGGAGCAGCTCTGAAAGTGACCACTTAAAAACCAACCAATACCACGCAGCAATCCTTCAATTCCATCCTGCACTATAAATAACATCACAATAAAACAAGTCAGTCAACTAAAATAAATCTGATTTACAGATCAACTTTACATTACACCAGAGCAGTTAACTGTCAAACCCCAGGAAAAGCCTTCTACCATTTTGAAAAAGAAATCTGAGCACAGATAGATATTGATAGTTAGCACAAATAAAGTGAGGTTTGGGGGGGGGGGGGGTATACTGTCATTTCATTAAATTTTAGAACATAGCAGGGCATAGTGCATGTCACCTATTATATTAAAAAAGGTTTTAAACTAAGTACCATATGAGGAATCTTAAAGTGCCCAAGCCAGCCTGCAGAGCCAAACTTCGATATTTTGTACTCATGGGCAATCCATGCTGCAGAACAATCGCAGAGCACAGAAACAGGCCCTTCAGCCCAATTCACTCATGTCAACAAAGGAACCTTAAGCGAGTCCCATTTATCTGCATTTGGCCTATCCCTCCACGCCTGCCGAAAAGTCTCAAACACTGGCATCATTGTTAAATCCACCATTTCCTTTTGCAGCACTTCCCATATACTCACCACCCTCTGGATGTTTCCTCTTTTACCTTAAGCCTACACCCACTAGTCTTTCTCTTGCCTTCTCCAGGGAGGGGGGAGGGTGAGGGTGAGGGGAAAAACTGGCCATCCATCTTATCAATGCTCCTCGTGATTGTCTACAACTCTGCAACGTCACCCCCTCAGCCTCCTTCCTTCCAGTGAGAACAACCCCAGCCTTCTCGTCACTCCTCACAAAGCACACCCTCACCACCCCCACCCATCTCAAAAAACATCCTAGTGAACTTTATCTGTGCACAATATTCTAGATATGGTCCCATGACATGTCAGTTGTTTCATTCCTTGTACAGCTCAGCATTACATACAACCTCACAGACTCGACGTCACACTTTTGCTTTCATTATACCCTTACCTCTACAGATTCTCCCTGACTTCACTACCCAAGGACATCGCATATCCCTTGTTATTCTGTCTCCTCAAGTGTAATCCTTTATACTCTTTAAGGGAATCAGTTCAGCTTCTTACACTGCACCAAGCCTCTAATTTTGCTGAAGAGAACCTCAATATCCTGACGAAGGGTCTCGGCCCGAAACGTCGACAGCGCTTCTCCCTATAGATGCTGCCTGGCCTGCTGTGTTCCACCAGCATTTTGTGTGTGTTGTTGTTTGAATTTCCAGCATCTGCAGATTTCATCTGCAGATTTGCTCAATATCAGATTCAGGTTTATGGTTGCTGACATACAGTACTGTGCAAAAGCCTTAGGCACATATAGAAAACAAGGGTGCTTAAGACTTTTGCACAGTACTGTATTTGTGAATGTGGTGTGGGGAGCAACTTTGTAAATCAGATGGGAGCAAAGAACGTTGGGAAAAGGATGGAGTGCTGCGGGAGGGGCGTGGGACCGGTGGCAGAGGAGTGCCGGGGCATGGGTGCAGACACACCCAACCCAGAGACACCAGGCAAGGTCATTTGATTTCAAATAATGGGTTTATTAATCATTACAGAAAGACTCTTTGGTGCTTCCCACTCTCTCTCTCTCCCTTTCTCCAAACAATTCCCTTCTCCCTGCCCCCTTCCCACTCTGAATCAGACATAACATGTCAAGAAATCTGTATTTGTTGCAGCAGTACAGTGCAAGATATAATGATTATAAAATTTACAGAAGTAATAGAAAAGATTAACAAAATAGTGTTCATGGACCATTAAAAGATTTGACTAGCCTTTCCCTTCATAGCAATATTAACATGTTAACTCCGTACTCTTCCCCATCTCCCTTTTAAATGCTTCCTTCTTGCCAGATATGCTTTATCTGTAAACATCATCTCCCAATCAATCTTTGTAAGGTCTTGACTCATACCATCAAAATTGGGGCTTTAACTTGACGAAGAGTCCCAACTTTTACCATCACTTATAGAAGAATGGTCAAAGGACCCAAAATGTTGCCCCACTGGGTCTTCAGCCACTTGCCTGGCCTCATTTCCCCAACTGGAGTTCATGTGCTGCCTCCTCTCCAGCAGGGCAATCTATACATAACCTGAGTAAAACTCTTCTGGACACACGCACGTTCTATCCCATCTATTCAGAGTCACAGTACTGCAGCACAGAACAGGCCCTTCAGTCCATGCCAAACCATTATTTTGCCTTGTTCTACTGACCGGTACATGGAAGCTAGCCCTCCATATCCCTCCCAACATGTACTAATCCAAATTAGACTTAAAAAACGTTGAGATCAAACCTATCTACCTCTTGCATTGGTCCTCCACTATCCACACTCACACCAAACTCTGAGTGAAGTAGTTCTCCCTCAGGTCCCCCTTAACCCATCAGAAGTGCTAATACATCTACTTCTGAACGAAAGAAACCCCGATGCCTGATTCTGCTCCGTGACGTTTTACTTCACTCTCCTTGGCACTGAGGCTGTGGTAGAGGGATTGCTCCAGCTGCTACGCATTTCATGTCTGCGAGCTTTCTGACAATCTGCCCCACTAAATGACGAACTGAGACCGAGGCTATGGGCCTACTCTGGCTGCACTGGGATTCGGGACCGTGGACTCAATTTGGTTCGGAACGCTTCTGCTTGCTTTTACTGTTTGTATGATTTGCTTTTCTTTTCCTCTTTCTCTTCGCTTTGGGTGTGGGTCTTTTTAAAAAAAAAATTGGGTCCTTTCGCATTTCTTCCTTTGTGGCTACCTGCAAGCAGATGAATCTCCAGGTTGTATAATTCATACAAACTTTGATACAGATGTACTTTGAATCTTAATGTGGTCAAGTAAAAAGGCTCTGAAATATTATAATATTGTGCAGAATCTCATTATAGTGGGAAAAATTGAAAGCCTTTATATTGAATTTAAATTTCGCCAGGGATGGAGAGCTCGTGGGGAGAGGTAAACGAGCAAGAGAATATTTTTTGTCACAAGTAATGAAGAGCTACCAGTGCCCTTTTCCAAGACTCCACCGTCCCTTCTTCAGTTTTATATTTGATGTTTAGTTGTAGATATCACCCAATGTAGAGGCCCCAACAGCATGTTACCTAGTGAAAATATTATCCTTACAGTCTGTAAAACCATACATCGGCTCACAAAAATAAACTCAGGCATCCAGCTCGTGCCTGAGTCAGAGTCTGCCAGAGGCTGGAGGCCAAAGAAGACAGCTTGTCCCGGGGTTAGATGACAGTATGTGTGTGTGGATGGAGGGAGGAACGAGTCTTGTTTTCCTGCTGTTGTTTTGTTGTTGCTTGCAAAAATAACCTTTGGGTGTGTTGGTTGTTAATGCAAATGACACATTTCACTGTACACTTCGATGTGCAAGTGATAAATAAATTTGAATCCTCCACTGTTCAGGAGTTCGACAGCTTTGGCATCTGGCTCACTCATTAGTCTGGAACGTGAGCCGGGGTTCCAGAGTGTAGGCAATGTGTGCAACCAGGGCCTAGACCGTGGGCCAGGGGTTAAGGAACAGCAGAAAAGCATAGGCCAGGACTTTGGGCAAGTTGTGATCAGAGCTAGATTGCTTTTATATTTCCTGCTTCCTTTAAACTCATCTGGCTCTCAGGAACATTTCAGCTAAACATTATTCCAATCTAGATTGCAAGTGCCATGACGTGGTCACTCACTTTGGAGAAGCAACACTTCATATTCTGCCTGCGTCATTTCCAACCGATGACGCGAAGATAGATTTCTCCAACTTCTGGTAATTTCTCCTTCATCCCACTCCTCTCCTTTTCCATCCCCCATTCTGTCTCTCCTTTTCTCCTCACCCACTCATCATTTCCCTCTAGTGCCTCCGTGCCATTAATTTCTCCCATAGTCCACTCTCCTCTCCATCTTCTTCAGCCCTTTACTTCCCAACCCATCACCTCCCAGCTTCTCTCCTCCACCCACCAACCTTCTCACTCAACTGGCTTCACCCATCATCTCCCTTCTAGTACTCATTCTCCTCAAGCACATTCTGGCTCCTTCCCCCTTCCATTCCAGTACTGATGAAGAGTCTCAGACTGTATCGTCGACTCTTCATTCCTCTCAATAGATGCTGCCCGACCTGCTGAATTCCTCCAGGATTTGTGTGTGTGACCCTGGATCTGCAGAATCGCGTGTTTAGGCATTCAACAGTTTGTTGACCCAGTACTATCAAGAGTCGGATCATAGAGAAAAGATCACCCCAATCTGGAACAGCCAATTAATAACATTTGGTCAGATTGTAAATTACAATAGTCACATGATCAAGTGTATACACTTCATTAAAAGCTTTGCAAAGATCTCCACTTTGCAAAGGGAAATACATGCTAAAGTTCAACATCACTACATTAAAACAACTTCATAAAACAAACCTTGTACAGTTCAAAGCATTACAATATTCATTCAGTAGCTGTCAAGCCAAACCCTGTGTACAGGGTACATTTTTGTACAGCACTGCCCTTTGCAGATTCTCTACAGCACATAATGCCTTTAATATGAAAACTAACCATACCAGCAGGATACTCAGAATAACTTCCTCAAAAGGTGATGTTTCCTAGCAGTGCTGACTAAGTGTTAGAAGCCACTTTTTGAATAAGACAAGCTTTATTTGTCCTATGTACATTAAAAAAAAACACAGCAAAATGAGTCAAATCAAATCAGCGAGAATGGTGCTGGGGGCAGCCCGCAAGTGTTGCCATGCTTCCGGTGCTAACAAAACGTGGCCACAACTCGCTAAACACTGACCCGTACATCTTTGGAATGTGGGAGGAGACTGGAGCACCTGGAGGAAACTATGTCATGGGAAGGGCAAACTCCTACAGACTGGCTTAAATCAAATCCTGATGTTACAGCTGATCTTGTAATGCAAGGGTTGTGCAATGCATAAAATTACTACCAGACTGTGCACCCTAGCTTTTCTGTATCAATTTGACTAGCTTACTCTTCATACCAACATTAACATGTTGACCACTCTCACTTTTAAAAGCTTCCTTCTTGCCAGATGTGCTACACCTGCAAACAATCTCTCCCAATCAATCTTTGCAAGGTCTTGTTTCATACCGTAAAAATCCAGATTTTAACTTGTGGACCAGTCCCATGTTTTTCCATCACTAACAGAAGAATGGTCAAAGGGCCCAAAATGTTGCCCCACTGAACCTTCAGCCACTTGCCTGCCCTCATTTCCCAACCGGAATTCGTGTGCTGCCTCTTCTCCAGTAGGGCCTGGGAAAACACTGCTGGACACCTGTATGTTCTGTCCCATCTATTCAGAGTCATCAGTACTACAGAACAGAAACAGGCCCTTCAGCCCATCTAGTCCACGCCAAACCATTGATTTGCCTTGTCTCATCGACCCGTACACGGATGCTAGCCGTTCATAATCCCCCCATCCATGTACTTATCCAAATTTAACTTAAATGTTGTAATCAAACCTATCCACCACTCCCACTGGCAGCTCGTTCCACACTCACACCAACCTCTGAGTGAAGTTCTCCCTCAGGTCCTCCTTTTCACCTTTAAACTATGACCTCTAGTCTCATTTACCTCAGGTCCTTTAGTACTAATCACCTGTTTACACTAGTCTGAACCTAACCGATTAAAAAAAAAAAATATCCTTCCCACATTTACACCAACACCTCACAGACTCGAGGTCAATTAGAGTGGCCAATTAACCTGGATACCTTCCGAGGGTCTACAAGGAAACCCACAAAGTCTCAGGGAAGCGTGCAAGCTCCACACAGAGAAACTGAAGTCGGACTGAACAAGATCTCTAGCTCTGAGAGACCAAGGCTCTCCTAGCAGTGCGGGTGTGAAAGTTGAGAGAGTGATGAGCAGGATCAGGAGAGATGGGAGTGCCAAATCTAAACTGCTCTCCCTGTATACATTTTCATGGATTAAATTATACTCCTGAAGGCAACAGCTCAAATTTGAAGTTAAACCACTTACTCCATCAGAGGCACTAAGAAACCCTAAGACATTTTACAACTGCTTAAATACATCCCTTCTTAACCTGGTCAACTAAAAAAAGGTACTGAAGTACTGTAATATTGTGTAGAATCTCATTATAGTGGGGAAAAATCAAAAGCCTTTATTTTGAATTAAAACTTCACCAGCGATGGAAATCGTTTGGGGAGAGGTAAACGAGCAGAGATTATTTTTTGCCACAAGTAATGGAAAGCTGCCAGTGCTCATTTCCAATGCTCCAGTCACTTCACTTTTATATTAGATGTTTAATTTTAGATACCACACAAACTTACAGGCTAGAACAGATTACCTAGCCAAAACGTTATCTGTATAATCTGTGAAACTATAAATTGGCTCCCAAAAATGAATAAGATCACCTCATAAAATTTATACTCAGGAATCCAACTCAAGCCTGAGTCAGAGTCCGCTGGAGGCTGGAGAAGACAAACTGTTCTGGGGTTAGATGACAGTATACGCATGTGGATGGAAGGGAGGTACTGGGCTTGTCTCACTGCTGTTGTTTTGCTTGCATGCACTCCACTGAGAACTGTGGGCTAATGTTGGTGCTGGAATGTGTGGCGGCACTTGTGGGCTGCTCCAGCACATCTTCGGTTGTTAATGCAAATGACACATTTCACTGTACACTTCGATGTGCGAGTGATAAATAAATTCGAATCCCCCACTGTTCAGAAGCCGAAGGGTCTCGGCCCGAAACGTTGACAGCGCTTCTCCCTATAGATGCTGCCTGGCCTGCTGCGTTCCACCAGCATTTTGTGTGTGTTGTTTGAATTTCCAGCATCTGCAGATTTCCTCATGTTTGCTGTTCAGAAGCCTGACAGCTTTGGCATCTGGCTCACTCATTAATCTGGAACGTGAGCCGGAGTTCCAGAGTGCAGGCAGTGAGTGCAGCCAGGGCCCACACTGTGGGCCAGGTGTACACCTACAGCCAAGGGCTAGGGTATACCAGAAAAGCACAGGTCAGGGCTGTGGGAAAGTTGTGATCAGAGCTAGATTGCTTTTATATTTCCTGCTTCCTTTAAGCTCATCTGGCTCTCAGGAACATTTTGACTAAACATTATTCCAATCTAGATTGCAAGCGCCATGACGTGGTCACTCACGTTGGAGGAACAACACTTCATATTCTGAGTCATTTCCAATCGATGACATGAACATCGATTTCCTCCAACTTCTGGCAATTTCTTTTCCATTCCGCTTCTCTTTTACCATTCCCCTTTTCGTCTCAGCTTTTTCCCCTTACCTGCCTATCACCCACCTCCCCCACCTTCCCCGCCCCCCCCCAATGGCTTCACCTGTCACCCACCTTTTTGTACTCCTTCTCCTCAACCCACATTCTGGCTTCTTCCCCCTTCCATTCCAGTACTGATGAAGACCCTCAAACTGACATATCAACTTTTTCTAAACCCCCTCTCCGTTATTGCTGTGTGACCTGCTGGGTTCCTCCAGCATTTTGTGTGTCTGTGTGTCCCTGGATCTGTAGAATCTTGTGTTTAGGTATTCAACAGATTGTTGACCCAGCACTATCAAGATCTGGATTATAAAAAGAGTCACTGTAAGCTGGAACATTCAATTAGTAACATTTGATTAGGTAGTAAATTGCAATGGTCACATGATCAAGAGTATACACTTCATTAAAAACTTATCCACTCTATTAAGGTCTTTCAACATCCAATGTTTTAATGAGATACCCCCCATTCTTCTCAATTCCAGTGTGTATATGCCCAAATCAATCAAACACTCATACAAGCCTTTCAATCCTGGAATAATTTCCTGAACCTCCTTTAAACCCTAATGTCACCAATTCTTTCTTAGATAAGGGGCCCAAGAAGATCAATTTCAGTAGCCATCATGTCAAACCAAACACTGTACAAAAGATGCATTTTTCTAAATTCATTGTCCTTTGTAGATACTCTACAGCATGTATGCCTTTAATATGCAAACTAAATGTTCCAGCAGGATACTCATCATAACTTCCTCAAAAAGCAGTACACCTCTGTTGATTAAAGCTGTATGAAAGAACTGCAGAAGTGCTAGATCCTAGCCAAAATACAAGCAGTACAAAGTGTTAGAAGCCACTTTTTGAATGAGATAAGCATTAGCTTTATTTGTCATATGTACATAAAAACACAACAAGATGAGTCATATCAAATTAGCTGTGGGCAGCCCACAAGTTTTGCTATGTTTCAAAATGTGGCCACAATTCACTAACACTGACCCATGAGTCTTTGGAATGAGGGAGGAGACTGGAGCACCGAGAGGAAACTAATGCAGTCACAGGGAAATCGCACAAACTCCAACAGACAGCAGCGAGAATCAAATCTTGATCTTGCAGCAGGTCCTGTATCGCGTAATGCCAGGCAGGGACACAATCTGGGGTCCATGGACCACTTAGTTAATGGTAAGGATGGCAACCCCTGCATTATGCAAACCATTACACTGCTGTGCTGCCCCACGTAAAGGAATGGGCCACAGCAGTACCATGTTTCTATCAGTTACTGATACTATTGGTACACAACTGTGTTACTGCAGGTGTCCATCATGCTCCAAATGTCAAAGAAGGCAAGTGCAAAGTTGGCAGTTATTTCAAGGGAAATAGACTAAAAAGCAAGGAGATAACGCTGAGGCTTTTTAAGACACTCGTCAGTCTGCACTTGGAATATTGTCAACAGTTTTGGGCCCCATCTCAGAAAGAATGGGTTTTCATTGGAGAGAGTCCAGAGGAGGTTCACAAGGATGATTCCATGAATGAAGGGGTTAACATATGAGGAGCGTTTGGCAGCTTTGGGCCTGTAGTCACTAGAATTTAGAAGAATACGGGGGGGGGGGGGGAGGGGGGAAGAAATCTCATTGAAACCTACCAAATGTTCAAAGGACTAGATAAGCTAGATGTGGAGAGAATGTTTCCTAAGGTGGGGGATATCCAGAACTACAAGGCACTGCCTCAGAATTGAGGGGCGACCTTTTAGAACAGAGGTAAGGAGTAATTTTTTTTTAGCTACAGTAGTGAATCTGTGGAATGCTCAGCCACAGACACTGGCGGAGAGCAAGTTTGTGGGTATATATTTTTTAAAAAGTAAAAGTTGATAGCTTCCTGATTGGTCATGGCATCAAAGGATATGGCAATAAGGCAAATTTATGGGGTTGAGTGGGATCCCAGGTCAGCCATGATAGAATGGCAGAGCTGACTCAATGGGCTGAATGGCCTAACTCTGCTCCTATATCTTATGGTCACCCATCTTGTAAAGACATTTTCCAGAAGGAGGAAATGGCAAACCATTTCAGTAGAAAAATCTGCCAAGAACAATCATGGTCAAAGAAGGAACTGTAGAAGTGCTACCAAACAGAATCCTACCCCATATTTCTGAGCGGTGCTAAGTGTTAGAAGCCACCTTTTGAATTAGACCAACATTAGCTTTATTTGTCACGTCATTGGTAAATACAGCAAAATGAGTCAAACCAAATCAGCGAGGATTGAGGAGCTTTGGGAGTTCTGCAGAACCTTTGTCAACGTAGACACACGAGAACCATTTCCCCAGCACTTTGCGTGTTATTCCATCGTCAATATATATCTTTCAACTAATATGTTAAAAACAGCTCTGATAAATGGTATGGTTGCATCATGCTGAGTTGTGCTTATATCAGCTCACTTATTTACTGAAATTAAAATATAGCTACACTTCCAAAGTTAACTTGCTGTGAGTGCACCAGATTATGGATTGGTTGCAAGAAACTCGATACAAATGCAACCTTGCTCTCTTTAAACACATTAATTATAGGAACCAACACAGTATCCTGAAAATGTATATAGCTTTAGTCATGTCAGACAAATCACATGACTATAATCATGAATTCCCTTTCAAAATGGATGCGACTTAACACATCAGCAATTCCAAATTTAATATAACCATACCTTAAGTTCTCTCAAAAGATAGTTCACTCATCAACCAAGCCAGTCTTGGAATAAGAGCGTATACATTGCTGATAAAAAACAAAGATTTAGTCAGCGTTACACATACAAAATGCTGGAGGAACTCAGCAGGTCAGGCAGCATCTACGGAATGGAATAAACATTTGACGTATCAGGCTGGGACTCTTCATCAGGACTGAATGAAGGGTCCTGGCACAAAAAGTCAACTGTTCATTCCTTTCAACAGATACTGCCTGACATCAGTTTCTGCAGCATTTTGTATGTGTTACTCTGGATTTCCAGCAATTGCAGGATCTGTGTTTATGATTTAGTCATAGAATCAGAGATGGCACATTGCTTGACTCATGTATGTTGACTGTAATGTCTATCCGGACAACCTCTAATGCTCTAGTACCATCAGTCACCATTGCAGTCTTCAGTAAATCCACAAAAGGCATCAGGCCACATTGGTTAATTCGTAGTAGTATTTGCAGACATTTTTAACCTCTCTCTATTCCAATCAAGAGATTCTCAGCTGCATTGAAACTTCTATCATCCTGGCACCGAAGAAAAATAAGATAACACATTTAATGACTATCACCTGATGGGTCAGCTATCACTATCGCAAAGTGCTTTGAGAGGCAGGTCACGGCCCACATCAACTCCAGCCTTCCACGCAACTGATCCACTGCAAGTTGCCTACCGTTGAAACAGGAACACAACTGATGCCATCTCCCTGGCTGAACACTCAGCATCCAGGTAGTAAAGACATCTACGTTGACTACAGTACCTCCTTCAATACATAATGCCAAGTAAATTTATCTCCAAATTCCAAGACCTAAGGCTCAACAACTACCCCCCCCCCCCATTTGCAATTGGAACATTAATTTTCTGACCAACAGATGAGAAACCTCTGCCACATTTATCCCAGATCTTGATGTCCCACCAGGGCTGTGTCCTCCACTTCCTGCTCAATTCCTCGTACACTCGAGATAGTGTCACCAGATCCTGCTCCAACTACATCTACATGATACCATCACAGTGGGCCAGATCGCAAATAATCAACAGGACAGAGTATAGGAAGGAGGAGAGTCCAGTGTGTATCAAGGCAGCAACCTTTCCCTCAATATCAGCAGAACAAAAGAGCTGGCTATTGACTTCAGGAAGCAGAATGGAACACATGTCGCTCTGGTGCTGAGGTCAAGTTCCTCGGCATAAGCATCACCAACATCTTATCCTGGTCCAACCATGTGGACGCTATAGCTGAGAAAGCTCAGTGCCTCAACTTCCTCAAGAGACCAAGAAAGTTTGGCATATTCCAGCTGACCCTCAGTGTATCACTGAAAACATCCTATCCAGATGCATCATAGCTTGGAGCAGCAACAGCTCTGCTCAAGACCACAAGAGATCGCAGAGAGTTACGGACACAGCTCAACCATTATAAAAACCAATCTCTCATCCATGGACTCTGTCCACACTTCCAGCAGCCAGCATTAAAGCCCAACTCACTTTGGACATTCTATCTTCTACCCTGCCCCCACCCGATTTCCATCCGACACAAGAAACAAGCTTGAAAACACTCAGCACTACGGTCAAGAACTTCTATCCACTGTTTTAATATCCATGGACATTAAAGATGAACTCGTGACCTCACATTCTACATTGTCATGGCTCTTGTACTGTATTTTCTACCTGCACTGCATTTTTTCTCCAACTGCAACACTATACTCTGCATTTTGTTGTTGCTTTTCCCTTGTACTACCTCAACGTACTTATGCCTTGAAACGATCTGCATGGTCGGCTTGCAAAGATTTTCCACTGTTCTCAGTACATGCAACAATAATAAACCAATACACTAATCATGTTTACCCACATTAGGCCCACATTCCTCCTCTCCTTTCTTATCTAAGCACCTGTCCAAATTCCTTCTGAACATTGCGAAAGCAGGTTTTAATCACCACTTTCACTGCCAGCTCATTGTATATAACCACTACGCTGTTTGAAAAAAAATTGCTCCTCAGAGCTCCCTTAAATTTATCCCCTCTTAACTTAAACCTTTGCCCTCTATTCTTAGACTTCTCCATGCTGGGAGAAAGGTTGTCTACTGATCTATGCCTTTCAATTTTATAAAACTCAAAGGTCAATCCTCAGTCTTCTACATTTCAGTGAGAATAAGGCCAGCCTATCCAATCTCTCCTCTAAAGCTCTCCAGTCAGGGAACATCCCAGTGAAATTTTTATTGTACCATTTGTAATGTTACAAATCTTTCCTGGCAGCCAGACAGTACATAATACTCCAAGTGTGGCTTCACCAATATTTTATACAGCTGTAATATAACATTCTAACTGTTATAATCAACACCTTGAAAAAGGCAAGCAAAGCAAATGCTCTCCTCCATGTTCAGGGAGCTATGAATTAGCACTGCAAGTTAATGCGATTGTATACCATTTCCTATGTTATCATGTTAGTATTTGACATCACCAAGTAGATTACTTCACAAGTCTGCATTAAATTCCATTGGCCACCACTCTACCCAACTTTCGTACCGATTTCTGTCCCAGTGTATCTTTTCATTTTTATGCCATCTATTATTCCACTGGTTTTTCTGTCATCAAGCCAAACAATGGTCAAACAACAATAAACCAACCCCTACTGGACACCTCTGGTTACAGACTTCCAGTCAGAAAATACCCCAACACTATCGATCAGCTCCTATTAACAAGCCAACTTTGGATCCAGTGTGCCAATACACCTTGAATCCCATGTGCTCCAACCTTCTAGACTAGCCCACCATGTAGGACTTTGTCAAAAGAAATGCTAAAGACGATGTAAACCATGACTATCATGCTTCATTATCTTAATTATCCAATTAAAGAACTCATTTGTGAGACAGGATTTCCCGGGCTAAAAAAAAGTACAATTTCAAGAAACTCTACCTGATAATATAAATGAGACCTACATTTTGCAATCTAGATCTTTACTGAAAAGCCAAAGTCATCATCTCAAAACAATAACATTAGGAAAAGATCATTTGGAGAAAAATGTGGCCATCATTTAGTTTTGTTCTAACAAAGAGCTCTGCAATTAAGAAACTACTTTTACACCATAACTAAATAAGCCCAAGTGATTAAAACATTTGTTGGAACATTTATCTAGGGTATTTCATTGATGCCTGATGATAAACTATTGCATATACAAGATACTTTCACAGACACTTAAAGTACACAAAACTGAATCTAACATAGAATACTACAGCACAGTACAGGCCCGTTGGCCCATGGTGGTGTGCTGACCCTTGAACCTGCTCCAAGATCAATCTAATTCTTCCCTCTCACGTAGCCCTCCATTTTTATTTCAACCAAAGGAATATCTTAAATGTTTCTAACGTATCCATTTCTACCACCACCAGCTCTGGTAAGCGTGTTCCATGTACTTGCCTCTGTATTAAAAAAAAACACACCTCGAACAGTCCCCCACCCCCCACCCCCCAACACTTTCCTTCAAACACCTTAACCTTATCCCTTCTCCTATTAGCCATTTCCACCTTGGGAAATCTCTGGCCATCCACTCTATCAATACCTCTTATTATCTTGTACACCTCTATCAAACCTCCTCTCATCCTCCTCCTCGCTCGCTCAACCTAACACGAAACCAAAAACATTTGAGATCTATTGAAATAACCGAATAGTTTAAATAAGTATGTATGTCACAATATGGTGAATTGCCAGAGCTTAAGAGAAGACTAGATGATCTGTATTTCACTTATCGACACAAAATATAGCTACATAGACCAGTTTCCATTCAGTTTCAAGTTGAACTCCCATGGAAACTAAATCTCATTTAAATTCTCCTGCTTCACTCTGCCACTTAGTCTTCCTGTGCTACCAAAGACGCCTCCGTCACCAACTTCCCTGTAGCTTAATCAAAAGAACAATATTAAAGGGATCTCAGCTCAGATCTAAATTCCACTCGTCGTATGACCAGTGTCGAAAGACGGCATCTATCTCAACACAGTGACAATTATCAGTCGGTGGTTCTGATTTTCCTGACCTTGTTTACAGACAGAATACTAGTGCAAGAGCAGAAGGTCTAAAATTACATACATTACTGCAAACCTTGTCATGCCAGGGCATAGCTTGAGCTGCGGCAACAGCAATAAACAATCACCGCACCCATTCCGCAGGTCCCTTTCAATCACTCACACCGCCAGCCAGAGATTCAACCAAAGCCCTGGCTCTTAGTTAATTAAACGAGTGCAGACCCACCTCAGGGGAAACGTAAGACACGAAAGAAGGCTTCGCTGTTTTTCCACCTCCCGACCCTAAACTCAACATTTCGTGATTTTTCCGGGTTACTTTGTTGCTGATTCCTTAGGTAGTGCGGCCACTAATTAAACTTGTGCCCGTCTCAAACCCGCCTTCCGCACGCCTCTGATTGGCTCTACGAGGTCAAATATAGGTTTCCGATTTCGAGACGTCGCTTCTTCCAGGCGCCGGTTTATTGGTTAATAATTGTGCCAATCAACGTGAGCGCGTTTCCCCCCCCACCAGCCATCCCACTCCATTCTTATTCGCCCGCCGCTGGCTCCGTGCGCTCCTTTTAAGGGCTGAGAAAATAGTGGCCTCTCCGTTTATTGGTCAGTTGAAGTATCGATCATTGGCGTCTTGGCCAACGATATTTGCTCGAAGTCTGTCATTTACTCTGAAGGTTGACTAGGTGTAACGTTTCGGTCTGCTGCCAATGCTGGTTACTTAATTCATTTTGGGGGTAGAGCTTACTTTGACAGACCGGCTGTGTCACTCATCCCAGGCAACTCTCCAGAATTACAAAATTACAAAACGAGGCTCGCTGTAAGTCTTGATACACTAACGGTGGAGGAAGTATGCAACTCATATTCCTGCCGGGCATGAACATTGAAATGTACGTTTTCAGGTAACTCACGCTTCTCTTGTTCCTTCCTCTCCTCTGATCTTCCTCCCCCACGTTGTTTTGTCCAGTACCCACACGCAACTCCTTCTGGTTCCTGTCCTTTTTTCCGACTGGTTCCATCTGCCCGTCATCCATGTTCTATGTTCCTGATCAGATTCCAGTATCTGCGGCCTCTTTTTTCCAATCATAGTAAAATAGTCCATTAATCAGCATGGTTTCCTCAAGGGAAAATCTTGCCTGACAAATCTGTTGGAATTCTTGGATGAAATAACAAGCAGGATAGACAAAGGAGAATCGGTTGATGTGTACAGGTATTTGAATTCTCGGGCGGCCTTTGACAAGGTGCCACACTAGTCTGTTTAACAAGTTACATGGTATTACAGGAAAGATTCTAGCATGGATTAAACAGTGACTGATTGGCAGGAGGCAAAGAGTGTGAGTAAAGAAAGCTTTTTCTGGTTGGCTGTTGGTGACTAGTGGTGTTCCACAGGGGTCTGTATTGGGATTGCTTTTTACGTTATGTGTCGATGACTGGATGAAGGTATTGATGGCTTTGTGGCGACGTTTGCAGACAATATGAAGATAGGTAAGGGGGCAGGTAGTTTTGAGGAAGCAGAGATGCTGCAGAAAGACAGATAAGGAGATTGGGCAGTGTTGGAAAGTGTATGGTCATGCACTTTGGTAGAAGAAGTGAAAGTGTAGACTGTTTCCTAAATGTTCTAAATGGAGAGAAAGTTTAAAAAATCTGAGGTGCAAAGGGACTTGGGAGTTCTTGTGCAGGATTGCCTAAAGGTTAATTTGCAGGTTGAATCGGTGGTGAGGAAGCCAAATGTAATGTTAGTATTCATTTTGAGAGAACTGGAATATAAAATTAAGGATGTAATGTTGAGGCTTTATAAGGTGAGGCCTCACATGGAGTATTGTGAGGCATTTTGTGCCCCTTATCTAGGAAAGAATGTACTGACATTCGAGAGTGTTCAAATGAGGTTCATGAAAATAATTTCAGGATTGAAAGGCATATCATATGAGGAATATTTGATGTTTCTGGGCCTGTACTCCCTTGAATTAAGAAGAATGGGGGGGGGGAGCCAAATCAAGTGTTGCAAGGCCTTGATAGAGTGGATGTGGAGAGGATGTTTCCCATGGTGGAGGAGGCTAGAACCTGAGGGCACAACCTCAGAATAGAGTGACGTTCATTTAGATTGGAGCTGAGGTAGAATTTCTTTAGCCAGAGAGTGGTTATCCTATGGAATTCATTGCCACAGGTGACTGTGAAGGCCAAGTCATTGGGTATAGTTAAGATAGAGGCTGGTGGATTCTTGATTTTTCAGGCCATGAAAGGATGTAGGGAGAGGGCAGGAGATTGGGGCTAAAACAGAAATGGATCAGCTATGATGAAATGGCAGAGCATACTCAATGGGCCAAATGGCCTAATTCTACTTATGGTCTTATAATCACCTTCCCATTATCTTTACATTTCCCAGATGGCTCTATCTGCCCTCTATTCCCCCCCCCCCATCTGCCTTTACCCATCACTTCCCCTCTGCTGTCTATGGAGTCCATCCCTCCCTCAGCTGCACCTGGCTCCATCTTCCCATCATCTCCCTCGTCATCTAGTTCTACCTACTGCCTGCCAGCCCTTTCCCTCCCTCTCTCCTCTCTCCCGATGAAATGTCCCTTTCCCATGTCTCTTTGATTCCATAGATGCTGCTTAATCTGCTGAGTTCCCCCAGCAGTTTGCTTTTATGGTCGCTTGTTTTGTAATTTTCTTTGCTCAGATTCCATCTGGAGCATCTACAGGCTGTCTTGCTTCTCCTAGTACGAGGGGTGATTGATAAGTTTGTGACCTAAAGTAGGAGTCAATTTTAGAAAACCTAGCATATCTGTTTTTCAACATAGACCCCTCCTACATTTACACACTTAGTCCAGCGGTCGTGGAGCATGCAGATCCCTTCTTTGTAGAAGTCGGCGTCTTGGACCTCCAGAAGTGTCCACAGCAGGGGTGATTGATAAGTTCATGGCTTAAGGTAGAAGGAGATGATTCACACTTTCTGCATAATCACTCAGAGAGTTGAACTGCACGTGCATGTAACGAGAGCTGTATAACTCATCCCCTTGTATGTGCGAGAGGCAAATGCAAGCAGACTTGCTCCACTGAGGTTGGGTGAGACTAGAACTAGGGGGTTAGAATGACAGCCAAAATATTTGAAGAGGGCCTGAGGGGGAAATTATTCGCTCAGAGGGTGGTGGAAGTGTTGAACAACCTGTCAGTCAAAGTGGCGGATTGCATCATTTAAGAGAAGTTTAGATAGGTACGTGCATGGGAGGGATATGGATGGCTAAGGTCCAAATGCTGGTCAATAGGACCAGGCAGCATTAATACGGTAGTTTAGCACAGATTAGATGGGCCCAAGGGTCTGTTTTTGTGCTTTAGTGTTCTATGACTCTATGTGTTTATGGTTGTTAATTTGATACTGCCACTTCTAAAAGGGTTGGCTAAGTCCTGAAGGACAAAGTCAAAATAGGATAAGAGATTCTGTACATGCTGGATATAATGAGCAACGCACACAGAATGCTGGGGGAAGTCAGCAAATCAGGCAGCATCTGTGGAGAGGAATAAACAGTCAAGACCCTTCATCGGGACTGGAAAAGAAGGGAGAAGAAGCCAGACTTGCTGAGTTCCTCCAGTCAAACAGAGTCAGCGATGAGTGAACTAAGATTTGAATGAAATTTCATTGTCCTACCACTCCATCACAGTGATATGAACACTGTATACTCATTCCTTGTGAAGACATGGATCCGTTCCTACATCTTCATGTTATTCTTGACACTTCTTCTTCTCCTTGCGCCCTTAACTCCTGGTGGAGTCGTCGGGGCACTGTCGTGACAAGCTTTGCATCAGTCTGTTCCATCTGTCACGGTTGTGTGCCAGGGCCTGGGTCACCGCAAATGTTTTCCTCCTGTCCATTCTTTAATGTTGTCCGTCCATCTTTTCCTCTGTCTGCCTCTCCTCCTTTCCCCTCCACAGTTCCTTGTAGAACGGTCTTTGCAAGGGCACTGGATCTTGTTACGTGGCCGTACCATCTCAGCTTTCTTTTCTTCGCCGTTGTGAGAAGGTCTTCATGGGGGCCAACGTGGTGCTGGATGGTCTTGCGGACTTGCTCGTTCTTGACACTACCATTTGTCAAATGGGATAAATGTAAATGCACCTGAACAACCAAAACTGCATCCGTGAGGCATTGTGGGACTCAAACAGAAGTAAAATCTGCAATGTCTCAGTCCAAGACATCCCTCCCTCTCTTAATATAATCAAGAGAGAAGCTCTAGAAGGATTTGGCAAGGTGCACATTAAAGAGAAGAACAAAGCTCCATTTTGTTGTAACCAAATCACAACACAGGACTACACATATGTCCTGGGTGGTGGGGGGGTCCTTAAAGATGGAAGCCGCCTTTCTGAGGCACCGCTCCTTGAAGATGTATTGGATACTCTGGGGGTTAGTACCCATGATGGTGCTAATTTTACAACTCTTTGCAGCTTATTTCAACCCTGTGCAGACCCCCTCCATCCCAGATGGTGATGCAGTCAGTTTGAGTGCTCTCTACAGTACATCTATAGAGGTTTTTATGACTGAGGATTCCCCATTTTGGGTCAGACTTTCAGCACTATAGTTCTTTTTACTTATATAACCATATAACAATTACAGCACGGAAAGAGGCCATCTCGGCCCTTCTAGTCCGTGCCGAACACTTACTGTCACCTAGTGCCACCTACCTGCACTCAGCCCATAACCCCCCATTCCTTTCCTGTCCATATACCTATCCAATTTTTTTTTAAATGACACTTACTGATGTGTAAGTACATAAGCATTCCGTCATTGTTGCTGACCTAAATCCTGGAACTCCGTCCCTATTTTAAAAACTAATCATTTGTAATTTCCTAAAAATCTGCAACTTTGTTGTAAAATCCCATCTGGTTGAATACTGCCCTTCAGGGTTTCGCTTTCTGTGCTACTTCTTTAATTTATGATGTAATTTGCCATATCCTTTTATGTATTGAACTGTACTGATGCTTCAAAACGGCAAATCTTGTTACATGTGCCAGTGATAGTAAATGATTCTAATATTCCGATTTGTTCAAAGGGTATCCGGTTGACTTTCTCCGTAAATATTGTTGGTTTTTACACTTGTTTCTTTGCTTGGCAGATTATTTTGTGAAGTGCATTGGGGAAGAGGCCAAGTACGAGGGGGTGAGACTGCTGTTTGAAGGGCTGCAGCAGCCTGTGCTAAACAAAACAGGTCAGCGCCCAGTTTCCTGTGCTGGACATCTGTCCCCTCTGGCCGTTCCACTTCAATGTCTGTAATAGCACCGAGCATCCTTGGGTATCCCTTTCGAAGGAAGACATCCTTGGGTACTTCTGAACCGGACTCTAAGGGTCAATGCTTCTGCTGCTGCTTGTGTAATTTGGTGGGGGGGGGGGAGGGGTGAGGTGCTTCAGGACTCTGACTCTATCATTGGGGGTTTCTTGTTTCATGGATGTCTGTGGTGAGTAAGAATTTCAGGTTGTATGTGGTATATTTAGATTTTCAAAAGGCTTTTGACAAGGTCCCACACAGGAGATTAGTGTGCAAACTTAAAGCACACGGTATTGGGGGTATGGTATTGATGTGGATAGAGAATTGGTTGGCAGACAGGAAGCAAAGAGTGGGAGTAAATGGGACCTTTTCAGAATGGCAGGCAGTGACTAGTGGGGTACCGCAAGGCTCAGTGCTGGGACCCCAATTGTTTACAATATTAATGATTTAGACGAGGGAATTAAATGCAGCATCTCCAAGTTTGCGGGATGACACGAAGCTGGGCGGCGGTGTTAGCTGTGAGGAGGATGCTAAGAGGATGCAGGGTGACTTGGATAAGTTAGGTGAGTGGGCAAATTCATGGCAGATGCAATTTAATGTGGATAAATGTGAGGTTATCCACTTTGGTTGCAAGAACAGGAAAACAGATTATTATCTGAATGGTGGCCGTTTAGGAAAAGGGGAGGTGCACGAGACCTGGGTGTCATTGTACACCAGTCATTGAAGGTGGGCATGCAGGTACAGCAGGTGGTGAAAAAGGCAAATGGTATGTTGGCATTCATAACAAAAGGATTTGAGTACAGGAGCAGGGAGGTTCTACTGCAATTGTACAAGGCCTTGGCGAGACCTCACCTAGAGTATCGTGTGCAGTTTTGGTCCCCTAATCTGAGGAAAGACATTCTTGCCATAGAAGGAGTACAGAGAAGGTTCACCAGATTGATTCCTGGGATGGCAGGACTTTCATATGAAGAAAGACTGGATCGACTAGGCTTATACTCACTGGAATTTAGAAGATTGAGGGGGGATCTTATTGAAACGTATAAAATTCTAAAGGGATTGGACAGGCTAGATGCAGGAAGATTGTTTCCGATGTTGGGGAAGTCCAGAACGAGGGGTCACAGTTTAAGGATAAAGGGGAAGCCTTTTAGGACCAAGATGAGGAAAAACTTCTTCACACAGAGAGTGGTGAATCTGTGGAATTCTCTGCCACAGGAAACAGTTGAGGCTGGTTCATTGGCTATATTTAAGAGGAAGTTAAATATGGCCCTTGTGGCTAAAGGGATCGGAGGTATGGAGAGAAAGCAGGTACAGGGTTCTGAGTTGGATGATCAGCCATGATCATACTGAATGGCGGTGCAGGCTCGATCATACTGAATGGCGGTGCAGGCTTGAAGGGCCAAATGGCCTACTCCTGCGCCTATTTTCTATGTTTCTATGCCAGAATCCGAATCAGGTTTGTTACCACTGTTAAATGTTAAAACTTCAAAGTACATTTATTGTTAAATTATGTATACATTACATAACCTTTGTGTATGTCTCCTGACAGCCACAAAACAAGAATCCCAAGAGAACCCATTAAAAAAAGTCCAACACCCAATGTGCAGAGAGAGAGAGGAAAAAAACACAAAATTGTGCTAACAATAAAAGCAAGCAACAGCATTCAGAACAAAAGTGAGTCTACAGACACGAAGCCTGGATGAGCTGGAGTGGGCCCACAGCCTCAGCCTTAGTGCAACGAAGAACAGAGCAAGCATCACACAGCAGCAAGCAGAGCTGGCCCAATGCCCTGCCTTTTCAATCCAGCATTTAAATCATCCAAACATCGGGTTGTTAAGACCTGGGCCCTGTCGCATCGATACAATCTGGGCCCGTACCTCATTGACACGTTCTGCCCTGTACCCATCCTTTCCAAACTGGCCTGGCACTTAGATCGATCGGACCTCGCTCTCGGCTCAGCTGATGGCAGACCTAAAAAAAAGTTTTTGCACCCTGCAAAGACTCATTTCAGGGAAGTAGCACCATCAATTTGTGGGAGACTGCTGGGAGAAGTGGGATGTCTGCAATCGAGTAGCTCCTTAGCAGCTAGCCAGCTAGTTTAAATAAAGTTAGCAATGCTAATAAATGAATGACACCTGTTAAACTCACCTCAGCATGTCTGTTACAGTCATTTAACCCACCACGGGCAATAAAAAAGTCACTGTTGCAAACAGTGCAGCAAGCAACACTGTCAGTATTTTTGACCCCTATTAGGCAGGGTACACTTTAGTGTAGTCTGAGGTGAAGTACGTTTTGTATTTTTTTTTGGAACACTCTACCATGGTGTTTTTCTTTTTTTTCTCCCTCTCCTCCGCTTCACACGGCCTCACTCCATCTCAGCCTCTCTCTGACCACTTCTCCTCCAACATACCTTCACTTCGCTCTGACTGCATGCTGCTTGCTTCGATCTTTAAGTCAGCCTCCCCTTTGCTTGCCCCTTCATTGTTTGTGATCATTTACCATCAATTTTTACAGAAGTGTACTAATAAAGTATTTAGTTGTATTTCTTGCTTTCAGAACTGCCAGTAAGTTGTCGCCCATCTTCAGTTGCACCATCTTAAACTAGAAGGAAAGTTGATTTGCAGTACAGCACTACATATACTCAGTGGCCTGTTTATTAGGTATACTTGTACATCTTGTTAATGCAAATATCTAATCAGCCAATCATGTGGCAGCAACTCAATGTATAAAAGCATGCAGACATGGTCAAGGAGTTGATAGTTGTGTCAGATGGGTGGTTTAAGTATCTCAGAAGCTGTTGATCACTTGGGATTTTCACACACACAACAGTCTCCAGAGTTTACAGAGAATGGTGCAAAAAAAACAGCAAGCATCCAGCGAGCGGCAGTTCTGTGGGCAAAGGTGCCTTGTTAGTGAGAGAAGTCAGAAGAGAATGGCCAGACTGGTTCAAGCTGACAGGAAGGTGACAGTAACTCAGGTAACCATGCATCACAATGGTGGTGTGTGGAAGAGCATCCCTGAATGCACAGCACGTTGACATTGGATGTGGATGGGCTAAGCAGCAGAAGACTACAAACCTTCACTCGGTGGCCTCATTATTAGGTACAGGAGGTTTATATATAACATTTTAAATTAGTACTGCAAAAATAGTGAGGTAGTGTTCATGGGTTGGTTTATTATCCATTTGGAAATCTGATGGCAGAGGGGAAGAAGCTATGGGACCAGTAACACCAATCTGTCAGTAACACTAAAGACCTGCACTGCAGAGCTAGCGGTACCTCTGGTCCAACTATTTCAGTTCAGAAACAACGCTGGAAATTATTCTGCAGTCTGGAAAGTTACCCAGGTATGTTCTCTTCACAAAAAGATAGACAAACCATTCTGGATAACTACCACCCGAGAAGTCTTTTTGTAATCATCAGCAAAGGGATGGTAGGTGCCATAAATAGTAGTTTCAAGCATAAACAATAGCATCAAGCAGTACTTGTTAACCAATTGTCTGACCATCAGTACCAAGTTTGGAATACACTAGCTCCACTCAGCTCTAGGTATGTTCTCAGTCTTTGTCCAAGTATTGGTAAGGGAATTGCTTCCCACCGCTGTCTGTAAGGAGTTTGTACATTCCTCGTAACCATGTGGGTTTCCTCTGGGTGTTCCAGTTTCCTCCCACATTCCCAAGGCATACAGTTTAGTAAGTTGTGGGCATGCTACGTTGGAGCTGGAAGCATGGCACCATTTGCAGGCTGCCCCAGCACACCCTCGGAATGTACTGGTCGTTCATGCAAAGAACACATTTCACTGTATTGATGTTTTGATGTACATGCAACAAGTAAAGTTAATCTTTAAACTCTTTACTAGACGTGACTGTCTTTGGCGTCAAGGCAACTTTTGATGGAGGGCTACAGGGAATTGGCTGAGCTTAAAACCTTTTGAAGCTTTTTCTAATCCTGTGCATGGGTACCTCCATTTCATTGGTGCTTCCATTCTTGGCACAGGTACATGCAGCAATAATAAACCAATAGAAATACCAATCATCCAGTAGGTCAAGGCCAGCAAATACAAGGGACCACCATTGAGCATTCAGTACAGAAGGGAGTGGGTGGCTTGAAGGATCTACTGGGAGGCTTGCTCCTAGGCCTGGTCAAGAAGGCCTTTCATGGGTCCAGGTGGCTGGCAGTCGAGGGCTGTGC
The DNA here is from genome assembly GCF_048418815.1 of Hemitrygon akajei. Classification (NCBI taxonomy): domain Eukaryota; kingdom Metazoa; phylum Chordata; class Chondrichthyes; order Myliobatiformes; family Dasyatidae; genus Hemitrygon; species Hemitrygon akajei. The sequence goes on along the minus strand of NC_133136.1, from coordinate 25,079,150 downwards.
CCAGGCTAAATGCCTATCCTCGGGCATACATTTGTGCCTGGCTGTCCTTGGAGAGAGAGGGAGAGCATGTGGTCACCATGGGTACAGCGGGGAATTTCTGGGAATGGTAGATCCTCCAGGGAATTGACTGTTTTATATACAGTAATAATAATATTTTAATTAGAACTTGTTCACTGTCTTGTAAATACTTGATATTTGTATTTATGTGTGAATAAACTTTTGTAGTTTTGTATAAAAAAGGAGCATCACCGACTGCAAAGATCACCTTTTCCTGACTTGGAAATATATCTTTCATCAGCATTGGTTCTAAGTTATGGAAGTCCTCAGCCAGGGAGTCCTTCATCAAGGTCAATAAATGTCCTGGTAACACCTGTGTCCATAAATTAACACAAAAATTACCTTAAGTAATGCACTGGTACAGAGCCATCTAGTGGCCAATGTTCAGAATTTCAAAGTGCACAGAATTACACAAATCTATCAGCTCTTGCTGCACTATTTCAAATTCGAGTTTGTTGTCATATACACAGCTACATGTATGGACAAAACTTACTGTCAACAGTATCACAGGCACATAGCAACATATAAATGGCATTCACGAATAAAACATAAACAAATTGGACTTTTTTTTACAAGAGAGGACACAATTAAAATAAAATACATCAAATTGCATTTTAGTGTGAAGTTATCCAAGTTGTCTTTTATTGCTATACCATAGTAATTAGCTTTGTGTTCTTTATGAATACTCTGTCCTTTTCCTTCCTTCCAAAGTGAAATATTGTGCATTTACCTGCAAATACTGCATCAAAGGTTCATTTAGTATCAGAGAATTTATACACTATACAACCTGAAATTCTTACTCTTTCCAGAAATCCATGAAGCAGGAACACCATAGAGTAAATGATAGAAAGATCAAAGTCCCAAAGCCCCTCTCCCCCTCCCTTTTGCACAAGTAGCATCAAAAGCATTGACTCACTCATGCCAGCAGAAACACTGACCCCCCCGCCCCACCCCCACCACGGAAGCCACAGCAGAAAGCCCCTCAGAGAGACCTTGATCCAGAATCCATCAAAGCTACAGAAACCAGCCACCTTCTTAGCCTCTCATTTATTCAGTCAATATTGCTATGCCAATACTTCTTACTTTCCTTACAGCTTACTGATCTACCTAGGCACCATCAGTATATTTCAAATTAAAGTTAAAGTCAAGTTTATTGTTATCTGTACAAGGACACGTATGCACAGGTACAGTGAAAAACCTATTTGCAGCAGCATCATATAAGCAGCAAGAAAATCAAAAATTCAACATAGAATATACACAATTTTTATGAGGAAGAAAATAATAAAAATAAAAACAACATCCATTTTAGGGTGAAGGGTAGACATACCAAGTTCAGGGAATCCTGGCTGATGAGGTGTTGAGGTAAAAGAAAAATAGTAAAAGTGTAAGGAAAAAGAAAAAGGTATACATTTTGTTTAGGCTGCTGAGTGTGAATGAATCCCTCAACCAATATAAAAAGTGTAAGAGCAGACTTAAGGGGGAAATCAGGAGGGCAAAAAGACTGTATGAGATGTATTTGGCAGTCAGGGTTAAAGATTATCTGAAGAGCTTCTTCAAATCTATTAACAGTAAAAGTGTGACTAAGGAGAGGCCATTTCCTCCTAAAACCCACCAGGGCTGCCTGTGTGCGGAGACTTAGAGGGCTGAGAATTTTAATGTTCATTTCTTCTTGATGTTTACTAAGGAGAATATTATGGATGCCAAATAAATAAGGGTATTAAGCAGTGAGGTCTAAGTTCATTTGCATATTATGAAGAAGGAGGTATTTGTAGTCTTAAAGTGCAATACAGTGGGAAAATCTACAGGGCCAGGCCACGTGTAACCCTGGACCTTCTGGGAGGCAAGGAGTCTTGTGTAGTCTTTTGTAGAGATAACTGTTTTATTGTTAGCCACTGGCGAAGTTCCAGAAGACAAGAGGATAATTAATCTTGTTCTATTGTTCAAGAATGCTTGATGTAGAGAGGATGTTTCCTACAGTGGGAGAGCTTAAGATCAGGGGCACAGCCTCAGAATAGAAAGAGGTCGCTTTAGAACAGAGATGAGGAGAAATTTCTTCACCCGGAGGGTGTCAAATCTGTGGAATATGTTGCCTCAAATGGCTGTAGGTGTACCTAAAATGGAGATAGATAGGTTCTTGATTAGTAAGTGTATCAAAGGTTACGGGGAGAAGGCAGGAAAATAAGGCTGAGGGGGATAATAAATGAGCCATGATGGAATGGCAAAGCAGTCTTAATGGGCCAAATGGCCTAATTCTGTTACTATATCTTTTGGTCTAAGGAGGGTAGCAAGGATAGGCCAAGGAATTGCAGGGCAGTTGTTAGGATGTTACTGTAAGGAATTCCGAGGGACATAATTCAGCAGCACTTGGAAAGTCAGGGCCTGATCAGGAATCCTCAACATGGTTTAGTGCATGAGAGTTCATGTCTGATGAGTCTTTTGGTGTTTTTCAAAGGGGTAACTATGGGGATAAATTAAAGTAGTGTGTTGGATGTTGTCTATATGGACTTTATTAAGGCCTTTGACAAGGTCCGACATAGCAAGCTGATCTGGAAGGCTAGGTCACATGGGATTCAGGGGAACGAGAAATGGTTTGACAATAGGAAGCCGAGAATGATGGTTGATGGTCAATTCTCGGACTGAAAGCTCGTGACTAGTGGAATGCTCTCTGCTAATCAGTTTCCAGGTAAATAATTTGGATATGGCATGATTAGTCAATTCGCATGAGTTTGCTGAAGATAATAATTGAAGG